>NC_088383.1:114944375-115267916 GCF_037993035.2 Macaca fascicularis
AACTAAGCAGACTATGGTATGTTGGCAAAGTACAAAATATCTCTCAGCCACAGTTTCCTTATATGAAAGTGGAGATAATAATATCTTTCTCAAAGAGTTGCTGGGAAGACCAACCGAGCTAATGTATAAAGATGTTAGTACATTTGCTAGCTCACCTTAGCAGCTCCTATTAGTTGAATCATAATTTCCAAATTGTGCATGGCAGCTCTGTTCTGTCAAGAACCTGACATTCTTTTTAATATAAAAGAATGATGATGACATTGAAGATTAAGGTGAAGCAGAATTATAATTCAGAGGCCTTTTTTTTTAAAAACAAACAAACAAAAAAACATTACTGCTGAGCACTTTTGTTTACACTTTGGTTCTAAAGCTATGGCACCATATTCAAAATGTGTCCTCTTTTCTACAGTACCTCTCAAACAAGGAAGGCATCCAGATTAAACCATCCCCAAGTCCACGTATAGATAAGGGAGGCACTATTGTCTGTAGCAGAATATCTGAATTCAGATCTTGGCTCTGTCATTTATTAGTTCCTTGCACTTGGGTTACTCTTCCAAATGCTCTGGACTTCAGCTTCCTTATCTTTAAATTGTGGATTAAAGCAGCCCTCATTGAGGAGTATCATGAGGATGACATAATGTATAAACATTACATCATAATTCCTGTCTTGTGGGTCTTCAATACACAGACAGTATGACTGCTGCTGTAGGGCTGTCACTGGTACTCTGGTTCTCTTTCTATCTGGACACACAGAGTACTGTAATTCCCCACCCAGGTGACTATTTCAGTGAATGAAATAAAGGTGGAAGTGCCCTGTTATTTCCAGGTAGAAGCTTTAAGGGCATGGGTGTGCTTAATCCTGCTGTCTTTCATCCTCTGCCACAGTGATCAGCACATCATTGAAAGAAGGGGATGGTTCATCAGCATAGAATCAGAACAGAATGATGTGGAACAGTGCTCCCAGCTGACTCTCAAGAAGTGGGTCTTTGTTTTAATCCACTGAGATTTGAGCCTTCTTTGTTACTGCAGCCTAAACCAACTTATTCTTTCTGATATTATTATTATTATCATTGTTAATAGGAATCTCATCTTTGCTTCTGAGTTCTTTCCAAAAAATGAAAAGAAAGTTAGTACCTGTTTGATGAGCTAACAGTCTTTTGAGCTGCTAGTTAATAATAATAATAATAATGGTTAAGCATCAACTTTTGAAGACTTATTCTATCATGAAGTCTGCTCTACACAATTTCTGTATGTAATCAGATTGAATCCTCACTATGATTCTATCACGTAAGTACAATTGTCCAGTTTGCACAAGAGGACTTTGAGGCTGAAAGTGGAGTTTAAATCTTGACCCGCCCGTCCACTCACTTAATTGTACTGTCTGGATCAAATTACTTACATTTTTGGTCCTATTACAAAGCATTTCCTTTTTGGGTCTAAAAGGAAACCTAGCAGTATTGCGTAATTTAAATATGAGAAGGTCAAAGAAAATTAAAAACAACAAAACTATTTGGAAATTTGTTTGTTTCTCCCTTATTGTTCATAAAATTGGAATAGATTCCGTTGGTTTTGTTTTAGCCATTTTCTGACTTTTATTTTCCTTTCACTTTTCTCTCCTTTTTTTGTTTTTTTCTAACTAGCTCCTTTTTTTGTCAGGGACAACAAACTAACTCTTGATTTGGGCCTGTAGTGACTGAAGGGATTAGGTGCTCACAGTATAAGATAATTCATTTTGATTTTCTCTTATCTGCCTCTCATTATCCACGCTTTTCTTTTGTTAAAGATCTTTTTCTCTCCTCTCCTTTTCTTTTTCTTTTGGAGACGAAGTCTTGCTTTGTGGCTCAGGCTGGAGTGCAGCCGCACAATCTCGGCTTACTGCAACCTCCACCTCCCAGGTTCAAGTGATTCTATTGCTTCAGTCTCCCGAGTAGCTGGGATTACAGATGCGTCTGCCACCATGTCTGAGTAATTTCTGAATTTTTGGTAGAGACAGGGTTTCACCATGTTGGCCAGGCTGGTCTCAAACTCCTGACCTCAAGTGATCTGCCCGCCTTGGCCTCCCAAAGTGGTGGGATTACAGACATGAGCCACCACGCCCGGTCTGTTAAAGGTCTTTTCTAACTAAAGGGTGGTAACTTAACAGAAATAATTGCAGGACTTCCTTCTATCCTACTTATCTCTAAGGAGATGTAAGCAGCTAAAAACAAAGAAGTACAGTTTTCATTTTTTGGACTGGTTGTATACTATTCTCAACTTCCTACTTGTAAAGATGTACATCCTTACCAAGCATGGACCATACTGTGCCCTCGATATGGGATGAGTGGGGCTCAGGGATGTTCAAAGGGCATGGAGAAAACATCATTGTCCCCAGAGGGAGGAGTAGTCACAGGGAAGAGAAACTCTGGTGGAGAACTCCAGACTCCATAATTCAGGAATTAAAACCAGACTCTGGGCCGGGTGGGGTGGTTCATGCCTGTAATCCCAGCACTTTGGGAGGCTGAGGGGGGCGGATCATGCAATCAGGAGATTGAGATCATCCTGGCTACCACGGTGAAACCTTGTCTCTACTAAAAATACAAAAAAAAAAAAAAAAATTAGCCGGGCGTGGTGGCGGGTGCCTGTAGTCCCAGCTACTCAGGAGGTTGAGGCAGGAGAGTGGCCTGAATCAGGGAGGCGGAGCTTGCAGTGAGCAAAGATGGCGCCACTGCACTCCAGCCTGGGCGACAGAGTGAGACTCCATCTCAAAAAAACAAAACAGAAAACAAAAAACAGACTCTGGGAGGTCTCTGGCCTGGCCAGGGGCATCCCTAGGCACTATCAGGGCATCATGTTTGTTACGAGCCTTTCTTTCATTTTTTCGGTCTTTTCTCTGCAATTGTCCTTTTCCCCAGGCTTAAAAATAGACCTTAGATTCTCATACCCTAAAAACAAACAAACAAACAAACAAATAAGGAGAAGATATATTTAGTTGGTGGTGAAAGTATCAGAAAGGAATAGTGTTGACTAGCCTGACTTGAGAGAAATATTTAATAATATCTGTTGTTAAACAAAATAAACCGGATTATGTATGAATGGTCTGGTTTACTGCTGCACTTATGATATAAAAATACATCTACTGTCATCTTTCTCAGATAACCTCTGCAATGCAAAAACACTTGAATGAAAAACTGTTCCTGTGGTTAGGAGGAGGCAAGGAATATGTCCACACTGGACAGACACATCACATTTATCTGTCAACCATGTGCAGATATCTCAAAAATAGCCTAACGTGAACATCCAAAATCTCCCTGAGAGAAGTGAGGGGAATTTGGTTTTGATACATCCTTTTTCTTTTCTCTTGAGAAGAGAGAAAGTTGCCTTTTACCCGAAAGAAAACCAGGTTGTTTTCTGAATGGCTGTTCTCCGGAAGCGGAGCTCAGCAGAAGGACGTCAGCAAAGCCACACTGATTGTCCTCCCGCTTCTCTTTTAAGGGTTGTAACCCTGATCTTCCTCACTCACCAACTCATTTTACTCAGACAAGCAGAAGAGTCTAAAGCCATGGAAACCCAAGAGGGTGACACCAGGAGCCGGTCACAGGCATGGCTCACAAGGACTCTTCAGTGCTCACTGGGCCCTCTTTGTTTTTTTCCTCAGCTCACTGCAACCTCCACCTCCCAGGTTCAAGCAATTCTCCTGCCTCAGCCTCCCCAGTAGCTGGGATTACGGGCCTGCACCACCATGCCCGGCTAATTTTGTATTTTTAGTGGAGAAGAGGTTTCTCAATGTTGGTCAGGCTGGTCTCGAACTCCTGACGTCAGTGATCCGCCTACCTAAGCCTCCCAAAGTACTGGGATTACAGGCATGAGCCACCACTCCCGGCCCTTTGTCAAATAATTTCTATAATTTTTCTGTAGTTTTTCACTTGAATCCCAATCATTGTGCTCAAATCTAATTATATTATAAAGTAATATAATTTTCTTCAAAAGTAATAAAAATAAAGAGATACCACACACACACACAAAAAGATAAAGTCAACAGATCTGCCACAGAATGTTTACCAGGGAGAGAAAATTCTCTGGATAAAAACCGTACAGTGCTATTCCAGTTATGGTAGTGAGGCTATATTGACAAATAAATACCCTTTCTTCTCCAAATTTCTGAATAAGCAAAAATGGAGAGGACCTTAGAATTTAAGCTTTGACATCTCTAGGGGATTCTACTGCATAACTATATTTAGGAACCAGTGGTTTAATCCAACCCTCTAAAATAATCTTGGATTTCCTTAACCGTATCCGTAAAACCGGTCACTTAGACACTGTTTAAATTTCCTGTAATATGACATAGAATACATTTTGATCTGGTACATTTTATTTTTGATAGATACTCTTGACAAAAGATCTTCCTTTCCATGATTTAATCATACTTTTGAAGTGTTACCTTATGATTTTTACACTTGGATGTGTTTTCGGAAGAATGAATCCGCAAATGTATTTGAGGAAGAAAACTTCGAAGTTTCCATCTGAAACTCTGGAAGGAAGCAGTAGCGTTAACTTAATGTGAGGCCAATGCAGAAAAGGTAGCTCTAAAAGCCCCACAGTGTTGAAATAATTTCACAGACAGTTAGATTTTCCTGTGTCCCTAAGAAAGGTTCAGCCAAAGCCTGGCTGAGAGAGAGTTGATGTATCCTGAAGGGTGTATACAAGAGCTGAAAAGCTCTGTGGATCATAAAACTGAGCACAAAATGGAGATATGAACATTTTACTGGACATACCCATTCAGTGACCAAAGTAGTTAATTCTCAGCAAATGGCTACCTTGAACAGAGGATGAAATACATGTCTTTCCCCCTGACTCTCAAAAAACCAAGATTCTGGACAAACCATACAAAATGTAGTTGTGAACATAAGGCAAAGAAGGGAGATGGGAAAAATGCTAATTTCACCAAACTGAAGTTGAAATAACTGAGAAGACACTGAAGCACCTGGATTTACCCAGAAGTGACAAAAATTATACATTCTGACATCAAATTCACATGTTATGGCATTAAGTAGAAGTTCAATACAGAGATTGAGTTTCAGAAAGATAAAACAATGAAGATATTAATTATATTTTCTTTTTGTTTGTTTGTACATCTAAATATATATGAATCTTGAAAAAATGTTACAGCTGCTACGTATTGAATTAAATTGAACTCCCTTAAATTTCTCTTTACTTATATTTATTGTACCTTCTGGAGTCACTAAAAATATCATTTTCCACATGATAGCTCCTCTCCTATAGAACTTAAAGAAAACTTACCCTTCCTCTGAGTCATATCTTTTCCAGGATGAAGATGGTCACAATAATCTGGCTTATAATTCTATTTCTTATTTCCTAAAGCTTTCAGTGTCTCAGTTTCTATTCTGCCTATAATGATTTTAGACAATCCTCATAGAAAAGTGAATTATGAACATTTCCTTAGGGGTTTAAAAACAATAAAGCCTTAGCCCCCACCTCCAAGACTTTTTAATTCAGCTGGTCTGGAGTGATGCCCAGATTGGAGTGGTTTTTACAATGTTAGATTTGATAATAATATGAAAATTCTTAGAGATTAAAACTCAGAATTGAACTTAATGAAAAAGATGTGGGCAGGGTAGGCCTACATTATTATTTTCCTTTGCCTGGATATCACTTGTTCATCAAGGCTGCTGAATATGCACATGTTCACTTGGCAGCCACCTGTCTGATTATATCACCCAGTCCCCAGCCTATGCCTCCTTTTCTGCTGATGAAGTTATTTGTTCACTTAAACCAGTATTCATTACGAGTACTCTTGGTGTCCACAGTGTTTCACATACTGTTGCTGTTAGTACCTTACACATGTTATGGAGGAATTTATGGTCTGGCAAAGGCCCTACTGATAGATAACTTCAGTGCAATGAGGCAAGTGCTATGATATAAAAAACTATTCCAGGGATGTTGGAGAAGCACAAAAAAATGGGCATTTACCACATTTGGGCATGGAGACAATGTAGGGATGTTGAAGAAATAGCATGAGTCAAAGCAGGAGGAGCATCTGAAGCTAAAAAATCCTGGGCTGCAGGCCGAGAAGCATAAACCATGTGCAAATCATTTCTGGAACAGCTGATTATCAAAGTACCATGCCTTCAATACAAGAAATAAACCCTGGCCCCAGGGTAATTTAACTAAGTGTAACAATCTCAAGTTCATGGTCTATGTAGCAGGACATTATCACTTGTGTCTTTTAGATCAGTGTTCCACAAACTGTAATGACGCACATACTAATCCCTAAATGTGGCAAATGCCCCCGCCCCCTTTTTCATGCTTCTCCAACATCTCTGGAATAGTTTTTTATATCATAGCACTTGCCTCATTGTACTGAAGTTATCTATCAGTGTGGCTTGCCAGACGGTAAATTCCTCCATAACATGGTTTATACCTATATCATCTTTGGTTCATACCTATATCATCTGAGATGTTGGTAAAATGCAAATTCTGATTCCATAAGTCTGGAATGAAGTCTGGGACTCTATATTTACAACAACCTTCCTCATGGTACTAATATTGCTGATACCAGAGCACATATTAAATAGCAGAGTACTATAGAAACACCACAAGCAAAAGAAAGGCTTCATGTTCTGAATCTGGGTAGCAAAAAGGTAACTAAATCGCAGAAGATAAATTAACAGAGCACAGAGTTGGAAGTTCCCTGCTTCAATCCCTCTCCTACCTCTTCAGAACAGTAAGAAAGGAAATTTGCATCAATTGATCTTAATTTGCTGCCAAATCATCATCAACACAAATTATTAGAGAAATTCAGTACATAAAAGAATGCTTATTCGTTTGGTAATGGATCCTAAGTAGGCATCTGTGCTACCCATCCATCACTTGCTTCTCTTGTCATCATCTCTAAGGTATAGTTTAACCAATGTTTCTCCTGTTTCACACATGAGTCCATTTCTACGAGGGAAGTTACAAATAGAAAGTGTAAATATGGATCTGGTATGTGATTTTAAAAGACTGCCTGCCAGTCCTACTCATTCAGCTCCTATTCTCTCTGGTTAATTTATCCTACATGGGGATTCATGTGCATGCCAGGGAATATTGGAACAGATTGAAACAAAGCCTTCCATTCCAGTTTCACTGCAGATTTCAAGTACCAGTGTGAGATGGCTTGGGTAAAATACTCCCAGAAGTCTGCATCAGTTCACATTGGGAAACCTACTCAATTTCAAATATATCAAATGTTTAACAACATGTCACTGTTTGAAACTCAACTGCTTCTATGGTCTCACAGGCTCGTTCTGGTGCTCTGTTCCTTTTTCCACAGATAGTAATATTATTCCTATTATTCTGCTTGTCAGCCAGACTTGTGCTGCATCATAGATAGAATTTTACTAAAATTTACTTGTGTGACCTATGTTCTAAGCATAATGAGATTAGTGCTTTATTAGGTAGTGAGCTCCAGAAGCACTGATGGAATGTCTTAGAAGTGTAGAAGTCTGGTCCATATCCTAGATCTGTTGCATTGGAGTCTCTTGCCAATTAAAAAAAAAAATCCCACAGTTGATTCCATGGCAGACTCATATTTGAGAACCCCTGGATTAGACATAATAAGATTTTCTAAGAATATGTGTTTTGGATACTGAAATTGAAGGCAGAGGATTTTCTTTTCACAAGAGCTATAAGACCAAAGTAGATATTGGACGACATTTCATAAGCAGTCTAGGACTGAGAGTTTAAGGTCAGGATTGGCATTCTGCAGATACTTTACCCTGCTAGAACACATTCAAAGCAAAAGTGATAAAATCTTATAGCACATTAATATAGAGAAGCTATCCAGTCTTCTACCTGTAGGACATAGAAAATGGTGATAAGCAAATAAAGACCGTTCCTGAGTGACCAAACTAAAGTTCCTTTACAATGGCCTTCCAGGTTTTTTGTGCTGATTAAATGATTCATGTGGATAAAAATCTCTTGCACAGGGCAAAACATATAGCTGGTGCACACTGAATGTTATTTCCCTTTCACAATGTAAAGGCAAAAAATAAAATAAAATAAAATGCAAGTGAAACTTAAACTAGGTCCAGAATTCTCAACTGCATCAACATGACCAACCAGGAGTAAGTACTAATACACAGTACGTCAGTCTATATTTAAGACCATAGTGAGCACAGAGGCTAGGGAGTCCCTGAACCTAATTAAGCTTTTAACTTCATTTGTTTCCCTGTTGTGCAGAAATGGCTGATCAAAATAAGGTTGCAATATTTTGACAGAAGAATAATGACTTCCTGACAAAGATTCCTAAAATGCAAATGGAAATGAATATGCTACAGTGAAATTCCAGTAGCACTCTGAGATCACATTTCATCTCTTCAGCTTCAGTTCATTGCAGGTTAAGTTGCTCTAGAAAGAGTAAAAACTACTTGAGTTCAGGAGTTCAAGACCAGCCTGGGCAACATAGTGAGACCCCCTTCTCTACCAAAAAAAAAAAAAAAAAGTGGGGCATGGTGGCATGCCTATATTCCTGGCTAATCCAGAGGCTGAGGTGAGGGGATTGCTTGAGCCAAGTCAGGAATGTGAGGCTGTGGTGAGCTATGACTGTGCCAGTTCAGCCAGGGCAACAGAGATAAACCCTATCTCTCATAGAAAAAAGAAAAAAAGAAAGAAAAGGAAAGGAAAGGAAGAAAGGAGGAAGGAAGGAAGGAAGGAAGGAAGGAAGGAAGGAAGGAAGGAAGGAAGGAAGGAAGGAAGGAAGGAAGGGAGGGAGGGAGGGAGGGAGGGAGGGAGGGAGGGAGGGAGGGAGGGAGGAAGGAAGGAAGGAAGGAAAGAAGGAAGGAAGGAAGGAAAGAAGGAAGAAAGGAAAAAAAAAAAACAAAGGGAAAAAACTGCAAGCAAGGTATGAAACAAGGTTTGTAGAAGGGTCAGGTAAAAGAATGTCTGACCTGACGTGACCCCTTTAGAGGTCTCCTCCTTTTTCTCCCCCTTCTTTTCCTTCTTCCTTCCTATGCCCACCTCCAATATTGTAATGTTTTGCTCCTCTTTAAGTCTTAATACTTAGAATTCCTGGCTTTTCTTGAATTATTACTGAGATTTTTCAGTTACTCTAGAAATAATATTTAGAAACATATATTTCTGGTACCTAATATTTACTATTTAGAATGTTAGAGCAGAATGTCCCAAAATGCTAGGATCTACCCTCCAGATGCTTTGTGAAAAGCTGGCTCCCATATTGCATATGTCTGGGAAATACTGCACTGATTTTCCCTTTGGAGCTTCACAAAGCAGAGAGACAAAGCAAAAGCTTACCATGGTTTTACTCATCATTTTACAAATTAATTTGACCATGGAGTCTTTTCTTTAGAAAATACCTCCTGACACGTGATTTGCTTTGCAGAACTGCTTTTGGAAACACTTGTTTAGGTATAAGATAAAGATGGATTAGATTATCAATTCCCCTGTAAGTTATGAGATCTAAATGAATCAGGGCACTATCTCTCCTTCACCCTGCTATTTTTACACTCTTTAATAGAAAAGAGCATAATGAAAGTCAAAAAACATTGTTCCACTTTCATAACATTTTCAGTATTGTTGTTGAAGAGTATGATGAAATATCCCAGTGTTATAAGTTGTGTAAAGATGTGCTTTACTATATTTTTCACTCATCGGGTTGAACATTTACCTTATGGCACCTTTCTTTCTTTTAATAAAATTTTTATTTTATCCCAGGTAAAATTTACAGAAATACTATGAAGTAGTACAGAAGTCCCTTGTACATTCTACAGCCAGTTGCCCCTATTATTATTATACAATAGTATGGTATGTTTGTATCAATTAATAAAATAATATTGATACATTATTATTAACTAAAGTTCATGCTTTTTCTTTAGATTTTCTCAGTTTTTCCCTAAAGTCCTTTTTCTGTTATAGGATTGCATTCACCTAGTCACATTAATGTAATTCACATTATCCCTAGTCATATCTTAAAGTTCTTTCAGCTGTGATAATTTCTCAGACATTTCTTGTTTTTTGTGACTGACAATTTTGAGAAGAGCGCTGGTTAGATATTTTGTTGACTGATCCTAAGTGAGGATTCTTCTGGTGCTAGTCTTGTTTTGGGGAAGAAGACAGACATAAAATACTATTTTTTATCATATCATATAGAGGGTTCATATTAGCAGCATGTCTCATCATTGTTGATGTTAACTGTGATCACATGGCTTGATACAGTATTTGTCAGGTTTCTTCACTGTACAGCTTTGATATTTTTTCTCATTTTCCATACTGTTCTCTTTGGAATAAAGCCACTATGCCCAGCTCATATTTAAGAACTGAAAAGTTATGTTCAAATTCCTTAAGGATGAGTATTTATGTAAATTATTTAAACTCTTCTGTATGAAATATTTATCTACTCTGTCATATTTATGTATTTATTCAATCATTTATATGAAAATATGAAAAAAATGGATATTTATTTTATTATTGGGGTTATAACCCAATATTCTTTTTCTCTTGATGCTCAAAATATTTGGTCACTGGGTCTCTTTCAGTTGTCTTCTATCTCCCTTTAACATACCTCTATCATCGTGAGTGTACACGTGCATGTGGGTGTGTTTGAGCACTTCCTTACTTTCTGGCACTATGATGGTCCAGGCATATTTTATATATTTCTGGCACCAGACCTAGAATAACCCATTTTTTTCAAAGAGCCCTTGTTCTTCTTTCTAATGAATGCTATTAGAAACCAAGATCTAGGCACTAGATATGTTTGTTGTACTAGTGAGGTTGTTTCTAGGCACTTTCAGCTAACAGAGCATGAAGATAGATGTGTGGGTTCTAAACCTGCATATATACATGTGTGCACATGCACACACACACACTTATCTCAGTATTGATATTTATATTTAAGTAAACATGAGTTTATAATGATGTTTCTAACCCTAAGCCATTACCATTACTATAATGATCATTTTAGTCCCTTGCTCTTGCTTATCTGTAAGTTCCCATTCCAAAAGTGAGAAACCTGGCTCCTATCATCTATCATTTATTTATGAAATGGTTAATTCCAATACTTGTGTATAGTGATTTTGGAATTATTAACCTGTATCTCAGGGGAGGGGGAGGACTTTATCAATGAGAGTACAGTACTTATATATAGTTTCTTTTACCTTTTCTTTCTTCTCTCTCTGTTTTTTTTGTTTTTTTTGTTTTTGTTTTTTTTTTTTTTTTGAGATGGAGTCTTGCTCTGTCTCCAGGCTGGAGTGCAGTGACACTATCTCAGCTCACTGCAACCTCTGCCTCCTGAGTTCAAGCAATTTTCGTGTCTTAGCCACCTGAGTAACTGGGACTACAGGTGTACGCCACCACACCCAGCTAATTTTTTGTATTTTTTTAGTAGAGATGGGGTTTCACCATGTTGGCCAGGATGGTCTTGATCTCTTGACCTTGTGATCCACCTGCCTCAGCCTCCCAAAGTGCTGGGATTACAGGAATGAGCCACCATACCTTTTGTCTTCTAGAGTCCAAATATTTCTGAAGTACTTAAGCCAGTAGCTTATAGCCCTATCCACCCTAGTGAGGTTGTTTCATATATATGTAATAACATTAGATTCTTTTATCACATTCTTTCTTCCATTCTGGGATTCCCTGATCTCCAAATATGTATGTTTTTAATGTATATATATTAAGATTCACTATTTGTGTTGTACAGTTTGACATATACAGTTTGACAAATGCAAAATAACTCATGTGCACCATTTTGGTTTCATACATAGTAGTTTCACTACGTTAAAGATTCTCTTGTGCTGCAGCTACTCAACCCTCCCTCCCATCCCCCATCTCTATGCCTTTTCCAGAATATCAAGCAATTGAAATCATGTGGTATGTAAGCCTTTTCATGCTAGCTTCCTTAACTTAGCAATATGTATTTATGATTCATCTATGTCTCTTCATGGCTGAGAGCTCATTTTTTAAAATTATTAAATTATTTTTCATTGTGTGGATGTGCCATATTTTATATATTCATTTTTCTCTTGAGGACACCTTGGTTGCTTCTAGATTTTGGCCATTGTGCATACAGCTAAAATAAACATGCACAAGCATGTTTCTACGTGGACATAAGTTTTCAAATAATGTAGGTAAACATATGAGCAAAATTATAGATTATATGGAAATATTTCGTTTAGATTTATAAGAAATTGACAAATGTCTTCCACAGTGGCTACACCAGTTGCATTCTCATCAGCAGTGAATGAATTCCTGTTGCTCTACAGCATTTGGTGATGTTGGATTTTAGCCATTCTAACAGATGTTTTGTAATACCTCACTGTTATTTTAATTTACAATTTCCTAATGACAAATGATGTTGAGTATATTTTCATATGAATATTTGGTCTGTAAATCTTCTCTGGTGAGTTATCGCTCAGATCTTATGCCCATTTTCAATTGGGTGGTTATTTTCTTCTTGTTCAGTTTTATACATAAATTTTAATATAAGTCCTTTATCAGATATATATTTTGCAAATATTTCTACCCATCTACGGTTTGCATTTTCATCCTCTTTACTATGTTTTTATTTTAATAAAGTTAAATGTATCAAGTTTTTCATGAATTGCATTGTTGGAATTATATTTAACTGCTTATCTCCAAACCGAAGCTGTCGGTATTAGATTTAGGTCTATGATTCATTTTTAGTTAATTTTTGTGTGAGCTAGAGAGTCTGTCTCCAGGTTCCATTTCTTCTTTGTTTGCATATGGATTCTTCCAATTGTTGAAAAAAACATCCCTTCTCCATTGAATTGACTTTGCTCTTTGCTCCTTTGTTAAAGAGTTGCCGACCACATTGTGTGGGTCCGTTTCTGGACTCTTACACTGTTCCACTTACATATGTGTCTATTCTTTTGCCAACATCACACTGTCTGCATTACTATATAATAGTATGTAATAAATCAGGTAGTATTGAGTCCTCTAACATTTTTTTCTTCAGTATTGTGTTGGCTATTCTAGAATTTTGCCTTTTCTTAAAAACTTCAGTATTAGTTTGTCAATATCCTTGCTGGGATTTTGACCGAGACCATGTTCCACACATAGATCAAGATAGGAAAATTTGGTATCTTAAAATATTGAGTCCTATAATCTATAAATGTGGAATATCTCTCATTTATGTAAATGTTTTATTAAAGTTTTGTAGATTTTCACATATAAATTTTTGTTAGAGTTATACCTATATTCTACTCACATAATACATGTAAATGCTTTATGGATTTGGTGCTATTATAAATGCTCTAGCTTTTTAAATTTAAAGTTCTACTTTTACATTACTAGTATTTAGATTTTGTGTTCTAGTCTTGTGTCCTATGGCCTTGCCATACTTATTAGTTCCAGATGTTTTTGGTCAATTATTTGGGATTTGTTTTTACAATTAAGAAGAGAGACAATTTTATTTCTTCCCAAAATTTGTGCCTTTATTTTCTTTTCTTATTACACTGTCTAGGACTTCTACTACGATATTGAATAGAAGAGTGAGAGAGAACATCCTTTCCTAGTTACCAATCTTAGAAAGACAGTGTCCAGACTCTTCTCATTGAATATAATATAAAATGCAGATTTTATATAGATGTTCTTAACCAAGTAGAGGAAATCTCTCATCTTCCAAGTTTGCTGAGTTTTTTTTTAAATGAATGAGTATTTTTAGGATTTTTAAAAATGCTTTTTCTGTATCAATTGATATAATCACATAATTTTTCTTCCTTAATCTGTTCCTTTGATGTATTTCATTGGCTTTCTAATGAAAAACCATCTTTGCATATATGTAATAAATTTCCCTTGGTTTTGGTATATGATTATTTATCTTTCCCTATTAAGCCAGTAGGGTATCTTTATGAGATCATCATTCTTAGGAATCTAGTGAGGTTGTTAAAGGTAAAGACCATGAAAGTGTGGATGCTTTTCCTAAGATTGAGGCTCTCAGGAGTTTCTGACTCAGTCTAGTCTACGTTCAGACTTCAACAATTCATCACAATTGCCATTCCTTGTGTCCACCAGTTAATGCTTCCAGTAGCTTCTGCTCCAGGTGAACAGATCCCATCTGTGACTTTTTGATTTGCCTGCTTCTCCAGAGTTTTAGGAGGCAGCTCACCCTGCAAACTTAGGTGTCTGATGGACCAAAAGAAAAAAAATCATTAATTTTAAATTTGTGCAGCTTTTTTCTTGATGTTAGCATGGGAACAATGACTTTGAAATTCTTTACATGTTAAAACTAAAACTGGAAGTAGAATTTTTCATTTGAAAACTCATGCCCATTAGTTCTGAGAATTTTTATGTAACATTTGACAATTTCTTACCTTCTATTTTCTATTTTCCTGGAATTTCTTTTACCGAGATGTTAAGCCTCTTAAATTGATCTCCTAATTTTCTTGTATCCTTTTCTACCGTACCCTGTTTCTCCCTGTGGTGGGTTTAATGGTGGCCTTTAAAAGGGTATGTCCATATCATAATCTTCAAAACCTAGAAGTATGACCGTATTTGAAAAAAGGCTCTTCACAGATGCAATTAAGCGCAAGATTTCTTGATGAGATTATCTTGGATTATCCAGGTGAGTCATAAATTCAGTGACAAATATCCTATTAAGAGACATGCAAGGCTGGGTGTAGCTGCTCACACCTGTAATCCCAGCACTTTGGGAGGCTGAGGTGGGTGGATCACTTGAGGTCAGGAGTTCAAGACTAGCCTGGCCAACATGGTGAAACCCCGTCTCTACTAAATTACAAAACATTAGCCAGGTGTGGTGTCCACATATAATCCCAGTTACTCAGGAGGGGGCGGCAGGAGAATAGCTTGAACCCAGGAGGCGGAGGTTGCAGTGAGCTGGCTGAGATCATGTCACTGTACTCTGGCCTGGGCAACAGAGTAAATCTCTATCTCGGGAAAAAAAAAAAAAAGGCAAAGGAGAGACATAGACATACAGAGAGAAGAGAAGGCCCTGTGAAGATGGAGGCAGAGATTGAAATGGTGCGATCACAAGCAATGGAATTCCCAGAGCCACAAGAATCTACAAGAAATAAGGATGAATTTGCCTCCAGAGCTTCAGTGGGAGTGGGACCCTGTCAACAGCATGACTGCAGAATTTTAGTCTTTAGAAGTGTGAGGAAAAAAAAAATTTCTGTTGCTTTAAGTCACCAACTTTGGGGAAATTTGTTGCAGGAGCACAAGGAAACCAATAGATTGCCAATCATTCCGTTTTAAGTAATGTTTCTCCAGAGTTATCTTCCAATCCTTCTGTTGATTTTTAAATTTCTGCTATCCTGTTTGTAGTGTTCATAGTATTATTATTTCCTGTTTGTATTTTTTATATAAAGGCTGGTTTCTCTTACTTGTGTTAGTTATCTTATTTTTAAAGATTTTATATTTACTTCATTGTTTTTCTTTCTTTTCTTTTTACTTTAAGTGATACATGTGCAGAATGTGCAGATTTGTTACATAGGTATACATGTGCCATGGTGATTTGCTGCACCTATCAACCAATCATCTAGATATTTGTCTATCTAGATGACATCTAGATATTTGTCTATCTATCTATCCACATGCATTAGATATTTGTCCTAATGTTCTCTCTCTCCTTGCCCCCAAACCCCCGACAGGCCACAGTGTATGATGTTCCCCTCCCTGTGTCCATGTGTTCTCATTATACAACTCCCACTTATGAGTGAGAATATGTGGTGTTTGGTTTTCTGTTCCTGTGTTAGTTTGCTAAGAATGATGATTTCCAGCTTCACCCATGTCCCTGCAAAGGACATGAACTCATCCTTTTTTATGACTACATAGTATTCCATGGTGTATATGTTCCACATTTTCTTTATCCAGTCTATCATTGATGGGCATTTGCGTTGGTTCCAAGTCTTTACTACTGTAAATAGTGCTGCAATAAACATATGTGTGCATGTGTCTTTATAGTAGAATGGTTTATAATCCTTTGGGTATATACCCAGTAATGGGATTGCTGGGTCAAATGATATTTCTGGTTCTAGATCCTTGAGGAATCGCCACTCTGTCTCCCACAATGGTTGAACTAATTTACACTTCCACCAACAGTGTAAAAGTGCTCCTATTTCTCTACATCCTCGCCAGCATCTGTCATTTCCTGACTTTTTTTTTTAACTTTCAATTTTCATTTATTAGTAGGTATATCAAATATTGTTCCGAAGTATATTGAGTATTGTTCCAGATTTACACATGGTTATTTTCCACTATGTCAATACACATTAATTTTTATATAATATGCAAATACTTAATTTTCTTGTAACTATTCAAATGGAAAATATTCAACAAAGAATACTAATTTCCTCCTTTTCTTAATTGTTGTGCTGTGTGATCCAAGTCACTTGATCTTTCTGGGTTTGTTTTCTTTAGTATCAATTTACATTACTAGAGTCTTACAGCAAGGTTGTGTACTACAATATCTTAATACTTGTAAATACTTTGCAGTACAAAACTCTGTATTTAAAACATTCCTATTTCCTAATTGCTTAAACACTTAGCTGCATTATTTATAGTGTTTCCAAGTGATGCTTAAAGAAAATCCATGTAAAACTAACATTCTCAGGAAGAGAATGAGTGGTGCTCCCTAGAGAAGAGAGACCCTCCTACTTATGACATCTACCTTCCTGGTTGAATTATTATTATCATTATTATTATTGTTGTTGTTTTTGAGATGGAGTCTCAGTCTGTTGCCAGGTTAGAGGGCAGTGGCATGATCTTGGCTCACTGCAACATCCCCCTTCCAGGTTCAAGTGACTCTCCTGCCCCAGCCCCTCAAACAGCCAGGACCATAGGCATATGCCACCATACGCAGCCAATTTTTGCATTTCTAGTAGAGACGAGGCTTCACCACCTTGGCCAGGATGGTCTCAATCTCCTGACCTCATGATCTGCCCACCTCGGCCTCCCAAAGTGCTGGGACCACAGGCATAAACCATGACGCCCAGCCTGAATATTTTTTTTTAATGATCGCTATTCTAACTGGTGTGAGATGGTATATCATTGTGGTTTTGATTTGCATTTCTCTAACGACCCGTAATGATGAGCTTTTTTTCATATGTTTGTTGGCCACATAAATGTCTTCTTTTAAGAAGTGTCTGTTCACATACTTCACCCACTTTTTGATGGGGTTGTTTTTATTTTTTTAAGTACATTTGTTTAAGTTCCTTGTAGATTCTGTATATTAGACCTTTCTCAGATGGATAAATTGCAAAAATTTTTTCCCATTCTGTTGGTTACTGTTTACTCTGATGATAGTTCCTTTTGCTGTGCAGAAGATCTTTAATTCAATTAGATCCCATTTGTCAGTTTCGGACATTGCAATTGCTTTTGGTGTTTTAGTCATTTGCCCATGTCTATGTCCTGAATGGTATTCCCTAGGTTTCCTTCTATGGTTTTTATGGTTTTAGGTTTTACACTTAAGTCTTTAATCTATCTTGTGTTAATTTTTGTATATGGTGTAAAGAAGGGGTCCAGTTTCTGTTTTCTGCATATGGCTAGCCCATTTTCCCAGCAATATTAGGGAATCCTTTCCCCATTGCTTGTTTTTGTCAGGTTTGTTAAAGATCAGATGTTTGTAGATGTGTGGTGTTGTTTCTGAGGCCTCTGTTCTATTCCAATTGTCTATATATCTGTGTTGGTACCAGTACCATGCTGTTTTGGTTACTGTAGCCTTGTAGTATAGTTTGAAGTCAGGTAGTGTGATGCCTCCAGCTTTGTTCTTTTTGCTTAGGATTGTCTTGGCTATATGGCTCTTTTTTGGTTTCATATGAAATTTAAAGTAGTTTTTTCTAATTCTGTGAAGAAATCCAATGGTAGCTTGATAGAACAGCCTGGAACCCCAGTGAAACAGAATCATTCACTCCCCTGGAAAGGGGGCTGAAGCCAGGGAGCCAAGTGGTCTCTCTCAGCAGGGCCCACTCCCATGGAGCCCAGAAAGCTAAGAACCACTGACTTGAAATTCTCACTGCTAGCATAGCAGTCTGAAGTTGACCTGGGATGATTGAGTTTGGTGGGGGAGGGGCACCCATCATTACTGAGGCTTGAATAGGTCATTTTCCCATGACAGTGCTAAGGAGGTCTGGAAGTTTGGACTGGGCAGAACTCACCACAGCATGGCAAAGCAACTGTGGCCAGACTACCTCTCTAGATGCCTCCTCACTGGGCAGGGCATCTCTGAAAGAAAGGCAGCAGCCCCAGTCAGGGGCTGATAGATAAAACTTCCATCTCCCTGGGACACAGCATCTGGGGGAAGGGTTGGATATGGGCATAGCTTCCATGGTCTTAAACATTCCTGCCTGCTGGCTCTGAAGAGAGCAGTGGATACTGACAAGGAGGATTCTCCCAGTACAGGGCTCGAGCTCTGCTAAGGGACAGACTGCATCCTCAAGTTGGTCCCTGACCCCCGTGCCTCCTGACTGGGAGAGACATCCCAGCAGGGTCGACAGACACCTCATACAGGAGAGCTCCAGCTGGCATCAGGCCAGTGATGTTCTGGGACAAAGCTTCCAGAAGAAGGAGCAGGCAGCAATTTTTGCTGTTCTGCAGCCTCCACTGGTGATACCCAGGAAAACAGGGTCTGGAATGGACCTCCAGCAAACTGCAGCAGACCTGCAGAAGAGAGGCCTGAATGTTAGAAGAAAAACTAACAAACAGAAAGCAATAATGTCAACATCAACAAAAAGAACACCCCCACACAAAAACCCCATCCTATGGTCATCAGCCTCACAGATCAAAGGTAGATAAATCCACAAAGAAGAGGAAAAACCAGCGCAAAAATGCTGAAAATTCCAAAAACCAGAATGTCTCTTCTCCAAGTATTCGCAACTCCTCTCCAGCAAGGACACAAAATTGGATGGAGAATGAGTTTGATGAACTGACAGAAGTAGGCTTCAGAAGGTGGGTAATAACAAACTCCTCTGAGCTAAAGATGCACATTCTAACCCAATGTAGGGAAGCTAAGAACCTTGATAAAAGGTTATAAGAACTACTAATTAGAATAATTGGTTTAGAGAAGAACATAAATGACATGATGGAGCTGAAAAGCACAGCACGAGAACTTCATGAAGCATACACAAGTATCAATAGCCAAATCAATAAAGCAGAAGAAATGATATGAGAGATTGAAGATCAAATTACTGAAATAAGGCGTGAAGATAAGATTAGAGAAAAAAGAATACAAAGGCACAAACAAAGCCTCCAAGAAATATGGGGCTATGTGAAAAAACCAAACCTACGATGGATTGGAGTCCCTGAAAGTGATGGGGAGAATGGAACCAAGCTGAAACTTTGGGATATCATCCAGGAGAACTTCCCCAACCTAGCAAGACGGGCCAACATTCAAATTCAGGAAACACAGAAACACCACTAAGACACTCCTCGAGAGGAGCAACCCCAAGACACATAATTGTCAGATTCACCAAGGTTTCAATGAAGGAGAAAATGTTAAGGGCAGCCAGAAAGAAAGGTCAGGTTACCTACAAAGGGAAGCCCATCAGACTAACAGTGGATCTCTCTGCAGAAACCCAACAACCAGAAGAAAGTCAGGGCCAATATTTAACATTCTTAAAGAAAAGAATTTTCAACCCAGAATTTCATATCTAGCCAAACTAAGCTTCAAAAAACGAAGGAGAAACAAAATCCTTTACATACAAGCAAATGGTGAGAGATTTTGTCACCACCAGGCCTGCCTTACAAGAGTTCCTGAAGGAAGCACTAAATATGGAAAGGAAAAACCAGTACCAGCCACTGAAAAAACCCACCAAATTATAAAGACCAATGATACTATGAAGAAACTGCATCCACTATTGTGTAAAATAACCAGCTAGTATTCTGATGACAAGATCAAATTCACACATAACAATATTAACCTTAAATGTAAATGGGCTAGGTGTCCCAATTAAAAGATACAGACTGGCAAATTGGATAAAGAGTCAAGACCCATCAGTGTGCTATATTCAGGAAACCCATCTCATGTGCAAAGGAACACATGGACTCAAAATTAAGGGATGGAGGAATATTCACGAAGCAACTGGAAAGAAAAAAACAAAACAGGGGTTGCATTCAATCTTCATCTCTGTTAAAACAGACTTTAAACCAACAAAGATGAAAAAAGACAAAGAAGGGCATTACATAATGGTAAAGAGATCAATGCTACAAGAAGAGCTAACTATCCTAAATATATATGCACCCAATACAGAAGCACCTACATTCATAAAACAAGTTCTTAGAGACCTACAAAGAGATTAGACTCTCACACAATAATAGTGGGAGACTTTAATACTCCACTGTCAATATTAGACAGATCAAAGAGACAGAAAATTGACAAGATATTCAGGCTTGAACTCAGTTCTGGACCAAGTGGACCTAAAAGACATCTACAGAACTCTTCACCGCAAATCAACAGAATATATGTTCTTCTCAACACCACATCACACTTATTCTAAAATCGGCCACATAATTTGAAGTAAAACACTCCTCAGCAAATACAAAAGAATGGAAATCATAACAAACAGTCTCTCAGACCACAGTGCAATCAAATTAGAAGTCAGGATTAAGAAACTCACTCAAAACTGCACAACTACATGGAAACTGAACAATCGGCTCCTGAATGACTATTGGGTGAATAACGAAATGAAGGCAGAAATAAAGAAGTTCTTTGAAACCAATGAGAATGAAGACACAATGTACCAGAGTCTCTGGGATACATTTAAAGCAGTGTTTAGAGGGAAATTTATGGCACTAAATGCCCACAGCAGGAAATGGGAAAGATCTGAAATCAACACCCTAACATCACAACGAAAAGAACTAGAGAAGCAAGAGCAAACAAATTCAAAGGCTAGCAGAAGACAAGAAATAACTAAGATCAGAACAGAACTGAAGGAGATAGAGACGTGAAACACCCTTCAAAAAATCAATGAATCCAGGAGGTGGTTTTTTGAAAAGATTAACAAAATAGATAGACCACTAGCCAGACTAATAAAGAAGAAAAGAGAGATGAATCAAATAGACACAATAAAAATGATAAAGGGGATATCTCCACTGATCCCACAGGAATACAAACTACCATCGGAGAATACTATAAACACCTCTACACAAATAAACTAGAAAATCTAGAAGAAATGGATAAATTCCTAGACACATACACCCTCCCAAGACTAAACCAGGAAGAAGTCAAATTGTTAATATTATTAACAATAATAAGTTCTGAAATTGAGGCAGTAGTTAATAGCCTATGAACCAAAAAAAAAAAAAAAAGAAAAGAAAAGAAAAGAAAACTCAGGACCAGATGGATTCACAGCCAGAAACTATTCCAGACAGTAGAAAAAGAGGGACTCCTCCCTAATTCATTTTATGAGGCCAGCATCATCCTGATACCAAAATCTGGCAGAGAGACAACAAGATTCCTGACGAACATACAGGCAAAATATTCCTGATGAACATAGATGCGAAAATCCTCAATATAATACTGGCAAAATGAATCCAGCAGCACATCAGAAAGCTTATCCGCCAGTCAAGTGGGCTTCATCCCTGGGATGCAAGGCTGGTTCAACATATGCAGATCAATAGACATAATCCAGCATATAAACAGAACCAATGACAAAAACCACATGATTATCTCAATAGATGCAGAAAAGGCCTTTGATCAACTTCAACATCCCTTCATACTAAAAACTCTCAATAAACTAGGTATTGATGGAACATATCTCAAAATAATAAGAGCTGTCTATGACAAACCTATCGCCAATATCATACTGAATGGGCAAAAGCTGGAAGCATTCCTTTTGAAAGCCGGCACAAGACAAGGATGCCCTCTCTCACCACTCCTATTCAACATAGTATTGGAAGTTCTGACTAGGGCAATCAGGCAAAAGAAAGAAATAAAGCGTATTCAAATAGGAAGAGAAAAGGTCAAATTGTCTCTGTTTGCAGATGACATAATTGTATATATTATAAAATCCCATCGTCTTAGCCCCAAAACTCCTTGAGGTGATAAGCAACTTCAGCAAAGTCTCAGGATACAAAATCAATGTGCAAATATCACCAGCATTCCTATATACCAATAATAGACAGAGAGCCAAATCATGAGTGAACTCCCATTCACAATTGCTGCAAAGAGAATAAAATACCTAGGAATACAGCTTACAAGGGACGTAAAGGACCACTTCAAGGAGAACTACAAACCACTGCTCAAGGAAATAAGAGAGGACACAAACAAATGGAGAAACATTCCATCCTCAAAAGAATCAATATCATGAAAATAGCCATACTGCCCAAAGTGATTTATAGATTCATTTTGTTTTTAAATGATGCTTAATAATTGTACCTGTTTATGGAGTACACTGTTATGTTTCAACACATGTATACATTGCATAATGATCAAATCAGGGAAATGAATGTATCTATCAACTCAACTACTTGCCATTTCTGATGAAAATACTCATCACTAAAGTATATACAATTAAAGATATCATTTGGATAAAATTATCTCTTCTAGCAGTTTTGAAATACACAATACATTATTAACAATTATCTTATTTTAGAACTTATCTTTTATTTATCCAATGACCATTTGTTTCTTTTTAATTGGTTATTTTATATCTTTCTTCCTCACTCAAATATCTGCTGTGATTTAGTGTCTATTCATAGGTTACAGTAAGTCACTGAAAAGCTGATTGGAAGATCCATATTTGTTGATAGTAGGTCTGATTGTTGGTTGATCAGGGAGCCATTTTATTGGAGAAACCTGAATGACGTTGGGTGGAATATTTTTGAGGGGACTAATCCTTACTCCAGAGAAGAATTCTGTAATCCTCTTACCAGAGACATCTTACTGCCTCAGAGCCAGTATTCTGTAGATTGAATAAAAGAAGGAGAATGGAGGTCATACTTATTTATATGCGGAGTGTTAGCTAATCCCTAATTGTCAGTGAACTATGTCACTCTGTCCTCCAATGCTGAGCTTCCACATATCTTTAAAGACTTTCCAGTTATTATTCTCCAGGGAATTCTTACCAGCCTGGAAAGAGTAGGTATGTTTGCCTAACTGAAGAGAAAGAGGGTATCTCTGGTAGTTTAATAGCTTCTCTTATAATCTTTTAGGAGTTCATTTTGTTTTCGTCACATTTTTAAGAGTTTCCAAACACTACTGTATCCAGGACTTTTCCTGGATACTGAGCATGATTAAGCTTCATTTTGTTGACATCATTCCACAGTAGGCACTTATGTTTCAACTTTCTCCTTTCTGTTTAATCATTTTGCATTTTCCCCATCTACTAAAACTCTTTAAATTGCTTAATTGCTGTGGTCTACTCTCCCATTCCATTAGACGTGTGGGGTTCATAGCTTTAGATAAAATGTATTTGCCCCTTTCTATTGTTTCATTAGCAGAGTCCTATACAAAAATGTGTGTGTTAAATCTTCCATATAATACAAAGATGTGCAATGTAATTGTGGCAGAGAGGATACTGTACCCCTTGCAAAGATGTCTATGTCCTAATCTCCAGAACCTGTCAATGGGTTACTTTACATAGAAAAAAAGAATCTGCAAATGTGATTACAGTAAAGGTCTTGAGATGGGAGGATAAACTTGAATTATGCAGGTATCAGAGAGTGTGGTAACAGAAACAGAAATGGGAGAGAGAAAGAAGGAGAAACAGGGAGAGAGAGGGAGATGGGGGAACAGGGAGAGAGGGAGGGAGGTAAAGAGAGAGGGAGAGAGGGAGAGAGGCAGAGAGAGAGAGAGAGAGAGAGAGAGAGAGAGAGAGAGAGAGAGAGAGAGAGATGCTACCACTGGCTTGGCTTTGAAATTGGAGAAAGGAACCACAGACAAGGAATGCAGGTGTTCTCTAGAAGCTCGAAAAAGGCAAGAAAACAGATTGTCCCTGAAGCTACAGAGAGAATGTAGTTCTGCCAATATCTTGATTTTAGCCTGTAAGACTCATTTCAAACTTCTGACCTCCGTAACTGTAACATAATAAACTCATGTTGTTTTAAGCCACCAAATTTGTGATAATTTGTTACTTCTGAAATAAGAAACTAATCAGTAATATTAACTTTTCAAAAGGCTGTCTTAAAAAATAATATATATCCACACAATTCTGTACTTGCTTAAAAATCTGTACTCAACCAAATACATGGATATATCTACAAATACCTGCATACACATAAAATAAGAAAGAAGGTCAGAATTTTATTAATCAAAATAATAATGTATTCAACTCCAAGTTTATGCAGCGTTAAATGGAATTTTAATTTCATTCTTTTTTTCTTTGTAATTTAGATAGCCAATAATGAGCAGAATTAGTTTTTCAATTGAAATCTAATGAAAAAAAATTCATCAAGGTTCTTACTTTAAAACATAATGGTGTTCCTCACTAATAGAGGCAAGCCATTTATGTCAATCATAAATAACTCTTAATTGTACAGTCTGGAGAACAATTACACAGAATCTAGGACAAATGATTTGAACGTACATAACTGAAGGACTTATACAAAGAGAATATCTTTGAAGAAGTACAGATACACACATTTAGCACAAAGCCACTAATGTCCACATGTAGTCAATGCTTAATGAAATCTTTAACACACTGTTGTCCCATGCTAGGAAAGACTAGCAAATACTGTGTTTCAATGCCTCCATTTTTCCACTTTGTTCCCATGGTATCAATGCAATTCACATATCAATAATGCATCTTGGTCTTGATTAGGCCATGTCTCATTATTTCTCTGTCTTTTCGACTTCAATATGTGTCTGCCCAGAACTCAGTTAATGTGAAAATCTTCACATGTGCTGAGGCAGTACTGTATGTTCACCTTGCTCCCCTCTGAATTTTTCATTTTAGATGAGAATTGAGACTGACTGAGATTGAGTAACTTGCCTGAGGTCATCCTACTAATGAAGGGTGAGACTAAGATTTGAATCCAGGCAGTTAAAGTTTAGAGCATGAAGAAAGAAAGACAATAAGGAGGATGGAAGTAAACTGTGGAAAAGCTCTTGGAGATACTGCATTAAGCCTTAAATAATAGGATTTTGAGATTAAAGGGCTATCTTCTATTGAAACCAGTTTTCTGCAGATCCCTGAAGCCACACATCACAGACAAGACACTACTCCACGAGTACTGGGAAATGAATGAGTTGGAGAACTCTGTGATTCTAGATGGTCTGTACTCCAGCTTAGGAGCTCAATATTGAACTCCATCCTAGCATACTTGAGTTCAAGACAAGATTACAATAATTTGAGAAGAATTTCTTGCTTTGAGGGGATGAAGGAACCACCTCCCTCTCAAAGAAAATTTGATTTTAACTTAGCATTACGCAGTCACAGGAGTTCTAAAAGTTTAGAATTAGTTCTTCCTTGCCTGGTCATTTCTCGAAAAGTTTGGCTTTACAGCAAATAGACATTCTTATTTGATGGAATAACTTGAGAATAAAACACAGGCTTTTTGGCTTTGTTTTCACATATCAGGTTTTCTAGTTAGATTGAACAATGGCAACATCACTGTAAAATTTCCTTCTTACAAACATTTCTCATGTAGTAAAAGAAACTGAAATCACTGATTCATTTTGACCATTAAACATGACACTTCTACTTCCAAAGGGTTTATTACGCAGATACAGATTTACACAATTGTTAAGAATTTAAACAAACTAGGTGGAATGAAGCAAAATAAACCTTGCCCTGAGGCCAATTTGTATGAGCCACAAATTCATAATGCAGTATAAATTGGGTGACCGTGTCTCTTGTGTCCCAATGTAAGAGGTCTAAACCAAGAGAAAGAGAGTGACAAAATTTACAAGCTGAATAGGCCAAGGTTGTAGATCAAAACTACAGGCAGATTTAACGCTTCAGGATATTCCTATTTTCACCCAGACTCTTGGTGAACAACATGTTTTTAGTAGCTCATGTCCAAATTAATAAATTATTTATTTTTATGTTTTATTTTTATTTTGTGTTTTTGCATATATGATAAGTAGAACATATCGATGACCTTGAAATCCTCCTCGTCCTCTATTCCGTTTCCATCCTCAGCCCTTTCCAGGGCCAATTGCCAGAACAGAGGGTATGCATGCTCCCAATCCACATTTTGGTATTTTAGCAGGTGGAAGCTTTCTTGACATTTCTTTTTCATGTACCCACATTTAATCCATTGGTATATCCTGTTGGCTGTAGCTAAAATACATTCGGACTTTGAGCACTTCTTACCAGCTCTTATATCAGATCATGTTACTACTCTCACCATCATAGGACCTTTGCCCTGTGAGTTACCTGACAGCCTCTTTGGTATTATTATTCCAAGAGAGAATTACTTTTCAACAGAAGAAACTTGAACTTGGAGATTAACACGTTTCCATATTCTAAAAGAAAGTGACTTAATGGACCAGTATCGCACTGCCTTGCACACTTTGGTTCCCTATCAGTCATTGTGTAGAAGCAGTGCTTTCTGTTCCATGTCCTTCAATTTTTACCATGGAGACACCTGCCTGAGGAAAGAGGAAATCTCTCCCGTAGATGACAAACATGGCATTTCTATGGCCTTAAAAGAGTCTTATTTCCCATTACAATTAGTAGCTCACTCTGGAATGAGAAGGAGGCTGGCTGATTAGTGGCATGGCTGTCACATGATGCTTATCATCAGGATGGGGACATCATAGTCATCAAGCATTTTCTGCCATCTCACTCCAAATAGGGTTGACTCCATTTTCTTCCCTAGCTACATTTTAGCCATTCAATCCATACCCACATATCCTTATTATAGCTCTCACTCATAATACACTAAATCCTTCAGGGATTCTCTCCTTTTTCTTTGTTTCATGTTTGTCAGTTTCTTGCAGAATGAAGTTTGGAACACTGCTAGATATGTATGATAAATAATTAAAGTTGACAAAGCCTCCTTTACTTTCCCTGTGTGTGTGTATTGTCGGGGGGGGTGTGTGTGTGTGCATTTTCCAATAAAACTTCAGATAGAACAGTGTCACTGACTCTCCCATCTTAATAGTGATTTTTTTTTCTGCCATTGGATGAGATGGGTTTTTACTCTTAGGATTATTATTTTGGAAAGTAGGTAATGTTCCTTCAGAAGGAAAGAACAAAAGAAAGACAAATCAAATCAAACACAAACCTCTGGGCTCTATTATGACATTAGGCTTTATGTCCCAGAGCAGGTCGGAGCATACCTTTGATATATGAAAATTTGTCATTCCTGGGTACATTTCATTTACTGAAATGCTGTTTGAGAGCAACTTTATTAAAGATGCAAGACACTGGTACAATGCCGCTTTATTTTGTGTCACTGCTTTCATTTAAAATCCTCTCTCCAAACACGTTGGAGAATTAAATAATACAAGACAGGAGAGAGTGTTCTTTATAAATTATACAACACTATGGCATAAGGAATAATTTAAAGAATCACTTACAGAACCAATAGCTAAGGCTTAGAGAAATGGGAAGAAATAGGAGGAATTTTTATATATTTTTTTCTGTCCATAGGTTATGGGGAGTGTTTGAAGTAGTGAAGAAAAATAGAATTCCTGGTAGAACATGGGGCCAACATTTTATTACCAAGAAATGCAACCTTCTCATGATTTTCCTTCCACTGTATCACTTTCTAAGTTTTCCCTAGTGCTTTTATTTTGTGAAGAACATATGAGTAATGTTCATAGATACTAGTTTTCTATTATAATTTAAATTACTTGAAAGTCCTAAAGTTGAGGATTATCATCCACATATAAAAGTGAAAATCACAGAGGCAAAATGACCTATACAAGGGGTCATACAACTGTCAAATAGCAAATCCTTAAGGCAAATCCAGGTTTAAATGAATCCAAAGCCTGGTGCTTGTTACGACTCCAATGAACTTAGCAAGAACTAGAATTAATGAGTCATATCTCTCATTGAGTATATTCCTATAATTTTCCAACAATGCTATGCAGGCAAGCACTCTCAATCTTTGTTCTAACATGACTCAAGGACCTTAATTCATGAAGACAAAAGTAACTAGAATTGTATGAACCTTCAGTAGAAGGCCTATATACAATTTTCATTGTCCTAGAGCACATTCTATTTCTATGCTCTTACATTAACAATTGCGGAGCATTGGGATATACACTTTTTCATCAGATATACTGAGGTGACATCATCTTTCATATCAGGACCTGGAATAAACCTGAACAGGTGGCATGATAAATACTGTACTCATTTTCCTCTTTTTCCTTGCTGGTAAGAACCCCAGTGTTGTTCTGGACAAGAATATGCTCACTTTCAAATCATGGATTACTCTATGATAACAAAAAAAATTCTGGTTTGCAGTTTGCCATCCTCTCTTGTCCCAGGGAGCATGCATAAGTCTCAGTCTTGCCCAACGAGACTAAACTGAACTCTGTAAGCACTGTCCTCCTTTATGTTTTCATTAGTCCTGCTCTAAATGTGGCTGTGATGACTAGAGCTGCAACATTCATTTTGCAACCATGTTCCTGCAAGCAGAAGAGTGAAGGTAATATGCCAAAGACTGAAAATAAAGAAAGGATCTGGACTTCAAAGATATCATCAACAGCTGCTAACCTCTAAATATTTGATATGTGAAAAAAAATTCTTATTTGTTTAAGGTACTGTTAGTTTGGTTTTTGTTGTAATTTACAATTGAATTCAGTCTCACCAGATAATTATAAACAATCCCAGTAGACACATGAACATGAGAAAGAGGGTTAGGGTTGAGTTGTAGAGAGATAAATGCAAGGCTAAAGGGCAAGAGAAGAATTCCTTCCATGATCATACTTTTGGACAAGGTTGCACTTCTCTGTGACATCTAAACTGTGGGTGTCACTATGAAGGCTGTACATGGTTTCTAAAGGCCAGTTAATGAAGCAGCCATAAACATCACTTATCTAACACACAGAATTGCTGCCTTATCCCTTTGACCATATGTGACTGGGCACAAGTGTTGGTGTGCATTTTTACACAAAGCTTTATACAGGCCAAGACCTGATACAAGTAAGATATTTGGGTTCTATCTCTGGCTATTCCACTTACTAGATGAATATATTAGTCAGGATAGGCTAGATTGTGCTGCAATAAAACAATAAGTGTTGGATGGTTGAATAGGAACAGCTCCAGGCTACAGCTCCCAGTGTGAGCGACACAGAAGATGGGTGATTTCTGCATTTCGAACGGAGGTACCAGGTTCATCTCATTGGGGCGTGTTGGACAGTGGGTGCAGGACGGTGGGAGCAGCCCACCGAGCAAGAGCCAAAGCAGGGCGAGGCATCACCTCACACAGGAAGTGCAAGGGGTAAGGGAATTCCCTTTCCTAGCCAGGGGAAACCAAGACACACAGCACCTGGAAAATCAGGTCACTCCCACCTGAATACTGCTTTTTTCCAAAGGTCTTAGCAAACTGCACACCAGGAGATTATATCCTGTGCCTGGATCAGAGGGTCCTATACCCACGGGGCCTCCCTTATTGCTAGCATAGGAGTCTGAGATCTAACGGCAATGCAGCAGCAAGACTTGGGGAGGGGCGCCCGCCACTGCTGAGGCTTGAGTAGGTAAACAAAGCAGCAGGAAGCTTGAACTGGGTGGAGCCCAGCACAGCTCAAGGAGGCCTGCCAGCCTCTGTAGACTCCACCTCTGGGGTCAGGGCATAGTCAAACAAAAGGCAGCAGAAACCTCTGCAGATTTAAATGTCCCTGTCTGAGCTTTGAAGAGGGTAGTGGTTCCCCCAGCATGGAGTTTGAGATCTAAGAACGGACAGACTGCCTCCTCAAGTGGATCCCTGACCTCTGAGTAGCCTAACTGGGAGTCACTCCCCAGTGGGGCAGACCGACACCTCACACGGCTGGGTACCTCTCTGAGATGAAGCTTCCAGAGGAACGATCAGGCAGCACCATTGGCTGTTCAGCAATATTCACTCTTCTGCAGCCTTGGCTGGTGATACCCAGGCAAACAGGGTCTGGAGTGGACTTCAAGCAAACTCCAACAGACCTACAGCTGAGGGTCGTGACTGTTAGAAAGAAAACTAACATACAGAAAGGACATCCACACCAAAACCCCATCTGTACATCAGCATCATCAACGACCAAAGGTAGATAAAACCACAAAGATGGGGAAAAAACAGAGCAGAAAAGCTGAAAATTCTAAAAATCAGAGCATCTCTCCCCCTCCAAAGGAATGCAGCTCCTCACCAGCAATGGAACAAAGCTGGAGGGAGAATGACTTTGACAAGTTGAGAGAAGAAGGCTTCTGATGATCAACCTTATCAGAGCTAAAGGAGGAAGTTTGAACCCATCGCGAAGAAGCTGAAAACCTTGAAAAAAGATTAGACGAATGGCTAACTAGAATAACCAATGTAGAGAAGTCCTTAAATGAACTGACGGAGCTGAAAACCATGGCATGAGAACTACGTGACAAATGCACAAGCTTCAGTAGCCAATTCGATCAAGTGGAAGAAAGGGTATCAGTGATTGAAGATCAAATGAATGAAATGAAGCAAGAAGAGAAGTTTAGAGAAAAAAGAGTAAAAATAAATGAACAAAGTCTCCAAGAAATATGGGACTATGTGAAAAGACCAAATCTACATCTGATTGGTGTACCTGAAAGTGACAGGGAGAATGGAACCAAGTTGGAAAACACTCTGCAGGATATTACCCAGGAGAACTTCCCCAACCTAGCAAGGCAGGCCAACATTCAAATTCAGGAAATACAGAGAACACCACAGAGATATTCCTTGAGAAGAGCAACTCCAAGACACATAATTGTCAGATTCACCAAAGTTGAAATGAGGGAAAAAATGTTAAGGGCAGCCAGAGAGAAAAGTCGGGTTACCCACAAAGGGAAGTGCATGAGACTAACAGTAGATCTCTCAGCAGAAACTCTACAAGCCAGAAGAGAGTGGGGGACAATATTCAACATTCTTAAAGAAAAGAATTTTCAACCCAGAATTTCATATGTAGCCAAACTAAGTTTCATAAGTGAAGAAGAAATAAAATCCTTTACAGACAAGCAAATGCTGAGAGATTTTATCACCACCAGGCCTGCTCTTCAAGAGCTCCTGAAGGAAACACTAAACATGGAAAGGAACAACTGGTACCAGCCACTGCAAAAACAGGCCAAAATGTAAAGACCATCAATGCCAGGAAGAAACTGCATCAACTAACGAGCAAAATAACCAGCTAACATCATAATGACAGGATCAAATTCATACATAACAATATTAACCTTAAATGTAAATGGGCTAAATGCTCCAATTAAAAGATACAGATTGGCAAATTGGATAAAGAGTCAAGACCCATCAGTGTGCTGTATTCAGGAGACCCATCTCACATGTACAGACACACATAGGCTCAAAATAAAGGGATGGAGGAAGATCTACCAAGCAAATGGAAAACAAAAAAAGACAGGGGTTGCAATCCTAGTCTCTGATAAAACAGACTTTATACCAACAAAGATCAAAAGAGACAAAGAAGGCCATTATATAATGGTAAAGGGATCAATTAAACAAGAAGAGCTAACCATCCTAAATATATATGCACCCAATACAGGAGCACCCAGATTCATAAAGCAAGTCCTTAGAGACCTGAAAAGAGACTTAGACTCCCACACAATAATAATGGGAGGCTTTAACACCCCATTGTCAACATTACACAGATCAATGAGAATGAAAGTTAACAAGGATATCCAGGAATTGAACTCAGCTCTGCACCAAGTGAACCTAATAGACATCTACAGAACTCTCCACCCGAAATCAACAGAATATACATTCTTCTCAGCACCACATTGCACTTATTCCAAAATTGACCACATAGTTGGAAGTAAAGCAGTCCTCAGCAAATGTAAAAGAACAGAAATTATAATAAACTGACTCTCAGACCACAGTGCAATCAAACTAGAACTCAGGATTAAGAAACTCACTCAAAACCACTCGACCACAAGAAAACTGAACAACCTGCTCCTGAATGACTACTGGGTACATAACAAAATGAAGGCAGAAATAAAGATGTTCTTTGAAATCAATGAGAATGAAGACACAATGTACCAGAGTCTCTGGGACACATTTAAAGCAGTGTGTAGAGGAAAATTTATAGCACTAAATGCCCACAAGAGAAAGCAGGAAAGATCTAAAATTGACACCCTAACATCACAATTAAAAGAACTAGAGAAGCAAGAGCAAACACATTCGAAAGCTTGCAGAAGGCAAGAAATAACTAAGATCAGAGCAGAACTGAAGGAGATAGAGACATGAAAAAACCTTCAAAAAATCAATGAATCCAGGAGCTGGTTTTTTGAAAAGATCAACAAAGTTGATAGACCACTAACAAGATTAATAAAGAAGAAGAGAGAAGAATAAAAAAGATGCAATAAAAAATGATAAAGGGAATATCACCACCAATCCCACAGAAATACAAACTACCATCAGAGAATACTATAAACACCTCTATACAAATAAACTAGAAAACCTAGAAGAAATGGATAAATTCCTGGACACATACACTCTCACAAGACTAAACCAGGAAGAAGTTGAAACCCTGAATAGACCAATAACAGGCTCTGAAATTGAGGCAATAATTAACAGCCTACCAACCAAAAAAAGTCCAGGACCAGATGGATTCACAGCCAAATTCTACCAGAGGTACAAGAAGGAGCTGGTACCATTCCTTCTGAAACTATTCCAATCAATAGAAAAAGGATGAGTTTGTGTCCTTTGTAGGGACATGGATGCAGCTGGAAACCATCATTCTGAGCAAACTATTGCAAGAACAAAAAACCAAACCCTGCATGTTCTCACTCATAGATGGGAACTGAACAATGAGAACACCTGGACACAGGAAGGGGAACATCACACACCAGGGCCTGTTGTGTGGTGACGGGAGTGGGGAGGGATAGCATTAAGGAGATATACCTAATGTAAATGACAAGTTAATGGATGCAGCACACCAACATGCCACACATAAACATACGTAACAAACCTGCACATTGTGCATATGTACCCTAGAACTTAAATTATAATAATAAATAAATAAACAAACAAGAAGTGCTAAAAATAAAATAAAATAAACAATCTCCAGGTTTCAGTGGCTTAAAACGTTAAAAAGTGTATTGTTTGCTCTCAGTACTTGCCCATTATGAGTCAGCTAGGAGGCTTTGCTCTAACTTGTCCTCACTCAGGGACTGAGCCAGAGGGATGTTGCATCTCCCTGCTTCCATGTTTTCCCTGATAGAAAAATGGGTACAAAAACTTACACATGACTTTTAATGCTTCTAAATGAAAGTAACCCATATTACTTTTGCTAAATTTTCATTGGACAAAACAAGTCACATGACCACACCAACACTACTGAAAGCAAGAAAATAATAATACTATCATGAAACTTCAAAGGAGAATAGAAAATGCTTGGTACAATGCATACAGTGACTCTAAATGTGTTATTTCCCTTCTTTGCACTCCTTTTCTTCATCTCTAGCAAAAAAAAAATATATATATATGTATATATATATTTAAATTCTTCCTTGACTACTGTAAGCACACATGAAAATGGCTTTGTTTGACTCTTCACCTTTTGCTCACTAAGCGTTGAAGCTAAACTAAGCAGCTACTTGCCATTAGAGAGACAAAGCCTGAGCAACCTTTTACACTTTCAGCTCTCTGCAATTGAAAAGAGTGCGGACAGCTAGTAAAAGAACATGAGGTATGGAAATCTATACCTTCTACGCTGCATCCAACTAGTGAAATATAATATTTTTGCCTAAACCCTGTATCGCTGGCTTTCTATTATATGAAAGCAACAAAACAATTAATATTTTAAAGTCTTAGTACGTTGTCTGCAGAACACTAGTTGGCAAAGTGTACTCTTCAAATATGCTGGGTAAATAGCATGGGGTAACCCAAGTGAGCAAAGAAGAGTGGATTGTGTTCTAAATTAGAGATGAGGACCGGATATGTCCTGAAGGCAAAGAGTTTGTGGACACTTTTCTTAAAAGCCCAGTAGGAATTCTGTTTCCTAAAGAACACTTGTAGCTGCCATTACCTTTGCCTAAACTCCTGCAATTTAGTAAGGAAAGAGAGCCTACATCTAATGTTGAAATAAGATGCTACCATTAACCACATAATGAAGAAATAACCTCTAGCTTTTTGATACTTTTTTTTGCCATTCTTCAAAAACAGGTTCTGTGAACTTCTCATGCAAAATTTCACTGCTCTTGCAACACAAAAGTGATTTTTAAAAATGGGCTTATGAGTGACTCTGTTCTTAAAGCTTCATATTGGGGAGCTGTGCCTTCAGAACAACTTCTTAACTGCCAAAACTTGAGGCAAGAGTTCTGAAGCAGCAACTTCAACTGGACCAAACTTTGTTACTAACATGACCTGATATTTTCTATATTTTGCCTCAGGGAAAATGAAATTATCATCCACATGTTTACAGGGCATGAGATAACAACCTGAACTTAACATTGACATTTTTAGGTTGGAATTATTCACTTTTTTTGTTTGTTTTCTTAATCTGAGAAGTTAAGCAGAAAAGCCTAGAATGATTGCACCTTTACACTTTTATGTTAAGAGCTCATCCTTGCCTTTCTCCTCAGTTAAACATAAGGGATGCTTCCAAATGTGACAAAGCTGCCAAAATGGTGATGAATATTGCTTTCAGAGCTGATAAAACAATCTCTTGATATCATCAGCCAACAAATCACTGAACACCTTGAATGCAATTTGTATTATGTAGGGTTTTATTTGTTTCAATTTACAATGAATTGAGTTTTTCAGAGGGGGAATGAAAGTAAGAATTGGTTTATTATGAAAGAACCATGCTGGGAACAGAAAAGAGACAGTCTCACCCAATCTTTGGTCTTCACTGTATGCTCATTGGAGAATAACAGTTTGTTCTTAATATAGTATTCAGCAGAACAGGATTAGAGATGAGGAGTCCCTAGTCTGTGGCCTGTTAGGAAGTGGGCTGCACAGCAGGAGATGAGTGGCAGGCTAGTGAGCAAAGCTTCATCTGTATTTACAGTCACTCCCCATTGCTTGTATTGCTGCCTAAGCACAGCCTCCTGTCAGAGCAGTGGTGACATTAGATTCTCTTAAGAGTACGAACCCTACTGTGAACTGCACATGCAAGGAATGTGTACTAGGTCTCATAAGGAGCTAAGTTGTGAGCTCCTTATGAGAATCTAATGCCTGGTGATCTGTCACTGTCTCCCATCACCCCCCGATGGGACCAACTAGTGTCAGAAAAACAAGCTCAGGGTTCCCGCTGATTCTACATTATGGTGAGTTGTATAATTATTTCATTACATATTACAACGTAATAATAATAAAGTGCACAATAAATGTAATGCACTTGAATCATCCTGACACCATCCCCCATGACCTGCCCTCCTGGTCCTTGAAAAAACTGTCTTTCATGAAATCGGTCCTTGGTGCCAAAAAGGTTGGGGACTGCTGTTATAGATTAAGAATGGAAGAGATGAACTCTTGATGAGCGAGATCCCATGAGAGCAATGCTGATTAAGAATGGCGTAAGGTAGGTGACTCACGCCTGTAATCCGAGTACTTTGGGAGGTGGAGGTGGGCGGATCATGACATCAGGAGTTTGAGACCATCCTGGCCAACATAGTGAAACCCTGTCTCTACTAAAAATACAAAAAATGCTGGGTGTGGTGGTGCGTGCCTGTAATCCCAGCTATTTAGGAGGCTGAGGCAGGAGAATTGCTTGAACTTGGGAAGCGGAGGTTGCAGTGAGCTGAGATGGGGCCACTGCAGTCCAGCCCAGGCAAGACTCTGTCTCAAGAAAAAAAAAAAAAAAAAGAATGGCGTAAGGTGTAGCCTAATGTCATTCTTAACTTGCCTAAGTTAATTGAGCCTAAGCTGTTGTCCTGAGGCTAATGAACAACTTCTCTTTCACTACTCTTTCTGTTGCCAACCAGTCGGATGGCTCTCCCTAGAATCCCCCAAGTCCTCAAAATTTAGTATTCTTATTTCTTTTAAATTCCATCTAAGGTCCCCCTATGTCCTGTGTGATATACTCTTCCTGGATGATGTCATGCTCCCTTCCATTTTGAGACCCCTGAGGGACATACAAATAAATAGTTCAAGGTAAGCATGTTAAAAACAAAATGTATTATATTTTGTATATTTTATTTATTGTTTCACAAATTGTTGCCATCAAAAGTGCAAGCTAGAAACCCACATGAATACCCTTGATTGAATATAAGTAGTTAAAGAGTAGATTCACTCTCCAAATCTCTAAAAGCTTTAATATTAAAAATCTTTTCTTTCTCTCTCAACCCTACTTTCTATCAATATCTTGCCTTTATTCAAACTCCATGCTTTATTACTTGGATTACTAAAATAATTGTCCAGTTGTTCTTACTGCCATTCATGACTATAAAGTACGGATAAAAGCCATAGTCTACACCGTGGCATATGTTGTGAACACTTGGAAACACAAATCTGTTTCTATCACTTCCCTACATAAAAGTATTATTTGTCTTTCCAATGCTTTCAGGATGAAGTTTAAATTCATTAGTTTATCATATAAAAAGGATTTTGTAGTAAATACAAACATGATCCCTGTTTTCATGGCTAGAGTTTAGTGGGGTGTGTGAGGGGCAGCAGGCGAGTAATTCAAAAGTTACCTTTCAATGTGATGATGTGAGCTGATAAAGACCTGCATTTGTGCTATGGGAGAATAGCAAAGAAACCTCTAAATCAGGCTGGAGGTGAAATTTGGAGGAGGTAATGCTTTAGCTGAGTTTTATAAAGTGAGCAGGGACTGGTTACATGGAGAATACACACAAGGCATACAGTACTTGGTATATGGTAGGTGTTTGCTAAAATAAATGCTTGTAGACTAAAGTGCGTATGTAGGCATGCATGCATTATTTCACACTGTATCATGGCTGTTTTTCTGGATTGAACAGGTCATCCACCAAACACTTATGAGATGTGACTACTCCAGATCTCAGCTGGAAAAGGTGAAAGCTAGATTCAATAATCTATATTATTGAAATGTTTGAATCTCAGAAGAGTAAATATTAACCTGAGTAGCAGACATTTATTTTCAGGTAGAGATGGACAATCCAAACATGGATAATTGAAACAACCCACAAGGATTCTTATTAAGTCATTGGGACTTTCCTCTTAAGCAATGGAGGTCTGGAATCATTTCCAAACTATATATCAACTCCCTGTCATTTTGCAGGAAGTAATTTCAGAATTCTCCAGCATGGGTCTCATTATCTATCAAGCACAGCCACAGTATGACAACCTCCTCTTCCAATGTCTTAGAATATTGCATTGCTCTCCTGGGAGATGTGTATTATCCGTGGCATGCTGAATATTTGATTTCTCAACTAGAATCTTCAGCATTTATGGGCAGAGGCTGAAGAATATAAGAGGTCAAACATTTACATTAATTTCCTAGGGTTAAAAGTTGGTTTTGGTATGAAATGTAAAATATACTGTCCTAATAATGTTTCCTTCATTATCCACATCTGCCGCTTGTGGTATTTATGTATGGTGGGTTTGTTGCTGTTTTTGTTTTGTTTTGTTTTTACTAGAGGGCTGAAATCAGAAGAAAATGTGAAATGCTGAAAGAAAAAAGAGATTTCTTTGAGCTTCATAAATCTTGGACAAAAGTGAATCCCTGTGAGACTACTTTATGTCCCTTATCTAGCTCATTGGCTGTACAGGTGAAAATAAAATTTCCCAAGTGGTTTGATTAGACTGCATAAAACACTCTACGACTCTAATGGGCCAGACAATTCAAAAGGGAGCCAATAATATAAGATTCAGTTTGATCTGTTACAAGAAGGTTGTTTTGCTTCTTTATTAACATAGCTACCTCCTTTTAGGACTCTTTATAACTAACTAACAAGAGATAGTGTCCTCAGGTCTGGTCTTCTCTATGAATTCCTCCATGTTTTCCCAAATTTGTTATTGTCTATCAAATTCCTGTTACCTTTGTGGAATTAGTACACCACTTATAAAATGTGCTCCATACTGAAGTAAAATCTAGGAAGCACACTTAAGCTGCCTGTTTCTGCTTCTCTCTTCTGCCCAGTGAGTGGCGACAGTGTCTTGGTATCTTAATTTACTTGTCAATAAGAGAGTTATACCCAGCACAAACCACCTTCTCCAGAGAGCAATAAAGTTGGAGTAAGTAATATTTGTAAAGGACATCTAGGATTCAAAAAAAAATAAAGTTTATTATTACAGATTTTGATTAAGAACAACAAACACATAGAGAAAATTCATTCTATATCTGTTCGATATTAAAAACAATGACAGCCATAAGTAAATGCTGAGCAATATTTCCTCTATATGAAAGGATGGGAGGGAAGAACACAGTAAGTTTGACTGGTTGTAACATTTTTTTGTCCTTTTATAACCCAGAAAAGTGGCATTTCTCATTAAAATGCCATATTTCATTGTGTTGGAACATAATGGGAACTAAGTCCTTCTAGTGCATTTTTTAATATAAAGCCATGAGAATTTAAGACTTAATGCCAGCTTGCTTTGATTTTTCAATCATTCAAGATATATTCTTAATGTTATTTGTCTTAGCACCTTTAGAAATGTAGCTCAGTGCTTCTTTCAAAGATATAACTGAAGAAATTATATCACCCCTTCTACTGAAGTCTTAAAGTGAATTCAAAATCAATTCTACATGCTTTTCTCTTCTATTTAATATTCCTTATCATTCATAGGACTATAGGGTTCATAAAATGAAAGGGCATGTACATTATTATTTTCTGTAACTGGGCTAAAGCCATTTTACTAAAAAAGGCAGTTTGTCCTATAAAAGGGCAAAGCTACTCATACCACTATGGCATAATGTAAATGAGATGGGAAACTACTCTCCATGGGCAACCCATCTCACTCACATGAAAATCCAAATCCTAACTGCTACCTTCAGAGAAGAACATGATTTGACCCCCTCTTATATGTCTGATATTTTCTCTCACCACTTTCACCCTTGCTTACCCTATTGCTGCTATATTGGGCTCTTTATTATTCCTCAAATGTGGCAATCACATGTGCGCCTCAAATTTTCGCTAAGCTATTCCATCTGCTTATAATTGTTCCCAAGACTCACTCCTATGCTTGCTTTCAAGGCTTTTCTCAAAAGTTACATTCTCAATGAGGGATTTCCTTGTCAATGTATCTAAAATATTCTACCCCTCCCCTGGAAAAAAAAATCCGATTGCATTTATCTACTAAATTTTACCATTAATGTCTATCAGCGTCTAATATGATCTATATTTACTACTCATTTATTTTGTTTATTTCCATCTCATACATTAAAATATAAGCTCTGTGGTAGTAGGAGATTCACTGCTGTGATCCTCCACCTAGGACAGGATCTGGCACACAGTATGTGCTTAATAAAAACTAGAAGAATAAATGTATAAATAAAAAGTTGAATGAATACATGAGTGAATAAATGTCAGGAGTGAAATGGCAGGAGTAACAAGAACAAAATTGCAGATATGTCTCAGATACAATACTTGTTTTGTGAACTTGAGCAAGTCATTTAACTCCACTAGACCACAACATTTTTATCTTTAACATGCTATCCTTTCTAAATCCAAAGAATAAGTACAGCTGTATAGTTTCATAAACTTGAAATGGAAGGATTACATTTATTTGGAATGTAAAAGGTCTGAATAATATGCATACTGCATTATAGACCCAGTTAGATATATTTGTCACTCCGGATAATGTAAAAATTTCTTAATCTCTGATAATAGGAAGCAAAAATGAATGATACTTTTACTGACAACCAACTCCATGTTTTCCTTTATCTCTGACTTCTCTTCTTTAATACTAGTTTAAGTCACTTAATTGTTTTGATCTTGATGAACAAGTGATTGTAGCAATGAGTCTGTAAAATAGATTGGCAGAAACTATGTTGGGGTGAAGGTTAATTCAATTTTAAGATGTTGTTTGTTTGTTTTGTTTTGTTTCTGTTTTTGTTTTTTTGAGATGGAATTCCACTCTTGTTGCCCAGGCTAGAGTACAATGGAGTAATCTCAGCTCATTGCAACCTCCGCCTTCCAGGTTCAAGTGATTCTCCTGCCTCAGTCTCCCAAGTAGCTGGGATTACAGGCGCCCACCATCACACCCAGCTAATTTTTGTATTTTTAGTAGAGACAGGGTTTTGCCATGTTGACAAGGCTGGTCTTAAACTCCTGACCTCAGGTGATCTGCCCACCTTGGCCTCCCAAAGTGCTGGGATTACAGGTGTCAACCACTGTGCCCGGCCTTCTAAGATGCTTTGAAAAAAACTGGAGATTTTTGTAGGGAGCACACATATCTATTTAAAAAAATGATCTAAGCACTCTGTTCTGTGCTCCTTCAGCCTATTTTTTCAGAATACTTATCACTTGAATCATCTGAAAATTGTTACCTATAAAATGGGACTATTTATATTGCCAAACTAGAGGTTTTTATGAGGATTGAATATGATTTTAAATGTAAAATATTTAGAATAATGCCTGACACATGGTAAGATCTCAATAGATGCTAATTATGATGATTATTATTACTGTACTTATTAAGCTAATTATTTTCATATCCACTACACAATGAGCTCCTTGAGAGCAGAGTATGTGTTTTTTTAGTCTACTGAAGACACATCCTCATTTCAAAGGATCTATTCACCATACTCAATGGTGAAAATCTGGAAGATTTTCCCCAAGATAAAGAACAAGGCAGTGTCCAGTCTCACCATTTGTAAACAACATAGTACTAGAAGTTTGATCCAGAGCAATTAGGAAAGAAAAAGAAATAAGAGACATATAAACTGGAAATAAGTGAAATTATCTCTATATGCACAAAGAAACCCTGCTAGCACTAATGAATGAATTTACTTAAGTTACAGGACACAAAATCAACATGCAAAAATAAGCTGTGTTTCTATATACTAACAACAAACTATCTAAAAAAGAAATTAAGAAAACAGTCCCATTTATAATAGCATCAAAAAGAATAAAATACTTAGGAATAAATTTAACCAAGGAAGTGAGATCTGTAACTGCAATCTTTAAGACATTCATGACAATGAAATCTATAAGACATTAATGAAAGAAATTGAAGACACACATAAATGGAAAGATAATCCGTTTGTGGATTGTAAGAATTAATAATGTTAAAAATGTCCATACTATCCAAAGCAGTCAGTCTATAGATTCAATTAAATCTCTATCAAAACACCAATGATATTCTTCACATAAACTGACAAAACAATCCTAAAATTCATATGGAACTACAGATGACCCCAAAGAGTCAAAGCAATCCTGAAGAAAAAGAACAAACCTAGAGGCATCGCACTTTCTGATCTTAATTTATATTGCAAAGCTATAGTAATAAAAAAAAGTATGGCACCAGCACAAAAAACCAGACACATACACCAATGGACCAGAATAGTCTAGAAATAAACCCACATATATATGACCAACTAATCTCTGCCAAGATGCCAAAAATACACATTGGGGAAAGGATAGTCTCTTCAATAAATAGTGTTGGAAAAGCTGGACATGCACATGAAAATCATGAAAATGAACACTGTATACAAAAATCAACTGAAATCAAAGTCTTAAATATAAGACTCAAAACCACGAAACTCCTAGAATAAAACATAGGGAAAAAGCTCTTTGACATTAGTATTGGCAAAATTATTTTAGATATGACCCCAAAAGCACAGGCTACAAAACAAAAATAGAGGCCAGGCATGGTAGCTCAGGCCTGTAATCCCACCACTTTGGGGGCTGAGGTGGGCAGATCACTTGTGGTCAGGAGTTTCTGACCAACCTGGCCAACATGATAAAACCCTGTCTCTACGAAAAACACAAAAATTGGCCAGATGTGATGGCTCATGCCTGTAACCCCAGCTACTCAGGAGGCTGAGGCAGGAGAATCACTTGAACCCAGGAGGTGGAGGTTGCAGTGAGCCAAGATGGCACCACTGCACTTCAGCCTGTATGACAGAGTAAAATTCTGTCTCAAAACAATAAATAAAAATAAACAAATGGGACCATATCAAACTAAAAACTTCTTCACAGCAAAGGAAACAATCAACAAAATGAAAAGGCAACTCACAGACTAGAAAACATATTTTCAAATAATATATCTGATAACGGGGTTAATATTCAAAATATATAAGGAACTCATACAACTCTATAACAAGAAAATATATAACCCATTTAAAAACTGGCAAAGGATCTGAATAGACATTTTTCAAAGGAAGACAAGCAAATGACGGTATGAAAAGATGTTCAACATCACTAATCATCAGAGACATGGAATTCAAAACCACTATGAATCATCACCTCATACCCATTTTGCTAACCATTATCAAGAAAGACAAGAGATGGCAAATGTTGATGGCGTGGAGAAAAGAGAACTCTCATATACTGTTAGTAGGAATGTAAGTTGGTAGAGCCATTTTGGAAAACAATATGAAGATTCCTCAAAAAACTAAAAATAGAATTACCATATTATCCAGCAATCACACTTCTGAGTATGTATCCAAGGAAATTAATATCTGGACTTTGAAGAGATATTTGCACTCCCTTGTTCATCACATTACTCACAATAGCCATTATATGGCACAAACCTAAGTGTCTCTCAACAGATGAATAAAGAAAAGGTGGTATGTATACAATGGAATGTTATTCAGCCAAAAAAACCCTTTCCATTTCCTACGAAATAGATAAATCTGGAGGACATTATGCTAAGTGAGATAAGACAGACACAGAAAGAAAAATAGTGTATGATCTCATTTTTATGTGGAATCTTACAAAAAGCAAAAAGGTTAAATTCATATGAGAAGAGAGGAGAATGGTAGTTTCTAGGGTCAGGAGGGTATGAAAAATGGGTGGATGGTCGAAGGGTAGCAAGTTTCAGTTATAAGATGAGTCAGTTCTGGGGATCTAATGTGCAGCATAGTGACTATCATTAGTAATACTGTATTTTTTACTTGAAAATTGTTAAAAGAGTACATCTTAAGAGTCCTCACCACACACACACACATACACACAATGATAATTACATGTGGTTGTAGATGTGCTTATTAATTTGGTTGTAGTGACTTTATTTCACAAGGTAGACACATACCAAATCATCACATTGTACACCTAGAATATGAGCACATTTTTACTTGGCAATTATACCTCATTGAAGTTGGAAAACAATGAAAGCATTTATTGAACAAATTTGTTTTATTTTGTTTTACTTTTTTCATTCATACAAAAGAAAAGATGGTGCTCTTTGATTTTTGAATACATGACATGCTGTATGGACAAGATTTAGCGCTTAAATTTGACATCTGATTAACTTTACAGTTAAGTTTAGCCCTCTTCAATCATAGCTTTAAAAAGATTCATGGTAAATATAAGAGGGGAACCAATTTTCTCTTTGAAGAGGGCATGTGTGACACAACTCATTTTCAGCCCTACTGCAGCTTCCACATCTAGTCCTAAACCTATAAATAATCATGACAGTAATAGTAATTATACCAGCTTCTTAGATTTGCAAAGCACTTTACAACCTTCCAATTTGGTCGCATTTGTTGGTTACCAGTCTCATTGGCTTGTTGGGAAGATTTAATAAAATATATTTTTAAAATGTTGGCCAGAGAGACCAACATATAACACATTTTTTTTTTTTTTTTTTTTTTTTTTTTTTTTTTTTTTTTTTTGACATGGAGTCTTGCTCTATAGCCCAGGCTGGAGTGCAGTGGGGCGATCTCAGCTCACTGCAATCTCCACCTCCCGGGTTCACGCCATTCTCCTGCCTCAGCCTCCCAAGTAGCTGGGACTACAGGCACTCACCACCATGCCTGGCTAATTTTTTGTATTTTTAGTAGAGACTGGGTCTCACCGTGTTAGCCAGGATGGTCTTGATCTCCTGACCTCGTCATCTACCCGCCTCAGCCTCCCAAAGTGCTGGGATTACAGGCATGAGCCATGGCGCCCAGTCCTAACACTTTATTAATAAATATAAGTACCTGGCCGGGCACAGTGGGTCATGCCTGTAATCCCAGCACTTTGGGAGGCCAAGGCAGGCAGATCACAAGGTCAGGAGTTCGAGACCAGCCTGACCAACATGGTGAAACCCCGTCTCTACTAAAAGTACAAAAATTAGCCGGGCCTGGTGGCGGGTGCCTGTAATCCCAGCTACTCAGGAGGCTGAGGCAAGAGAATTACTTGAACCCGGGAGGCGGAGTTTGCAGTGAGCCGAGATAGCACCACTGCACTCCTGCCTGGGAGACAGAGCAAGACTCCATCTCAAAAAAATTTATAATAAAATAAATGTAAGTTCCCTTTCGCTCATTTGAACCTCATTAAGACTATAAGAAGCCAGTAGTTGGAGGCAGGTATTATTTTTCCTTCTCAGCTCTACTGCTACTACCCTAGTCCAAGCCAGCATCACAACTTGCCTGGACTACCACAGTAGGTTCCTGTAGTATCTTCCTAATTCCCTCACTCCCTCCCTAAAATCCCTCCTTCACATAGCAGTAATCTATTAAAAACATAAACATAAGACTGTTGTTCAGAACCAGTTAATGCCTCTCCATTGAACTTAGAATAGAATCCAAGTCTATTGCAGATTCCAACAAGGTCTTCTACTACACAGACCTTGAGAGCTTCCCAGGTAACCCTCCATGACTATTCTTCCGTCACTCAGTTGGCACTAGCCTCTCTGGGCTTCTTTCTGTCCTTCAGCCCAGGAAGTTAGTCTAACCTTATCGTCTTTACTGTTGCTTTACCTCTCTGCCTGTAAGGCTTTATTCCCAGATTTTTACTTGCTTGTCTCTTTTTAAATGTTTGATTCCAGCTCAAATGTAGCTTCTCACAGAGCTGTTCACATAGAGTGGTCACTCTACCTTACTGCTCCCCATCAGGGCATCCAGTTTACACAGTGGATTTTCAACAAATATTTCATTTTTCTTCTGTACACATACCAAAAAATAAAAGTCTAGAGAGATTAAGTGGTTTGGTAAAGCTTCTAAGTAGTATGCTTTTGTAGAACTCAGGTTGTATACAAATAATAATAATTTTTCATGATTAAATAGTGTTGATAGTGGCACAATTCTGTCAATATTGTAAAAAGCACTGCATTGTGTACTTTAAATGGGTGAATTTTATAGTTTGTGTGTTACATTCTCAATACAGCTATGGTTAAATATAATTGTGAAATGTATTATTCTTCTAACTCTACCTTTTAAATTAAATTATTTTATATTAATTATTTAATTTAATTTAATGAGGGTACTTAAAACCTATTAAGCTGTCTCTCTATAAACTCAAGTCCATTAATTAGACCTCATGGCTCCTCCTTTATGACAGTGCTTATTTGTTGGAGGATTCTCCCTAGGTTTCCTCATTATAAGCCACTTCAGCACACATTTGGCCCTTTGGGAAGAATTTTACATGTTTTGCATATAATGTCTATTGTTACATGGCTTTTAGTCTGTTGAAGAAACAGAATTGTATTTTTTTAAATCTCCAAAGGGAGGAGAAGATACTTACTTCACAGGCAACAGTGATACAGCAGGGATCATTTGAGGATAGAACTCATTAATAATCTTACGTAAACAGCTTTATTTTCAACTGGAGTGCACTATCCTTGGTGGCATCCAGCTTGCCAAATTCTGGGTGGTGGTGACATCTGTACCACAAGGACCAGACCCTTGTCCTGGCCCATTTCTGAGGTCTGTAAATCTCCCTTACTTGATGTCTGTGTTGTTGTCTGCTAAGGAAGAAACTAAGACCCTCCTGAATACTGAAATTAATCTGAGAAAATCTGCAATGATCTGGGTTTGTGTGTGTGTGCGTGTGTGTGTGTGTGTGTGTGTGTGTGTGTGTTTTTCTCTGAATCAGCCCTAATTCACAGGAGAAATCTGTAGAGCTGCTGAATGTTCATTTTTTACAAAATCATTGCTCTGGTTCCACTGCATCTATTTTATTACAAATACATTAGTCCCTCTCCTACTTATCAGCTAGGAAATGGTACCACCATGTAGTTGGCTAAGAGACTGAAATGCTTCCTTTCTTGAAAGAGCAGATTGACTCAGGTCCATTAATCACTTCTTAAACAACAGTTACAATAACGAGAAATCAAGTGATAATTTCAAATGAGAGCTTGGTTGCCATAGAGAAAGTTAAACAATAGTGGCTAAATTGTCTATCTACATGTAATGACATTTTCTTATACTAAGTAAACCTTTCTCTGCCTACACACTTCTGTACCCCCATCAACCACACACACATTCACAAACACACACACACTCACAAACACACAGTAGGTCATACTCTACCACAGGTTGCAACCTCTTATCATGTGTCTACACTGTAATTTCCCGCATGGACAAACTGTAATCCTTGTTGCCTTCCAAATGTTGGATGCAGGATGTAAAACATACCGCATGACATGCCAAAGTTTGATGTGTGAGTGTGATGATCAAAATATGGGAGGTGCCTTCAGACAGGCCACTGCTTAGCAGCATGTTATTTTGGCAAGGCATGCACTGTCTTTAGCTTCATGTTCTACATTATTCTCCTAGGGGAGGGATCTTGCATTCAATATGAGATGGTTCTATTATGTGACTTACCATTTACGTTTTGAAAGGTAACCCCATTTATAATTCCAATACCATGTAATATCCAAATCAGAGCCCTATAAAACTAATTTCCAAGCTTTTTGATTCTAGATAGAAAGCCTAAGAAACAGAGGGTGATTGAAATATTTCAATAATACCAAATAAAAAAATCCACCCATGCAGTAAGATTCTCAGTAAATAGTTTTCTACTCAAAGTGATATTATTTGATTAGGCATTTATGAATTGGTCAAGAGTAAAGAGCTGTCAGGAAGGCATTGAATCAACTGCAGACGCTCCTGACACAAAAACCAGGGAGGTATTTTTCTCTGCTACAGAATATCTCTTTAGAAGGTTTCTGCCTGCTAAAATGGCCATTTGCTTTATATTTTCCTGTGTTATCCTTTGAAGTCTCCAACTCATGTACCAATGGAATCCTATAATCTCTTTCACTAATTTTCTTTCTTTCAAAATTAACATTTTTCTATTAAGCACCCCCTTAGTGCTTTTCTCTCCTCTTCTTAGCTGCAGCCCACCTGTGGAGTCTAAAATAACACACACCATATTAACACTCTTCTGCTGAGATTTTGATAACAGACACCTGTGCAGTCTAAGTAGCTCTTGACTTATTTCTTTCAGAATGTGTTAATAATGGTGGCCACATTTATTTTCCTCCAGATGTCAATTAAAAATACCACAAGGGCCAATTTCAGTGAAAACTTGAAAGTGGATTAAGCTACTCCCTCTCTTTCACTCTCCCCACATACCATTTTGCTATCTTTCAAATGCAGCAGAGAGCACATCCATCAATCAGAGAGCTGCTGGGCATCCCAGGAGCACACCACAGGTGGCGAGCTTCACTGCATACACCTTAAAGTGCATCCTCACCTTATTGCTCATGTTAATAAACACTCTGCCATTTTAACAGCAACCACAACTGCATGCAAATATAATGATGTAAATACGACTGAAGTATTCAAATTGGTCCTCAAAATTGATGTCACAAGATAACAAGGCAAGACTGTAAGCCACTCTGCCATTTTTATCCTTCAGAAACAACTTTTTAATCAACATTTTCAGTCTTACCAACATTTCTTTTTCTCTGAGTTAATATTTAAAATAGCTAGTCAATTTGTGAGGCATTGGAGCTGTTGTTAAAATAAGTGACTCTCTGGGCTTTCAAAATCTCTTTGATGCAGCCCACCCTAACCACTAGGGCTGGCTCTACATTAAACATTTCTTTTAAGGGTATATTTTATTTCTTGCAAGCAGCTTTGCACAATTTTTATCCACATGAGACCAGATCTCTTTTTGCAGGTTAGCTCACAGCCAGAGCCTCGATCGATTTTGAAAGCTCATAAGGGAAGAAATCCAGAGAAACAGCTAGGTAGTTAAATCAGGGAGTTACACTCTCTTGGTTGTGTTGTTCAGCCAACTTCAAGAACTGCCTTAGCTTTTATTCATTCATTTACTCACATGTCCATATGATGACATGTACCTCCCCTGAACCCCACCCCCAACAAAAGGTCCACTAAATATTAAAGACTATGAAGAGCCACATGAACTGAACACTAAGCTATATACTAGTCGCTGGAGGGTCATTTAAAAGCTGCAATAATAAGGGATAAAGCAGAGAATGAAATGCTTTCTTTTCTTTGAAGGCCTCTGCCCCTTTTAGAGCAACTGGATTCCATTTAGCAAATGACCTCCCTCTGGGAATAAAAAAAAATAATAACCCCGGCACAGAAGGATAAATTATGTATTTTACTCAAGAAATGCTAAGAACTCTGCTTACTTCATGCTGTATGTAAGAGAGCACGATGCATGCCTTTATATCTCTATAGCCCTCCTTATTGTTTTGACAGCATAGTGATTTTTATAATTTGACATTCTATTCTCATCCTAGAGAAGGAGAGCTCCAGAAACGAACTCTGCTTTTGCTAGAGCTGCTAAATTCAGAGAAGGAACTTCATTAATGTAACTGTTGTGTGTTGCACTTCCTAGGTTTTTTACAGAGCTGACAGTGAGAAGAAAATATTTTCTGCAAGGAAAAGGAGCATCCTCTGGGAAAGAACATCACCTACATTTAAGCAAAGTGGTTGAAAACAGCTCTTAGGCAGGTAGGGTCAAATCCATTTTGTGACAAGCAGTTCGTTGGTGCTAAGTGTAGAATCAGCAAAGAATGAGGATTGGTTAACTTTTAAAGATACTTTTATTCTATTACAAAGTTTGTACTCTAGGTTAGCCATTTTGGAAACCAGCAGTATCCCTTGGCCACAATCATCTCATAGGAATTACTTGGCAGCCTTCTTACTGGGCCCCTTTAATCCAGCCTTGTGCCTCCCTAATCCTGTCTGCATACTGCAGAGTAATGCTTCCAAGACACCAAGCGGATCAAACCAACCTTCTGTCAAAAACCCACGGGAAGCTTCACAAAGGGCTGAGGTTAAAGTCCACATTCTTTAGCATATTACACCCGTAGCTTCTGAAAGTATTTTTCTAGTCTTGTCTTTCATCATTCATCACCTTATTTCTAACCACCCCAGCCAAACTGAACTTTGAAGAAGAAAAAGAAGACCAGAAGATAAAAAATTCAATGGACTGACACCATCTTCCCTGTACATTTGGCCTGGTTATTAACCAGTTACCCTTCAGATCTAATTTAAAAACATCAAATTACAGAAATGTTGTCCTGATTCTCTTTGATCAGACTGAAGTTGTCTGGGATGTGCTTTCCAGGCTATTATATGTCTATTATTGCTCCTATCCCATTTTAGCCATATTGGATTTGTTTACTTGTTGCTTTCTCCTCTGACTGCAAGTTCCCTTGGGACAAGAATTGTATTCCTTTCTCTCATCATTATATCTTCAGTGCCTGGCACAGAAGATGGTAATTGAACAAATGAATGAAGAAATGAATGAATGAATTCTAGTGGCAGAAAAGTAGAGAAAATAGATGGAGATTACTAGAGTGCTGCAGCATGGAAGGACTGACTGAACAGCAGAAAAAATTATTGTATCCCTCGGTCGGATCAATTCAAGCACCACAGAATGCATTTCATCTGCAATATTCAGCCTTGGTTTCCTTACTCTGACTATAATTCCCAAAGGATTTCTGACATGTAAAATCCTACAATTAGACATTCATTGATGGATTTAAGGCTCTATCTTCTGTGAAATGCCCATGGGTGGTAACACTCCACATACTACAAATACATCCAAACATTCCTGGGAATAGTTCTGAGACAGGAAGAATTATTTCACCTTGCATCTGAAGGCAGCAAGGAAGACTGAGAGGGTCCTGCTTTCCAAGAGCCATAAGTGAAAGCTGAAGACAAAGGGAAAAATTAGCTCACATTCTGAAAAATGTGTTGTTGTTGTTGTTGTTTTTCTACATGACTAGTAAAGACTTATTAAGCTCTAAAAACAGCAGATATTTTAGAACCTTTTCCTGACTTCCTCTTCCACATCATCTTCCACTACTCTAAGGTCAAATTTCCAATTTCATGAAAAGAGACCCCAGGAAAACATTATCAATTACTCAGTTCCACCCAATATTCCATGATCTGAAAAGTCCTTCAACTCTTGCCTGGATTCTCAATTCCTTCAACAAATACTTATTGAAGACCTGCTACATGTTAGGCATTCTACCTGGCTAAAAATTCAACAGTAAACTTTTGTTTTCTCCCTCCCATCCTCATGGAGCTTATGCTCTATTAGAATTCTTCTGGGAAATAAAGTTGATTCTGGTTGAACCATTATTGAATAAATACCTTAATACATGATTGAACAAATAAACTGCTACTATTCAAGGATAACAAAAACTGGAGTATTCTTGTTTCTCCTCCTGCATTTCTATAGAACAGCATAATGCCATGCTTAAGAATTTGCGCCTAAGACAAACCTGGGTTTCAGTTCTAGTTCCTCCACTTATTATTGACTGGGTGAACTTGAGCAACTTTATTTCTCTTTCCTGCTGTAACATAGATATAATTGAATAGAAATTAGGCTTCAAATTTGTCTTGGGGGGTTAAAGAACATAAAAGAAAAAAAACCTAGCAAGTGAGAGGAGAATTTGACAATATTAGCTATTACTTCTTCTAAGTTTCTTACCTGAATTGGTAAAATGAAAGTTCATTATTATCAGTGACCTTTACTTTTAATAAGAAGAAACTTATGTAGTCATAAGGAGTGAAAATTTATTATTCCCAATGCTCAACTCTGATACTCAAAGCAAACCACACTGACTCCTTCTGCCTTCCTGTTGACAGCACCCTATTAAACAGAAATGCTCCCATCAGGGGGGATGAGACAAAGCTGCCCAATTTCTGAAGTATGTCACTTCCCCAGCATGCCTGGGAGGGATTTACAATGCTCTAGAAATAGCAAACAGTGCATAAATGTCCTTGGAAGATGACTGCATAAGCAGCAATACGACTTGTGCTACCTGAGAATTCTATCACAGGGAAAGCACAAAAACGTGTCTGATACACACATCCCAGACACTCCTCCAATTAAATAATTATTTATGTTAAATCAAATTCACCCTTTCATTAGAAGGATACTTGTTCTTTTAAGTAACTTTACAACTGGGAAATAAATACACACACACACACAAACAGATATGTATATGTGTGTATACACACACACACACATATATTATTCTCTGCAAATACATATATATTTTCTCTGAAAAACAACATATATATTTCTTCCCCTTAGATATGATCTCAGAAGAAAACTAAACTTTATTTCTAGTGATGAAAGGGCTTCAGAGAAGTTTGTTCTATTTGTGATGCATAAAATTTGTCTTTAGAACAGCTATATGAAGACTATGTCTTTAAAAAAAAAAAAAAAAGAACAGCTATATGAGTCTGACCAAAGCTTTTCATAAACTTTCATCTTCATAGACTCACTTGTCTTTCTCAAAATACAGGTAAGCCCGTGGGGAAAAAAAGTTTACTTTAAAATATGATTGACTTATATTTCCCTGAGAACCATTAGATTCATTTACATAGTTTCTTATTTTTATGTCTACTTAATATATATTTTCTGCTTTATATATTGCATAGAGAGAAATTTTACTAAATCTAAGAACCTGAAGTTATTTCCTCCCTTCATCCAATATCCAAGGATCTTCCTAGAAAAGTTATCTAAAACTCTGTAGTTAGAAAATAATTTAATCTGTTAAGAGAGGCACAAAGTCAACTTCTGTTTTACAGATGAGACAGAAGGTATACCTACATTTCTCTAATGTGTTTATAACAGAAATGAGCAATGAGTTCATAGTTTTCTGCCTCTAGTCCTGCATCATGAAATGTTGGTATTTTATAGAATTTAACTTGTGGTAGAATTTTAACTGTCTTTTAAAAATTTTTTTACTGGCCGGGCGCGGTGGCTCAAGCCTATAATCCCAGCACTTTGGGAGGCCGAGACGGGCGGATCACGAGGTCAGGCGATTGAGACCATCCTGGCTAACACGGTGAAACTCTGTCTCTACTAAAAAAAAAAAAAAAAAAAAAAAAAAAAAAAATACAAAAAACTAGCCGGGCGAGGTGGCGGGCGCCTGTAGTCCCAGCTACTCGGGAGGCTGAGGCAGGAGAATGGCGTAAACCCGGGAGGCAGAGCTTGCAGTGAGCCGAGATGCAGCCACTGCACTCCAGCCTGGGCGACAGAGCGAGATTCCGCCTCAAAAACAAAACAAAAAAAAAATTTTTTTTACTTTGTAATAATTGTCTTCATATTTATGAAATCTTATTTCAGCCTCAGTGCTACAACTTTTCAGCAGCATTTTTTGTTGTCAAAGTGTACTTTTTTAAAAGAATTAACACAAATGCTCTATTCAGGAAGACTTATTGAGACTCCTCTGTGTTGCCCTCTGAGGCAAGCCAACCCACTTCTCAGCTTGTCCTAGTAGGTGATGCTAATGGCCAGTCAACTCCTTTACATTTGCTTTCAGCTGTTAAAAATCCAACAACTTATAAGGTATGTTCTTTTTTTTTTTTTTTTTTTTTTTTGGATGGAGTTTTGCTCTTTTCACCCAGGTTGGAGTGCAGTGGTGCGATTTCGGTTCACTGTAACCTCCACCACCTGGGTTCAAGCAATTCTCCTGCCTCAGCCCACAGAGTAGCTGGGATTACAGGTGCCTGCCACCATGCTCGACTAATTTTTGTACTTTTAGTAGAGATGGGGTTCCGCCATGTTGGCCAAACTGGCCCCGAACTCCTGACCTTAGGTGATCTGCCCGCCTGGGACTCCCAAAGTGTTGGGATTACAGGTGTGAGCCACCGCTACCAATCTTACAAGGTATTTTCCTGAGGCTTCCTGGGTATTACTTTATGATTTTTTCATTGTTCATATTGCAACATTAATATCAACCAACTTTGTTTTTGTGTCTCCATGAAATAAGCATAAATGAGAGCAATAACACTTGGCAAAAGAGAATACTATTAAATAATTTATAATTGATTCTGTTGGGTTCTTAGGAAGTAGAACATGCCCAAACGCTTGATTTATCTCAGTAATTGAGATGAATCCAAGGGTCAGCCTAGATTAGAAAGATTAGCAGGAGAGATGTTAAAGGGGGAACATCTGCCCCCAAAAGTAGACCTTCACTGTGGAACCTGAAAGTTCAGATCACAGAAGGCTTTGACCTTACCTGGAGCTGAGACCAATTTGGAGAGCTGAGTGAAATACAGGGGTAGAAGAAGCAGTGGGAAGAGCCCTGTGGGCTCTCTCCGTCCCCAGGGAAGCCATTTCTGACTTTGTCTTGAAGAGGTTCTTGGGGATGGCTGTCAGAGGAACTGGGAAAAGACCACAGGGAGAAGAAAACTTCCAGCTGTACTTTGTAACAATTTCAACTGAATACAAAGTTTTCTGGACAGAACTCAGGGGAGGGGGTGAATTGGGAGTGCAGACACAGCACAGAAGCTGAAACGGGTGGGGCAGCAGGCAGGGAGGCATGAAGCTTAAAGGTCCTGCTTGCTTTCTCAGCCTTTGCTCACCTGTTGCCCAGAAAAAACTTGATCCTGTTGTGAGGGCACAGTGGGAGTAAGACTGGCCTTTTGGGCTGTGTGGGGGAGCCATGTAAGGCCTGTAACTGCCAGCTTTCTCCAACTTCCCTGGCAACCTGCATGACACACCAGGGCAGCCATAATCCCCCTGGGAACCCTACTCCATTGGCCTGAGAACCACACTCCCATCTCCCACAGCAGCTGCAGCAAGTCCCATCCAAGGAGAGTCTGAGCTCAGACACTTAATCCTGCCCCAACCTGCTGGTCTTTCTCTACCCACCACCTGATCCTCCCTACCCTTCCAAGGCAGCTGATTCTCTCTTGAAAGTGCCACCTCCTGGCAGTTGCCCAAGCAACACAAAACTAGTGCAATAAACAAAACTGCAACCAAGGATCTTCACAGAGTCCATTTTACTTCCCTGCCACCTTCACCAGCACAAGTGCTGCTATCCATGGCTAACAGACATGAAGACAGTTCACATTACAGGACTCTGTGCAGACACCCTTCAGTACCGGCCCGAAGTCCGGTAGCTCTGCTGGGTGGCTAGATCCAGAAGACAAATAACAATCACTACAGTTTGGCTCTCAGGAAGCCACATCCCTAGGAGAAAGGGGAGAGCACTACATCAAGGGAGAACGCAGTCCAAATGTAGGGAGCAACTACATCAAGGGAGACTAAAGAATCTGAACAGGAGCGCTTGAGCTCCAGATTTTCCCTCTGACATAGTCTACCTAAATTAGAAGGAACCAGAAAAAGAATTCGGGGAATATGACAACACAAGGTTATTTAACACCCCCAATAGACCACACTAGCTCACCAGCAATGGATCCAAACCAAGAAGAAATCCCTGAATTGACAGAAAAAGAATTCAGGCTGTTGATTATTAAGCCAAGCAAGGAGGCACCAGAGAAAGGTGTAGTCTAATTTAAGAAAATCAAAAAAAAAGATACAAGATATGAAGGGAAAAATCTTCAGTGAAATAGACAGCATAAATAAAAAACCATCACAACTTGTGGAAATGAAGGATACACTTAGAGAAATGCAAAATGCACAGGAAATTCTCAGCAATAGAATAGAACAAGCAGAAGAAAGAACGTCAGAGCTCCAAGACAAGGTTTTCGAATTAACCCAATCCAACAAAAACAAGGAAGAAAGAATTTTTTGGGCCGGGTGCAGTGGCTCATGCCTGTAATCCCAGCACTTTGGGAGGCTGAGGCAAGTGAATCATGAGGTCAGGAGATCAAGACCATCCTGGCCAACATGGTGAAATCTCATCTCTACTAAAATTAAAAAAAATTAGCTGAGCATGGTGGCACACACCTGTAGTCCTAGCTATCCAGGAGACTAAGGCAGGATAATCACCTGAATCCAGGAGGCAGAGGCTGCAGTGAGATGAGATCATGCCGCTGCATACCAGCCTGGGTGACAGAGCAAGGCTCTGTATCCAAAAAAAAAAAAAAAAAAAAAGAATTTTTTAAATGAACAAAGCCTGCAAGAAATTTGGGATTCTGTTAAACAACAAAACCTAAGAATAATCTCTGTGGAAGAAGCTAAATCTAAAAGTTTGGAAAACATATTTGAGAGAACAAATGAGGAAAACTTCCCTGGTTTTGCTAGAGATCTAGGCGTCCAAAACAAGAAGCTGAAAAAAATGGAAGATTTATTGCCAAAAGATCATCACCTAGGCACATAATCATCAGGTTATCTAAAGGTGAGATGAAAGAGAGAATCCTAAAAGCTATGAGGAAAAAGCACCAGGTAACCTATAAAGGAAAACCTATCAGAATAACAGCAGATTTTTCAGCAGAAACCCTACAAGCTAGAAGTGTTTGGGGCCCTATCTTCAGCCTCCTTAGACAAAATAATTATTAGCCAATAATTTTGTATTCAGCAAAACTAAGCTTCATAAATAAAGGACAGATACAATTGTTTTCAGACAAACGAATTCTGAGAGAATTCACCACTACCAAGCCAGCACTAAAAGAACTGCTAAAAGGAGCTCTAAATCTTGAAACAAATCCTCAAAAAACACCAAAATAGAACCTCCCTTAAATCTCACAAGACCTATAAAACAAAGACGAAATAAATATAACAAAGCAAGGTATACATGCCACAAATAACACAATGACTAGAACAGTACTTCACATCTCAATACTAACATTGAACGTAAATGGTCTAAATGCTCCACTTAGAAACAGAATGGCAGAATGGATAAGCATTCACCAACCAAGTATCAGAGACTCACCTAACACATAAGGACTCACATAAATTTAAGGTAAAGGACTAGAAAAAGATATTTCATGCAAATGGACACCAAAAGTGAGCAGGGGTAGCTATTCTTATATCAGAAAAAAACTTAAAACAACAGCAGTTAAAAAAGACAAAGAGAGGCATTACATGATGATAAAAGAACTTGTCCAATAAGAAAATATCACAATCCTAAATATATATGCACCTAACACTGGAGCTATTAAATTTATAAAATAATTACTATTAGACCTAAGAAATTAAATAGAAACCAACACAATAATAGTGAGGGACTTTAGTACTCCACTGACAGCACTAGACAGGTCATCAAGACAGAAAGTCAACAGAGAAACAACAGATTTAAACTACACCCCGGAACAAATGGACTTAACAGATATTTACAGAACATTCTATGCAACAACTTTAGAATATATATTCTATTCATCAGCATATGGAACATTCTCCATGATAGAACATATGATAGGCCATGAAACAAGTATCAAAAAATTTAATAAAACTGAAATTATATCAAGTACTTTCTCAGACCACAGTGGAATAAAACTGGAAATCAACTCCAAAAGGAACTCTCAAAACCAGGCAAATACATGGGAATTAAATAACCTGCTTCTCAATGATTGCTGGGACAACAGTGAAATCAAGATGGGAATCTAAAAAATTATTTGAATGGAGGCTGGGTGTGGTGGCTCACCCCTGTACCCAGCACTTTGGGAGGCCAAGATCCACCTTTGGGTGGATCTCCTGAGGTTGGGAGTTTGAGATCAGCCTGACCAACATGGAAAACCCCTGTTTCTACTAAAAATACAAAATTAGCCAGGGTGGTGGCACATGCCTGTAATCCCAGCTACTCGGGAGGCTGAGGCAGGAGAATCGCTTGAACCTGGGAGGTAGAGGTTGCAGTGAGCTGAGATCATACCATTGCACTCCAGCCTGGGCAACAAGAGCAAAACTCCGTTTCCAAAAAAAAAAAAAAAACATTTGAATGGAATGATAATAGTGACACAACCTATCAAAACCTCTGGGATACAGCAAAGGTGATATTGAGAGGAAAGTTCACAGTCTGAAAGAGCACCGATAGACAATTTAAGGTCACATGTCAAGGAACTACAGAAAGAACAAATGAAACCTAAACCCAGCAGATAAAAAGAAATAACAAAAATTAGAGGAACTAAATGAAATTGAAACAAAAAATGCAAAAGATAAATGAAACAAAAAGCTGGTTCTTCTAAAAGAAATGTAAAATTAATAGACCATTAGTGAGATTAACCAAGAAAAGAGAAGATCAAAGTAAGTTCAATTACAAATGAAACGGTAGGTATTACAACCAATACAACAGAAATACACAAGATCATTCAAGACTACTATGAACACGTTCACATGCATACACTTGAAAATCTAGAGGAGATGGATACATTCCTGAAAATATACAACCCTCCTAGATTAAACCCAAAATAAATAGAAACTCAGACCTGTAACAGAGAGAATGAAATGTTAATTAAAAAATTGATACAAAAATGGTCCAAGACCAGACAGATTCACAACTGAATTATAGCAGACATTTAAAAATGAATTGGTATCAATCCTATTGACACCATTCCACAGGATGGAGAAAGAGGGAATCCTCCCTAAATCATTCTATGAAGCCAGTATCACCCTAATACCAAAACCAGGAAAGGACATAACAAAAAAGAAAACTACAGACCAATATCCCTGATGAATATAGATGCAAAAGTTCTTAACAAAATATTAGCTAACCAAATTGCACAGCATATCCAAAAGATAATCCACCATGATCAAGTGGATTTCATACCAGGTATGCAGGGATGGTTTAACACTTGCAAGTCAGTGTGACACATCACATAAACAGAATTAAAAACAAAACATCACATGATCATCTCAATAGATGCAGAAAAATCATTTGACATAATCCAGCATCATGATTAAAACCCTCAGCAAAATCCACATAGAAGGGACATACCTTAATGCAATAAAAGCCATCTATGAATAACCCACAGGCAACATTATATTGAATGAGGAAAAGTTGAAAGCATTCCTCTGGAACTGGAACAAGACAAGGATGTCCACTCTCACCACTTCTATTTAACATAGTACTGGAATTCTGAGTCAAAGCAATCAGACAAGAGAAGGAAATAAGGAACATTCAAATCAGTAAAGAGGAAGTCAAACTGTTGCTGTTTGCTGATGATATAATTGTATACCTAGAAAACCCTAAAGACTCCCCCCAAAAGCCCCTAGAACTGATAAATGAATTCAGCAAAGGATACAGAATTAATGTACATGAATCAGTAGCTCTGCTATACACCATCAGTAACCACGCTGAGAATCAAATAAAGAATTCAACCCATTTTATAATAGCTGCAAAAATAAAGCAAAATACTTAGGAATATACTGAACCAAGGAAATAAAAAAAAAACCTCTACAAGGAAAACTACAAAACACTGCTGAAAGAAATAACAGATGACACAAACTAGTTGAAACATCTCCTATGCTCATGGAGGAGTAGAATCAGTATTGTGAAAAAGATCAAACTGTCGAAAACAATCTACAAATTCAATGCAATTCCTATCAAAATACCACCATCATTCTTCACAGAACTAGGAAAAAAAATCCTAAAATTCATATGGAAAGAAAAAAGAGCCCACATAGTCAAAGCAAGACTAAGCAAAAAGAACAAATCTGGAAGCATCACATTACCCAACATCAAATTATACTGTAAGGCCATAGTCACTAAAACAGCATGATAGTGGTATAAAAATAGGCACATAGACCAATGGAACAGAATAGAGAACCCAGAAATAAAGCCAAATACTTACAGCCAATTGATCTTTGACAAAGCAAAGGTGGGGAATGGACACCCTATTCAACAAGTGGTACTGGGATAATCGGCAAGCCACATGTAGGAGAATGAAGCTGGATCCTCTTCTCCCACCTTACACAAAAATCAACTCAAGATAGATCAAGGCCTTAAATCTAAGACCTGAAACCATAAAAATTCTAGAAGATAATGCCGAAAAAACCCTTCTAGATATTGGCTTAGGCAAATGCTTCATGACCAAGAACCCAAAGGCAAATCCAACAAAAAGAAAGATAAATAGACAGGACATAATTAAACTCTAAAGCTTCTGCACAGCAAAAGAAACAATCAGCAGAGTAAACAGACATTCCACAGAGTGGAAGAACATCTTTGCAATCTATACACCCGATGAAGGACTAATATCCAGAATCTACAAGAAACTCAAACAAATCCACAAGCAAAAAACAAACAATTCCAGCAAACAGCGGGCTAAGGACATGGATAGAAAATTCTAAAAAGAAGATATAGAAATGGCCAACAAACATATGAAAAAATACTCAGCGTCACTAATGATCAGAGAAATGCAAATCAAAACCACAATGCAGTATCACCTTACTCCTGCAGGAATGGCCATAAAAAAAAAAAAAAAAAAAAAAAGATGTTGGCAGGGAAGTGGCAAAAAGGGAATACTTTTACACTGCTGGTGGGACTGTAAACTAGTACAATCACTATGCAAAACAGTGTAGAGATTCCTTAAAGAACTAAAAGTAGAAATCCATTTGATCCAGGAATCCCACTACTGTACCCAGAGGAAAAGAAGTCATTATATGAAAAAGATACTTGCACATGCATGTTTATAGCAACACAATTTGCAATTGCAAAAATATGGAAGCAGCCCAAATGCCCATCAATCAGTAAGTGGATAAAGAAATTGTGATATCTATATATCTATATATCTATATATCACAATTTTATATATATAATTTTGTGTGATATATAGAGATATATATATCACATAAAAAGGAATGAAATAATGATTTTCACAGCAACGTGGATGGAATTGGAGATCATTATTCTAAGTGAACTAACTAAGGAATGGAAAGCCAAACATTGTGTGTTCTCACTCATAAGTAGGAGCTAAGCTATGAGGATGAAAAGGCATAAGAATGACACAATTGACTTTGAGGACATGGGGGAAAGGGTGAGAGGCAGGTGAGAGAAAAATGACTACACATTGGGTACAGTGTACACTGCTTAGGTGATGGGTACACCAAAATCTCAGAAATCACCACTAACTTATTTGTGTAACCAATCATCACCTGTTCCCCAAAAACCTATTGAAATGAAGGAAAGAATAAATGAATAAATTACATGAAATGAATGGTAAATACAATAGAAGTATATAAATAAACTTTCCACAGCTTCAAAATTTTTTTCAGTAACTAAATCTTAAAGCATGTTATGATAAATTAATAGGGAATCATAAGATGTCTGAATTATTTATATATCATAGAAAAGTGAAATATATTTAGATTTATTAATAAAATAATTAAAGAAATATCTTTTAAAAAATGAAGAAAGCTTACAGGTTTTATTGAACAGCATCAAAAGTATAAAAAGTTTGAGTTTGTAAAGAAGAATAAAGACAAAGGGGTGGAAAATTTATTTAAAGAAGTAATGGAAAACTTTCCAAATTTGGATAAATATATAAAATCCAAGTATAAGAAGGCCAAAGTCTTCAATCACATTTAATCTACACAAGAGGACACATACATATTATTACCAAACTTTCAAAAATCAAGAGAAAAGAGAGGATCTTAGATGCAACAAAAGACAAGAAGTAGATTACAAATAAGAATTTCCATAAAGGCTAACAGCGGGCTTCTCAGCAGAAACCTTATAGGTCAGGAGAAAGTGGAATGACATATTTACTGAAAGTGCTGAAGGAAAAAACAAAAAAACAAAAAAACAAAAAACAAAACTGCCTCTGAAGAAAACTGTACCTAGCAAAGTCATACTTCATAAATGAAGAAGCGATAAAATCTTTGTCAGTCAAACATAAGCTGAGGATGTGTTCATCCCCACCCATCCTACAAAAAAAAAAAAAATGCTAAAGAAATTTCTTCAAGCTTGAAGGACACTAATTAGTAATAAAAAAGATTTGAAAGTATAGGCCAGGCATGGTCGCTCATGCCTGTAATTCCAGCACTTTGGGAGGCCAAGATAGGCAGATTGCTTGAGGTCAGGAGTCTGAGACTAGCCTGGCCAACACAGTGAAACCCCATCTTTACAAAAATAAACACACACACACACACACACACACACACACACACACACACACACACAAATATTAGCTAGGTGTGGTGGCATGAGCCTGTAGTTCCAGCTACCTAAGTGGCTGAGGTACTAGAATTGCTTGAACCCAGGAGGTGGAGGTTGTAGTGAGCCGAGATCATGCCACTACACTCCAGCTTGGGCAATGGAGCAAGACCCTGTCATAAAACAAACAAAAAACACCAAAAACATTTGAAAGTATAAAACTCACTGGCAAGAGAATGTACACAGTCAAATTCAGAATACTTTAATATTGTATTGGTGTTATATGAATCACTTATATTTTTAATATGAAAGTTAAAGACAACATATTAAAAATAACTACAATAATTGGTTAAGGGATATATAATATACAAATATTTAAATTGTGATATAAAAATTTTTAAATGTGTAGTAGTGGTGGAAAGAAGTGTAGAGATTTTCATGCAATCAAATTTAAGTTATTAACTTAAAATAGTCTATTACAAGATGTTTTCTGTAAGCCTCATAACTAAAAATTAAAAACCTTTAATAGATACATGAAAGATAAAAAAGTAAAGAACCAAAACATACAGTTAGAGAAAATTAATTACTCACAAAAGAAGACAGTAAAAGAGGGAGAAATGAATAAAAAATCTCCAAAGCAACCAAATAGCAATTAACAAAATGACTATAGTAAGGCCTTGACTGTAAATCATTACCTATAATGTAAATAAATTAAATTCTCCCATAAAAAGACATAAAATGGCATGCAGCTATATGCTGCCTATAACAGACTAACTTCACTTTTAGGAACACACATATATTGAAAATGAAAGGGTGGAAAAGATATAACTCTATGCAAATAGAAAGCAGAAGAGATTGGGGTAGCTATACTCGTATCAGATAAAATAGACTAAGTCAAAACTGGAAAATGAGACAAAGAAGGTCATTAGATAATAATAAAGGGGTCAATTTATCAAAAGGAAAAATTACATATGCACCCAACATCGGAGTACCTAAAATATGTAAAGAAACATTAATATATCTAAAAGGAGATATAGACTGTAATACAATACCATTAGAGGAATTCAAAATCCCACTTTTGACAATGGATAGATTATCCAGACAGAAAATTTATAAAGAAACATTGACCTTTAACTTGATATGGTTTGACTCTGTGTCTTCACCAAATCTCATGTCAAATTATAATCCCCAATATAGAGACTGTTGGGGGTGGTTAGATCATGGGAGTGCATTTCTCATGAATGGTTTACTCATGAATGGTTTCACACCATCTCCTTGGTGCTGTTCTTGTCCTAGTGAGTAAGTTCTTGAAAGATCTGGTTGTTTAAAGGTGTGCAGCCCTTCGCCATCACTCTCTCTTGCTCCTGCTCCCACTATATAAGATGCCTCAATCCCCCTTTGCCTTCCACCACGACTGGAAGCTTCCTGAGACCTCCCCAGAAGCAGAAGCCACTATGCTTCCTGTACAGCATGAATAACCATGAGTCAATTAAACCTTTTTCTACAAATTACCCAGTCTCAGGTATTTCTTTATAGCAATGCAATAATGGACTAATACAGAAAATCAGTACCCAGGAGTGGGCACTGCTATGAAGATAACTGAACATGTAGAAGCAACTTTGGAACTGGGTAACAGGCAGAGTGTGGAGGATTTCAGAGCAAGACATAAAGATGAGGGAAAGTTTGGAACTTTCTAGAGACTGGTTGAATGATCCTAACCAAAATGCTTGTAGTGATACGGACAGTGAAGGCCAGGCTGAGGAGGTCTCAGACAGAAATGAGGAACTTATTGCGAACTGGAGTAAAGGTCACTTTTATTATACCTTAACAAATAATTTGACTGCATTGTGCCCCTGCTCTAGTGATCTGTGGAACTTTGGACTTCAGGGTGATGATTTAGGGTTTCTGGTGGAAGAAATTTCTAAGCAGCAATGTGTTCAAGAAGTGGATTGGCTGCTAACATGAGCTCATATGCCTGAGCAGAGAAATGACCTGATGTTGGCACTTATTTTTAAAGAGGGAGCCAAGCATACAAGTTTAGAAAATTTGCAGCCTGGCCAAGCAGTAGAAAAGCAAAGCTCATTTTCAGGGCAGAATGTCAAGTGGTCTGTAGAAATTTGCAGAAGTAAGAAGGACCCAAGTGCTAATGGTCAAGACAATGAGGAAAAGGCCCCTAAGGCATTTCAGAGACATTTGGGGTAGCCCCTCCCATCATAGGCTCAGAGGTCTAGGAGGACAGAATGGTTTCCTGGGCTGAGTCCAGGACCCTGCTACACTGCACAGCCTTGGGACACTGCTTACTGAATCCCAGCCACTTCATTTCCAACATTGGCTAAGAGAGGCCCAGGTACAGGTCAGAATGCTGCCTCAGAGGGTGCAAGCTCTTAGCCTTGGTAGCTTCCTTGTGGTGTTAAGCATGTGGGTGGGCAGAATGAAAGAGTTGAGGTTTGAGAGCCTCTGCTTAGATTTCAGAGGATGTATGGAAAATTCTGGGTGTCCAGGCAAAAGCTTTTTGCAGGGGCAGAGTCCTCATGGAGAACCTGTACTTAGGGCAGTGTAGAGGAGAAATGTGGGGTTGGAGCCTCTGCAGAGTCCCCACTGGTGAACTGCATAGTGGAGCTGTGAGAAAAGGGCCACCTTCTTCCAGACCCCAAAATGGTAGATCTACCAGCAGTTTGCACCCTCAGCCTGGAAAAGCCACAGGCGCTCAATGTCAGCATGTGAGAGAGACCATGAGGACTGAGCCCTGCAAAGCCACAGAGGCAGAGTTGCCCACAGTCTTCAGAACCCAACTCTTGCATCAGTATGCCTTGGATGTGAAACATGGAGTCAAAGGAGATTATTTTGGAGTTTTAAGATTTAATGACTGCCCTGCCGGGTTTCAGACTTGCATGGGGCCTATCCCCTTTCTTTTTCTTTTTCTTTTCTTTTCTTTTTTTTTTTTTTTTTTTGAGACAGAGTTTCACTCTTCTTGCCCAGGCTGGAGTGCAATGGCATGATCTCAGCTCACTGCAACCTCCACCTCCCAGGTTCAAGTGATTCTCCTGCCTCAGCTTCCCGAGTAGCTGGGATTATAGGCGTGTGCCACCATACTCGGCTAATTTTTGTATTTTTAGTAGAGATGGGGTTTCATCACATTGTCCAGGCTGGTCTCAAACTTCTGACCTCAGGTAATCTGCTCTTGTCTGCTTCCCAAAGTGCTGGGATTATAGGCATAAGCCACAGCGCCTGGCCTATATCCCCTTTCTTTTGGCTGATTTCTCCCTTTGGAATGGGAATATTTACCAAATGCCTATATTTTCATTGTATCTTGGAGGTAACTAACTTGTTTTTGATTTTACAGGTCCATAGGCAAAAGCAGCTAACCTCATCTCAGAAGAGACTTTGGACTTTGGACTTTTGAATTAATGCAAGAATGAGTTAAGACTTTGGGGGACTAATGAGAAGGGATTATTGTATTTGAGAAGGGCATGAGATCTGGGAGGCCAGGGGTGGAATAATATGGTTTGAATTTGTGTCCCCACTAAGTCTCATGTTGAATTGTGGTCCCCAGTGTTGGAGATGGAGACTGGTGGGAGGTGGTTGGATCTTGGGAGTGGATTTCTCGTGAATGGTTTAGCGCCATCCCCTTGGTGCTGTTCGCAGTGTAGTGACTGAGTTCTCTTGAGATCTGGTTGTTTAAAGGTGTGCACCTCCCTCCTTGTTCGCTCTTGCTTCTGCTCCTGCCATTTGAGATTCTTGCTCCCCCTTTGTCTTCCACCATTATTGGAAGCTTCCTGAGGCTTCCCTAGAAGCTGAAGCGTCTATGCTTCCTGTACAGCCTGTGGAACAGTGAGCCAATTAGACCTATTCTCTAAAAATTACGCACTCTCAGGTGTTTCTTTATACCAGCATGAGAATGGACTAATGGAAACTACACTTTAGACTAAATGGTTATCCATTTAGTCTAAGACGTTTATAGAATATTCCATCCAACAACAACAGAATACATGTTCTTCTCAAGTGTACATGGAGCATTCTCCAGAACAGGTCATGTGTTAGGTCACAAAACAAGTTATAACAAACTTAAGAAGACTGAAGTCATACCTCATATCTTTTCTGACTAGAATGGTATAAAACTATAAATCAATAATAGGAGTAGTTTTAGAAAATTCACAAGTACATGGAACTTAAACAATCTGCTTCAGAATGACCAATGGGTCATTGTACTCAATGGTGAAACTTGAAAGCTTTCCCTCTATAAGAGAACAAGACAAGGATGGTTTCTCTCAGCGTTTCATTCAACATGATACTGGAAGTCCTAACCAGAGCAATTGGGCAAGAAAAAGAAATAAAAGGCATCCAAATTGGAAAGGAATGATTAAATTTTCCCATATAATCTTATATATAGAACACCCTAAATATTTTGCCAAAAACCTATTAAAACTAATAAACAAATTCAGTAAAGTTGCAGAATATTAAATCAAGATATATAAATCAGTAGCATGTCTATACATTAAAAACAAACGATCTGAGAAAGAAACAAAATCTCATTTATGATAGCTACAAAAAAAAAAATAAATAAAATAGGGCTAAATTTAACCAAGGAGGGGAATGGCCTGTATACGCAAAATTATGAAACATTGAAGAAAAAACTGTAGAGGACACAAATAAATGGAATGATATTCTGTGTTCATGGTTTCAAGGAATGAATATTGTCAAACATCCATACTGCACAAAGTTATCTACAGGGTCAATGTACTCTCTACCAAAATTCCATGACATTTTTCACAGAAATAGGAAAAAAATTCCAAAGTGTGTACGAAATCACAGAAGATTTTGAATAGCCAAATAGACATTGAACAAAAAGAACAAAACTGGAGGTATCACACTACCTGACTTCCAAATATACCACAATGTTATAGTAAAAACCATTTGTAGCATAAAACAAAAAAAGTTATAGTAAAAACCATTTATTTCATAAAACAGATATACAGACCAATGTAATAGAACAGATAGACAGAAATAAATCCACATATTTATAGTCAATTGATTTTTAACAAAGTTTCCAAGAACACACAATAAGGAATAGACAATCTCTTCAATAAATGGTGTTGGAAAAACTAGATATGAACAGGTAAAAAAATAAAATCACATCTTTATCTCACATTGTATACAAAAATCAACTTCAAATGAATTAAAGACTTAAATGTAAGAACTTAAACTGTAAAAGCTCTATCCATGACATGGGTCTAGGCAATGAATTTTTTATATGAACCCAAAAGCACAAGCAACAAAAGCAAAAATAAACAAATGGAATGACATCAAACTAAGAAGTTTTTGTACAGTCAAGGAAACAGTCAATAGAGTGAAGAGACAACCTATGAAATCGGATAAAATATTTACAAGCCATGCAGCTAATAGGGGGTTAATATCCAAAATACGCAAGGAACTTGAAAGACTATTACCAGATTTTTAAAATGGGAAAAGAAGCTGAATAGACATTTATTAAAATAAGACATACATATCGTCAATAGGTATATTAAAAATGCTCAACATCACTATTCATTAGAGAAATGAAAATCAAAACACAGTGTAATATCACCTGACATCTGTTACAATGACTATGATAAAATGATGAATGATAACGATTATTGGTGAGAATGTGGAGAAAAGGCAACCCTTGAACACTGTTCGTGGGAATGTAAATTAATATAGTAATTATAGAAAACAGTATGGGGATTCCACAAAAATAAAAAAAAAATTTGCATATGATTGAGCAATTCCACTACTGGGTATATATCTAAAGGAAAGTAAATCAATATATTGAAGAGATATCTGCATTCCCATATTTATTGCAGCACAATAGTCAAGATACAGAATCAACCTAAGTAGATGAATGGATGAAGAAAATGTGGTATATATACACAATGAACTACTAGTTAACTGTAAATATGAAAAAAAGTCCTGCCATTTGGGACAAATGGATGAACCTGGAGGACATTATTTTAAGTAATATAATCCAGGTGCAGAAAGTATAATCTCACTTATAAGTGTAATCTGAAAATGTTGATCTCATAGAAGCAGAAAGTAGAATGGTGATTAGCATAGGCTAGGGGTGAGGGAATACTGAGGAGATACTGGTCAAAGATTCAAAATTTCAATTAGGTAGGAGAAGTAAATTCAGTAAATCTCTTGTATAACATGGTGAGTATAATTGAAAACAATGTATTGTATTCTTTATAATTACTAACAGAGTAGACTGTAAGTGCTCTCACTACAAAAAATAACTATGTGAGGTAATACATAGTTAATTAGCTTGATGTAGCCATTCCATAATCTATACATATTTCCAAGCAACATATAAGACACAATAAATATATACAAATTTTACTTGTCAGTTGAAAACATTGAATACATTAATACATACCAAAACATCTGAAAGGAGATTTTAGAATGCAATAATCAGTGAACACACAAAAAGATATTCATAAATAAAATAAAAAAAGTCCAATATGTACAAGACAGAGTTCACTGTTGCCAAGGATAATTTGAAATAGGCACATCTATTCCCTTTCGGTAACTGTGTAAATTGTGTAGCATTTCTAGAGAATGGTACTATATTTATCTTAAAATATGCATGCACATTAATCTAGAAATGTATTCAAGCAAAGAGAAAATATGTGTGAAAATATGTTCATGGCATTAATGTCTGTACTACTGAAAAGAACTGAAAACAAATTGTGTCCATCAATAAAAGAACCGGACAAATTATTTATAAGCCATACATAATAAAACATTATGCAGCTGCTTAAAATTACAGAGTTTTTTGGGAGATATCTAAGACATGAGTGAACTAACACAAATATATTACTGAAACTATTGGCTAAATGCATTTATTGATGTGTGACTGGAATGGAGAAATGGAATAGAGAAAATTCACCAGAATGTTGACAGTGGTTTTCTATGAATGGAGGGTCTTAGCAGATGTTGTCAATGCTCTTTCCATACCCCCTAGCTTTTGTTTTTCCTATACAAGCTTTGTGGTACTCTACTGGCAATTTCTGGAACTCCGCTTCCCATCTTTCTCCAGCCCTATATGTGGAATAATCAGGAAGTGAGGAAAAACAAAGGTTGGGAGGACAGCCCTCTGGGAATGATAAATGGTATTTAGAGAATAAACACTCCAGCTTCTTCCCCCTTGGGTACAGGGGGTTACAGCTGTGAGGAATGGTCCCTGTTGTCTCCCAGAGGTCCCCAGCAGATTGAACTCCAGTTGTTTTCAGCAGTCAGCTATTCATTAAGGCACCCTCATTGGATTCTTTCCACTGTCTTTATTCCACACTCTGCTAAGAGTACTTCCTGATTTCACCTTCCGCATAGGTCAGTTGCACTCAAATCTTTGCCATAGCTGCTGCTTAGGAAAGCATTAAAAAAAATGAGTTGTTTGAATTTTTTCTTTCTTTGTACTCTTTTCCACTGCTTACATATTTTTCTCTGTGTTTCTATATACACATGTAAATTCTTTATGGTCCTCAAAATGAAATACTCACTTTCATAGGTCTGCAACAAACACTCTTGACTCATAAACACCCTATCTGTGACCAACTGTTCATGCCATAGTTCCCTAAGCTTCTTCTGGACACTCAACTATAGTTTCCTAGGAACAGCCTATCTTCTCTCCTGACCTGCTAGAAGACATATACAGCAGCTTTCAGCATATCTCCTTCTCTAAGAGTATAATTAACATGAGCACAGTGCACGGTACATAGGCAGTGCTCAATAGTATCTGGAAACTGTATTAATGAATAAATGAATGATGCCAAAGTTTGCTACTGAAATCTCTAAACTTCTGCCCCTGGAATTGCCTATATTCTGGGACTAATCAAATTCTGCTTTGAGTAAGATATCTTTTTTCAAATATCTGTCTAGGCAGATGATCATTAAGCACCTGGGTTGGCATGTGACCTGGGCAAGCTGTTTAAACTCTCAAAGAGTCAGTTTTCTCTACTTGAAAGTGATGGAGTGTTGATATGAGGATTAAAGGAGATTATTTATGGATAGCTTTGACAGTGTGTAGTAGGAATTCAAACAGCAGAGAAGCATATAGATGTATCAGGACGTGTTCAACCTTTGAAGACTGGCCAGTTCCACACTGCACTGTGTGCTAGAGTTCTTTGTTAGGAATGTCTGCTGGCAAGGCAGTAGGCTGGAAATCAGAATCACTAATAACTTAGGAACTGCCTTTATATTCTTACACCTAACTTAGACAGCTAAAAGAGTTTTGTTCTTTGAATATTCTAAAAGTGAATACCCAAATTTATAGGTTCCAAACTATTTAATTTATATGAGTATTTTATTGTCCTGGCATTCCATTTTTAAAAGCAGATTTTCCCCTTTGCCTTGGACAATAATAGGTCAAAGTTTTAATTACCATATATCATAAACTCCTCTTAAAGTAATACAAAATATATATGTCCTATAATTTCAACAAGCTTCTACAACCATGTTTATTCACAATTATAAAGGCCAGAAGCATCTTTTTTCTTCTATATAAAACTTCCATTAAACAACGGTTAAGTGCTGCCCTGCTCCCTGCAGTATGTGTAAACTGCTAGATATGTCTTCCATAATGTTAAAGATGTCTCCAACTAGCTTGTCTAGAGATTTACATTACTTAAGAAGTCCCATTGCTGGAAAAATTTCCATGTACGTAAAGATAAGTTAAAGCTCCTAAACATGCTTTCCCAGTGACTAAAGATGAGATTTGTGTGATTTGCCTTTGTGAGTCTCTCTCTCTCTCTCTCTCTCTCTCTCTCTCTCTCTCTCTCTCATATTTATCTGCCCTATTTGCTTATCTTTCTATTGCCTCCTATTCTGACCTCTATTTGGAGATCAAAATGTCACCCTTGTCATTGCAGATGTGTATACATGTGATCTTTAGATATGGTAGATGAGGCTTTTCTTTTCTTTTTCTTTTGTTTGCACTTGACTCTAACTGCATTTGTCAATGTTCTTCTCCATTGTCTTCATTTCTGTTGAATATGCAGTATGTATACATACATGAAAATGCTATATTCATTTTAGGAAATATTCATTTAAGCATAGACTAGAAGACTTTTTAGGGGAAGATTTAAAAAAATGTGCAAGAGGAAAAGCTAGCTGCCTTATAAAGTACAATTACATCAGTTTTATACATTGATAAAGGAATTTTTGTTTTAGGCTTGCAAAATATTAATTAATTATAATTAATTTTATATCTGTATTCCAGAAATATGGAGGGATACAAAAGGTTTGGAAAGAATTCAGAGGAGATTATTAAGATGAACTGAATTTCCATAAAAGAAGCCAGATAGCTATCTAATAATGGCAATGGGCATATAGAACATGGTAGATAATTTTGAGCAGGAATCACCTCATCTCCAGCTCACACTTCTAAGAAAACAAATATTTTCAAGAAAAGAGAAAGAAAACAGTATTCTGATCATGGTAATTCTAAGTTTTCAAATTCCTTGTGTATGTGTATGTTTCGGATTTTGAAGTTCTTTCCCCCATCCATCCCCCGCCCCGCTCAGAAGTTGGTATATTTAGACTTGCTGAAAAACAGAGGAACAGATATTTAATACCCTAGCAAATTTCTCAGTTCTTTGTATCTGTAAGCTGGTTTGTTAAAGCCTTGAGCAAACCTTGACATTGCTATTAACTGGTGACAAATATACAGAAAAGCTAAAGTCTCCGATATGCTATTATTTGCCTTATTGGTAAGTAAGTACATTTCTTTTCTTCTTTACCTACTGAGCCCATGAGGAGCCCTACCTGTTTTGGTACAACTTAGAAAAAGCAATGCCATTAGTAAATATAATGGTATTGTATGTTTTTATAATGCAAATAGAATGTTTGTACCAATGGCACCAAGCCAAAGGTAGAACCATTTGGTCTGAAAGTTTTATTCAAAACAGATCTGTGCTGATTTTGTCTCTGTCTGTGACTGAGACAAATTAAACAGCAATTGTATGAGACAGTCTTTTGTCTTCATGGAGAACTAAGATATCTCTTATACATGAACTGATATTTTATTATTTTGTGCACTTACACTTTAAATTAATGGTCTAGTTAATTATAGTTGAATTCAAGTCAAAATTCTGTAAAAGTGCAAGTGACTGGCATCCACATTAATACCAAATTGTTCATCAGGAGTCTTGTTATTAGAGTAAATACCAAGAAAATTTACTATGATTGGGTCATTATTTTAAAGTGTCCCAATTTTAACATTTTTTTTTTTTCTGGACAGTTGTGTTTTGTTAGGGTTGAGTAATTTAAATTCATTATACAGAGTCTTGCTTTATCATAAATTAAGGAAATACTAAGAAAAAGCATGCAGATTTACAGGTTGACAGGCAGTCGGAGCTTTATGTTTTAGGAACAGTTGAGGTTTGAATGAACATTAGGTCTTTTTACTTGAAGGAATTTAAAACATTCTTAAATAGAATTCCATCTCACCCAAGTTAGCATCAAGTTTGGTTGGGACAAAGGTGATGAGTATGGGAAGGGGATTTAAGAAACAGTGTGATTGCTGTGGGAACTGATATTAAAAGCCCCCCAGGGCTAACTTAGATTCGGGTTGCAAAACTTGGCCTCTCATATATAACTCCTATATAGAACAGGTGGAGCCATCTCCTTTTACTACAGTTTAAGAGGAAGCTATACATGATACTTCCTCTATTTTTTTAAATCAACTTTTAAGTTCCAGGGTACATGTGCAGGATGTGCAGGTTTATTACACAGGTAACCATGGTTTGCTGCAAAGATCAACCCATCACCCAGGTATTAAGCCCAGCACCCATTAGCTGTTCTTGCTGATGCTCTTCCTCCCCTCGCCCTGCCCCCTCAATAGGCCCTAGTGTGTGTTGCTCCCCACCATGTGTCCATGTGTCCTCATCATTTAGCTCCTACTTATAAGTGAAAACGTGGTGTTTGGTTTTCTGTTCCTGCATTAGTTTGCTGGTAACAGCAGCTGCCAGCTCCATCCATGTCCTTGCAAAGGACATGATCTCATTCCTTTTTACGGCTGCATAGTATTCCATGGTATACAGGTATGACATTTTCTTTATCCAGTCTACTGTTGATGGGCATTTGGGTTGATTCCATGTCTTTGCTACTGTAAATGTATATAAAATTGACACAAAATACACACCTGATTAATGGTTTTCACAAGGGGTCTTCATCAAAATATTAGAGGAGACAAGAAAGCAGCAACATTAATATGAATTCAGCTTTCCATGTCATGTGAGTCATCTCTTAATTCCCTTTACTGCTACCTATTTTTCCTATCTTCTTCCCACCATAGAAGATAGTCACTAAAAGGGATATCCACTCTGTGAGAGGAGGTTAGGGGGAAGACGAGACTGTAGGACCCTGGGCTCCATTGCACACTATAGACAAGGCAGTTTCACTCATCTGTTTCATGCTTCACTATTCTATGTAAAATATGATCTGAAAAAATTATACTGCTAAATATAATAGTATTTCATGTACGGTATATACAATCATTATTTCAGTTCTATTATATAATATGTATAATATAATGTATAAGATATATATTATTTTATTATTACAAGTTATATGTGTGTGTGTGCATGTGTGTGTGAACATATATAAATTCTTTAAGGTAGATGTTGACGGTCTTAGTATATGTGGCTTCATTTCGCTAACCCAAGCCACTTAAAATAGCAGGAAAAAAATTTTTTAAAGAAATTCAGCCTAACTCTATGGGTGGGAGGGAAGAGTTAGCATGACCTCAGTAGAGCAGAAATTTTGAGCAATACTTGTAAGACCGAAGGCAAATTGATGTTTATCCCACCAAATATTATACTTGAATTCTTTCTAGTGTGTTTTTCCTTTTATACCAATAGTTCATGTACCAGAAAAAAACTGATGTATCATTACTGTTTAATTTGTTTTCTGTTTCTATTACATTTTTGTTTTTATTTTTAATTGATAACAAAATAATTGTACATATTTATGGGTACATAGTTATACTTTGATACATATAACATATAGTTATCAGACTCATCACCTCAAATACTTATCATTTCTTTCTAGTGAAAACATTCAATATCCTCCTTCTGCTGTTTGCAAGTATATATTGTATTATTTTTAACTATAGTCATCCTACAGCAGTATAGAATACTAGAACTTATTGTTTGACTACCAGTTATTTTGAACATTTTCTAATAGCTATTCAGCTGTATTTTTGTGTTGTTTATTAATTTCCTTTCCGTTTTAAAATTACAATATTTGTGTTTTTCTTATTTATGCATCATGAAAGTGTATGAATTATTTGTCCACAAACGATGTTTGACATTTGTTATTTTTTTTTAAGCTACCTCCTAATTTTCAATTTGCTCTTTAAATCTTCTTTATGGAACTTATATTTTCAATCTATAAAATGGGAGAAAGAGCTCCAGACATATATTTTATCTATTAGGTGTGAAGACACTTAAAAAGATAAAAGTAATGAAAAGCACACCCAACTCCATAGTTGGAAGGTACATTCTAAATTCATGGTGTACACAGTTATTATGTCAATAACTGGCGAACTATAATAATTTTTACTTTTGATTCCTAAATTGTATAAAAAGATTAAATTGATCAACCTCTCTTTCAGCATTTTTAATTTCATACCACTATCCAGATTTTGAATATCCCATATATCATAAAGGAATAATTTAACGCTAGATTTTTTGGACCTCCAATTTGACAGTATCTTTCATTTTTTAAATGAATGTAATCATCTTTGGTTATGAAGTGTGATAATTAACTCAAATTGTACTTTGGAATTAAAGACATTTTCAGACAGTTGTGGGCAGCTCATTGGTTAAAAGTGGGATGTTGATTATGAGGGGTAACTTAATTTAATCATTATTGTTTGAATTACTGCACATAGATTGTATTATTCATCTGTGAAAAAGAGTATCAAATGCTTCCAGTTTTTAAAGAAGTCCTGAAGAAACTGTGAAAAGCATATTTTCACATTAAGAGAAAATTTTCATATGTTTAGAAATGGTACACGGTCTTACCCTAGCTTTGCAGTTATAACCTACATTAATAACCAACAATCTGGGTAGCATTTATGCTCTTAACCACCCTCCCCCCACCGAAAAAAATTTATTTTCAGACTTTAAGAAACTATGTACCAAAGAAGTGAGTTCTATTCCTAACCATAATATTAGCTGTTACGAGGCTTTGGATAAATCAACTAAGCAAATTTTTTCTGCCTCAAATCTTAATTTATACATGAGATTAGATCATGTCACATCAGTTTTATTTTTATAAGATTTTTATTTATTTAGGATATGTTTTCTGCTTATTTTCTTTATATGTGTATTAAGCGAATTAAATTTTTGCTATTTGTAGCTAAAAATAATCCATTCTATCTTAAACTAAAAACATAATTCACTGGCTCACAAATTGCATTTAGATTCTCTTTCAATATCACAAATTGGTCTTTTTCTAGCTCTCAATTGTATTTTTCAGTATGTTGGCTTCATTCTCAAACAAGCAAGGTGACCAAAATAGCTTCATATTTATATCTAATCTTCTTGGCAATCCAGTGAAAGGAGAGTACCTCACATTGGAACTTTTGGGAAAACACCTGAGGAGTGGCTTTGAGCCGCATTTGTGTTTAACAGAACAATTACTGTGGCCAAGGGCATATGGTAGTTTGGTTGGACAAACCTGGGCCTTCATCCATTGCTAAAGACAAGGAGTGGTGCCATGTGAAAGAGAAGTTCCCCAGAGGAAAATAGAGTGCTGACATTAGAAGGGAAAACAGATAGGTGAGTAGGCAAAAAAACCATCAGATGAACCAACCAGAAGACTCCCGTCCAGTAACATGTGCTTTAATTCTATTTCTTCTCCCACAAATTGATCACAAAATTCATTGAGATATGCTGTCCAGTACTAAAGTTATCTTCACATTTGGGTCAGAGAATATGTACAAATTTATCTTTTCTGAACGTCTTGTTGAAACATTAATCCAGATAAACTGTAGAACATGTCAGTATAAATAGGACTGAGTAACTATGACAGGAACAATCCTCTAATGGAGAAGTTTTAGGCTCTGAAGCCTCAAGTTTGTTTGGATTAGTGGAGTCCAAGCTTTGGTATATATTTGGTGTGTGTGTATATATATATATATAGTTATATATTTCTATATAATAGAAATATTTAGAAAAAATATTTCTAAAAATATTTATAGAAATAAGTATTTCTATTTATTCACAGAAATAAAGCATGGTCTGAAAACGGAATACCCCGAGGCCTGGTACCAGGTCTAAGACTAGGAAGGGAAAGATTGATCATAGAGTATTACCTAAAATCATCATTTGAATTACGATGTAATAACTAAATAATTCATTACCTAACATTTAGAAATTGTCTTATAAAACATTTGTATTGACCTTGAAGTTTCAGAAATTGGAATTTCAATCCTAAAGGACTTTGGAACTTTACATTTCTATATCACTTGAAGCATTTGATCTTTTCTTCCCTGCTAGGCCATCTGAACTTCTACCAAGCTATCCCACTTCAGTTAATGCAAATCATTGAGACTGAACCTTCTTTTATTTCTTTTCTTTTTTCTTTCTAATAATGGCATTTGTATTTTATTAGTAGGTGCTCTTTGCATCATATATGACACTGCCTAGACAACATCCACAGATCCTACAGTGACTTGAAGAACCTGTTCAGACATATCTATTTTTGCCTCGTATAAACCCTGTCCACTAGTCTGATGTACTTACTGACTCAAGAAAAAAAAAAAAAAAGTTTTACTTCTAGGAGTAGAGGCTTCTAGGGGTGGAGAGGAACCCATTTTGTTCAAGAACACCGGAATCATTCACTATAGATCATAACTCTCCCCTCTCCCCGAGTTTACCAGTGTCTGAACTTTTATTTTGACAAATAAATTTGTTCTCACAGTAGTCAGGGCACATTAACCCCTCTTTATTGGACACATTATTACCTTACATTGTTGCATAAAGACTTAGTTTCTTGCATTTTTCCCCACAATATTTGGATTGCATCTGCTTTTTTCTATGCTGTAAAATTTTAAGAGTAAATATTTATCTGTCCATAATGAGGCCCACAGATTTCTGGAATCTAAATGTTCCAGAGGAAAGTCAATCATTCCAATTAAGTTGTAACAAGAACCACCTAAATTGCCTATTGATTTTTGTCTTCACAATCAAGCACATATAGAGAAGGAAGATTGGACTCCAACATGGGCCTTATCACAGCTGGCTTCATGAGTTTCTGGAAAAATTCATCCTGTACAACTTAAATCCGATATTATGTAACAGGCCTTACACTCAAGTCCTCTTCAACATGACCTTAGTCTTCCTTTTCAGTCACATCTTCTACAGCTGTTCCATAAAGACTCTCTCCTTCAACAATTCTGACCAATGCACTGCCACATAATACCATATGTATTTCTTAGAGCAGAGACCTCTGAAAGTAGAAAATCATCTTTCAATTGAAATTTGAAAGATGGATTTGATTTCAATGGACAGAATTCTCAGGGCTTTCTGAAAACTCCCAAGAAGCATCACTGTCATGTTGTTGATCTTCTAAATGAGAATGAAATATGCATGCTCTGAGAAACCACTTCCAACCTCAGGCATTGCCCATGGATCACAGCATCGTTTCTTCAAGGATCAAATATATTTATTATATTACATGTTGGGCTTATTTATTTACTTATTAACTATCTTCCCTTACTAGAATGAAAGCAGGAAGTTTTGACTCTTTGTTCACTGCTATATCCTCAGCATTTAGAATAGCGTTTCACATATAGTAGGCACTCAGTATAAGTTTGTTAAATAAACATAGTTTAGAATCCTTGTCAGTGTAGAACTACTGCCCAGCACTCTTAATGAATTGGTATTAGAATTCAAGATTAAATCTATTTGCCATCCGTATTTGCCACTTCATAGGCTACAGTGTATTTCATTGTTTGTCCTGAATATATCTCATCTTCCTCATTACTAGACATATAATAAAGCCACACAACTAAATAATGTTACCTATAATTAAACTTTTTAATGGTAGGCTTTTCTCATGAATAATGCACAGATGCCAAGAGCTATCAGTTAATGGATTCCTACAGTGGTGGCTTTGCAATCTGTCAACTTGGCTAGGCTGAACTACCTTTCCAGGTTCCCTTTTCTGGCTTGGGTGGGCCAAAAAAGAGATTCTTTTGTGAGATTTGGAAAGAATAAAGCAGCAAGTCTTTGATAGCTCATATGTATTGCTGTTTACTTGTTTGCTTACCTAATTGACATGATACAGACACTAAGACTGCAATGGTTTCACCTTCCACTGGATTCTCCATTAGCTTATTGGACTCCTGGGCTGGATGTGCATGTTTAGCTCTCTTGCAAAAAAACCCAGTTTCTGCAGGACATCCACACCACTAAGGCAACAGCCATAAGACCTGACAGTTTGTAGTTTGTCCTACTGAGTTCCTGAGTTCCAGGTCTTGCTGGTCGATTCTTGCTTGTCCTTGTTCTTCTCTACTTTACATCTGTCTTCCCTTCCTGTCTGCCTGCCTTGTGGACTTTGAGCTCTAGCATCAGTCTCTGAAGCAATAGCCTTACAGAAGTTGGTTAACCAGCTTTTGCAATTGCTTAAGCACAAATCATTATGCAAATCTACTTCTGCCTATCTAATCTATCTAACCTTCTTTCCATCTATCCATCCATCCATCCATCCATCCATCCACCCACCTTCATCATCATCATTTATCTTTTTCTATTGAGCCCGAACACACCCACTATCCTCCATGAACGCAGTTAGGCACTGTTATCTCCAGCCTTTCAACAGCACTGTCTATTATAATCTTCCCTGTGCTCTAGAACATTTAAAACCACATCTGCTTGATTTCTACGCCTGTCATCTTTTCATCCGTCATACAATCTTAACTACATATTCTCACAATATTTGTAAAATAAAACATATCCACATTAAAATTATATTAACATGATTCCACTAGCTCCTGCCAAAGCATTTGGCATTTTGAAGCAGGAACAAAAAAAGTTGATGGAAAACAAAACACTAACAGAAGAATGTTTCCTTTTACTGAGGTCCATCTAGGAACTTTTCCAATGTGTGCTTTGAGAACGTAGATACATTTTCGATTGACGCACCAATTTTAACATCCGCTTGGGCTCTTAAAACTAGATGTCTGGTCTATAATGCCTGTCTTAAGTGTATAAAACACAAAAAAACTCCAACTAAATAAGTTCATCATTTATGTCTATACCATGACTTTTAACCTGAGAGACCCCTACTTGATTCTGAATCTTTAAGATTGAAATGAAATCTCTCTTTAAAAGTGATGGTCTAAAACTGATGCCAAACGGAACATTTTTTTTAATGTGTCTGACCAATAGTTATTTTCTGTTCCTACCCCTACCCAAATTATAGTAATCTGTCACCAGCCACAGAGAAAACTCCTCAAAAGGAAAATGCATGTAAAACGCTACAAATTGTCCTTGGAACAGAGTCAGTTTTAACAAATATTAGTCATTATTTTCATGTTAATTATTGTTTTCTGCCGTTATTTTGTTGCAGCTGGTAAGAGACTCTTCACTTTATCTCAACCAAATAGATTTTGCATCCCAAAGGCCCGGCGTGATCTTCATTTTCATACCCTTGAGAATGATAGAAGCTTCTAGTGTATGTGGTGTACTCTGTGTGGCCAGCAGAGGGAGCAAGGAGTTCTTTAGAAAAGTAACATTTCTTTCTGCCTCAAATTGGCAGATTGGAGATAAAGTGCTGATCTTTGGGACAAGTCAGCATTACACAGACTAACTTCATGTAGAACAAGTGTTTTTCATTTCTAACTTTGGAATGAAAAAGGAAATGGTGTTTCCTCTCTTCTCCTAATTTTATGGGCCGATGCCTCCTCTCCACACAAATTACAGAAAAACTCAATTCACCATGAACCGCTCATTGCTTCCCTAGCAAATTCATCCGTTTATAGCATACAGATAATTTATTCATACATTCACACAGTCCATCATTCATTCACACAGACAGATACTTAACAAAGACATAAGGTCCTATGTAGCTGACAATGTGAGTCTTGTTTGGATGAGTAGAAAGGAAGATTAAGAAAAATAATAAGCCTATAGACATTAGAGAGGTTTTGATATATCTTTTAGATACCAGTTTGAAGCAAGCTCCAAAATGATGCTAACAAGCCATGTAATTATCTGACTTCTCATTAGTGATAATTCATTAGCAAGCCAATGTTATGCATGTCTGTTAATCACCTCCTGGATATGGCTCTCTCTGGAGGACCACAAATGAGATTTTTAATTTTTCAAAACAGCTTTCACTCTTTTCCTCTTGCATTTGCATAGCACCTTATGCTTCTCAAAGTTGATTGACACACATAATCTTATTTGATTCTCACCTTGGGCCTGAGAGGTCAGTTTATTTACAAGTCCTCCGTTGTCGACATGGAGTAGGGGGAAGGTAGGTACACACAGTGGCTGAATAACCTGAAACTGGAATTTAGGGTCCTGATTTCCAACCCCACTTGATAGTCTTAGATGAGCTATCCATACTAGGTGTTTAGTAAATGCTTGCTGGATGAATGTCTGATACTACTCTGTTTCATTTTGTTTCACTGATAGTCTGTGATACTTGCTGATTGTCAGTTAACATCCAGAGAAAGAGAAAGTCATAAAGACTTTGGTTTTAAAAATCAATGAGCTGATGAAAAAGTTCTGCAACTATATAGTGGTGATGGTTGTACAACACTGTGAATGTATTTAATAGCAGTGAATTTTACACTTTAAAATTATTACCATGGTTAAAATTATGTATTTTATTACAAGCCTTTAAAAAATGATATCAATAGAGGGGTCATTTGCATTCTGGCCACAGAAGGGACTAAAGAAATGGAAGGCTACATGTAAACTGGAAGTGTCTGTAGAGAGGATTCCTACTTTAAAGAAGGAGTTAGAGTATTCACAGTTCCTTCTGCTGAATTACATTGTTTGACCAAAAGCTGCCTCCATACCTACCAAATGGTAACCTAGTGTAACATGTAAACAAATTGCAACCTAACTTGAGAGTACATTCTTATAAAAAGTAAGAGTTTCAGCCAATCTCAGCAGCCGAACTTTCAGGCAGTCACGGGCTGCAAACTGCTCAGGCATGTCTGAACAAGGCAAATGCTAAGCTGCAACCAATCAAGCTGTGTCTGCATACCACTTCCTTTTTCAGTCTGTAAATACCGCCTGCTCACATTGCTGGGTGAAGCTCTCTGAACCGCTCTTGGTTCTGAGTGCTGCTGAATTCATGAGTCTTCTTTGCTCAGATAAACTCTGCTAAATTTAGTTTGTCTAAAGTTTTTTCTTTAAACACTTCCAAAGCTTAAATTCGATACTTCTGTTATTCCAATTCATTAGCACATTGGCTTGGGATTACATCCCTTCTGAGAGGAAATTTCTTTTAATTTTACTCAACCAATTTTCATCACAAAAACGATTAAAACATGGACTTAGTTTTCAAATAGGTCATAGTCCTTTGGGACAGAAGATGTAGTTTTACATAATAAATGTTTAAGTCAAAACAAAAACAGAACCCATGAGAAGTGAAGCATCAGTTCAGTATAGACTTCAATTTATTTCTAAGCTTTGGTGAGAGAAGAGTTGCCTGCCCTATTTGGTCCCAAACGCTCCTGGCAACCATATCCGAGGTCACCGCGTGTATGTTGACAGAATCTTCAGATATTGAAAACATTTTGAAAATTTCTCTACAGCCAGCTAGGGAACACAGTTTCTTTTTCCCCATTGTGGTTTAATTATCAGCTTGCTTCTGCTTTCTTTTAGCTTCATGTAGGGCAGGCCACCTGGTTCCCAGCCTGAAATCAGTTTTCTCCGTAGGGAGAAAACAAAACAAAACAAAAAACAAAACAACAAACAAACAAACAAAACCAATATTCATGCCACAAGGTAAGGAATTAGTCTTTTGATGTTTATTTAATTTTCTTCCTGACTGGTGAGATTTCCTACTTTAATACTGTGAAGGCTTTGAAGTAACTTCCTTGTCTGGTGTTTGAAATGTTTATTTCTTTGGGTGTGTAGTGCTCTTGTGATGAAGTGTATTCATGTACACTGCACAACTCACTTCTCAAGATCACCCTTGGCTGGGTCAGAATGAGAATGGTTTCTATCTTTTGAACTCACCTGTGAGGACTCTGTGAGAAGTGAGCCAGAATGAATTACACAGAAACTAATTGATATAATTGTATTTCTTTTACAATCTGCATAATTCACACATTTTGCTCTACTATTTCTCATGAAAAAACATTACTACTCTGCATATTGTATGTTCAGAAAACCGTATACACTTATTGTCATGTAATATTAAAAATCTTTGTGGTCCCTGATGAAAAGAGCCAAATACATCCCCAGAGGGAAGATACTCAAATCCATCCTTTGCCTCTCAACATTTTGTGTCAATAAATTTTCATTTCCCTAGATGCAAGGTTGCTGGGGTACTTGGCAACAGAGTCTACCATGGCCTTCAGGTTGCTGGTTTTATTTTCCCTGTCACTTATCAAAGCTTACCTGTCATAGCTTGGTTAAAGGTAAAGCTTGGTATCTCCTTATGCAATGGGCTTCTCAAGATCCACCCCAAGCCAATCACACCATTAGCCACATGAAATTGTCCTTTCTTCTCCCAAACATTTAGTTACAGCCTTTCCACTGATAACATAAGAGAAAGGTGATGGGTAAGTGGAGGATAATAAATTCTGGTAAACTTACAGATGAACTAACCAACCCAAGCAAAAAAGGAATAGAAGGGTGTGAAGTGAACAGAGTCCAGACACCTGTTTTGGAATGTGAGACTGGTATTTCTTCTCTGAATAGCATCATTGCAGTATCACATGCTTGCTGGCACATTTTTCCGATTGGTTAATGTGTTTGCCATAGTTTAAATATTCGGTTACATATTTTGAGTGTCACTTCACCTACTATTCAGCTTTTGCTGAATGTTGCCCATCATTTCACCATCTTCAGCCACCACAGAAAAACTTTTCTGAAGAACCCTGAGCACATTGGAATCAAATCCTGTTCCCATCATTAATTAGCTATGAGACTTCAGACAAGTCATTTCTCTCTCTGTGGTGTGGTGTCATAACATGAAATATGATTAGATAACCTTTAAGGTTTAATCTAGGTCCAAAGCAGTGTTTCTTTGTATGTATTTACTGAATATAAAGACAAAGGGAATGGTTTCTGTCTTTTGAACTCACCTGTGAGGACTCTGTGAGAAGTGAGCCAGAAGGAATTACACAGAAACTAATTGATTTAATTGTATTTATTTTACAATCTGCGTAACTCACTCATTTTGCTCTATTTTTCATGAGAAAACATTGCTACTCTGCATATGGTATGTTCAGAAAACCATATAAATTTGTTGTAATGTAATATTAAAAATCTTTGTGGTCCCTGATGAAAAGAGCCGAATACATCCCTAGAGGGAAGATAGTTGTTAATGATTATGGTGTATGTCAATGGACTGTCACTGTGTCCCCACTTAGAGATGACTCGTGTTCAGAAGTATTTATTCATTGATTAGATCTCCTAGGTGTCAGACACTGAGTTTGGTGCTGAAGACAAAACCATGAGCAAAAGCACCTATGGACCCTACTTTAAATGAGTTTAGAAGATAGTGAGTTGATTGATAGTCTAAATGAGACCATGGTATTTGGGGTCAAACAGATTTGGCTTTGAATTTCAGGTCTGCCCCTTTTTGTCACTTAGACCTCGACACAATACCAGGTATACAGGAGGATAGTCAGTGTGTTTGGGAGAATAAGGCTCTGTACATATGGCTGTAATAAGACACTTGCTCATTTCCATCCTGCCACAAAAAAAAAAAAAAAAAAAAAAAAAAAAAAAAAAACTCTTCTAGCTAGAAATTTTCATTACATCTCTTCCTCATGGGAAGAATTGCCCATTAGCTCTAGTAAGTTGGTAATTGTGTTATGCCTCTAAGCAGGGAGAAGTAAGCTAAATATATTCCTGACTTATAGGTTTATTAACATTTGAGCTCTAGTTAATTTGAGCACCGTTTTAGAATAGAATTTAGGGCAAAGGAAAGAACTGGAGGAAGGAGGTGCCTTGGTTGTGAGCAGGTGGTAGAAGCAGGTAGGAAGGGAGACGAGAATGAATCTACAATGAACAAATACTCCTCTTAATTATATATTAACCAGAGGTCTTCATTATTTGATGGAATAACTTGCCCATTTCTACCTTTCCCTTCTGGTATTTAATAACTGAACTGTTTATTGCTTTAGTGGTAAACTGTGTCAGGAATCTGCAGTCCCAGAATTTTAAGAGCCTATGATTGAATCAGTTGACGAAATCAAGAATAAGGAGCCCTATATTATAGCCCCTATGTGGGCAGTCATCTCTCCTTGGGAAGTCAGACGGACTGCAACAGGGGAACAGTGGACAAGAAGAGAATAAAAAAGCAAATATTCTGTGCTCTAAAATATTGACACATAGAAATTCTGGTCATGGTTGAAAGAAAAAGGTTGAGGGGATCTAATGGTCAAAAATAAGATAATAATATAGAGTCTGACTTTTGAAGCATTTTTTTTTTGTTTTCCTGAAGTGCTCAGAAAAGGCCTAGATAAATGCAGGTTGAGGATATAAAAATGTGTGTCAGAATGAAATCTTCATGAAAATATTAAAGTAGTATTCTAGAGTAAAATACTAGTGGACGTTCAAAAAAACTGAGATAGCTGATTCTACTTTGTCCTCTGACGTACACAAACACACACACACATGCACACACACCTGTCTCCCTTTTTAGCATGATAGAAGGGATCTTTTGCTGATTCTTCTAGTCTACCTCCTCCAACTAATGCTTCAGACACGTAAGCACTTACTACAAGGACCTTACCATCTCCTACTACTGGATCAGTCCCTGACTCCACCTGATGCAGGAGGACATATGCTCCCAGGGGAGCCTTGGGGTCTGGAGAAGTCTGCACCCTGGCTGGGATCATTTATGTCTCAACCTGTCTTGAAGGTGTCTTCATGGTCTTCTTCAAAGAGGTGGAGAACAGGGCACTGACAAGGTGGGTGCAGGTGACCCCAAACACCCAGGAGGTACTCCTTGTTCTACACCACCAAAGTAGAAGATGTAAAAAATGAGGCATGGCAGGACAAAGCCACTTGCTCAAGGTCTCACAGAAAGAATGTACAGCTGGAATCAGTCCTTTCAACTTCAAGCCCTGTTTTGGTTTTCCACCATGCCATTCCCAAAGCCATCAGAGGAGAATGTGATGTAGGCCCAGACCCCTAAGCTTCTTCAACTCTCAAATATGTATGCATCCTCAGTGTCAGCAATGAGTATGTGCTCCTCACATCCACAGATCCCAACACCAATCACTGGCGTATAAAAGTACCCTTTGAGACACTGTCTAGTGGTGATACCATAGCTGCATAAAGCTGTCCATAACCGTTTGATTAAAGATCCTGGCAGTAGATTAGCCAGAGAGGGGTGCCATCTACTGCCATGATATGCAGAAGGGCTCTGAATTTAGCTCAGGGACCTCAGTTTGGATGTATAATATTCCTACTTGTCCCTGGTTAAATATTTTGCACAGCAGGCTTTGAAAGTCAGTGCAACCTATGGGCATGACCAGAGGAAAATAAACCACAAGTAGTACACCACTAGCTGTCAAAAGAATGTCATAAAAGTGATTTGGTAGTCAAAAATGAACAGAAAATAGAGACAGAGAAGAGATTAGCCTGGCTACTCAGAAGGCTCTGGATTCAGATTGCCTGGACCACAGTTGTGCCTCTGCTGTTATTTTAAATAGATTTCCTGGGAATCAGACTCTGATCCAAACATATGATTGCACAGAGTTATTGGGGTGTGCTTTTAAATCAAAATCTGTAGAAGAATGAAGGAGTAGAGTGAGGCTGAAAGAGGAGTTGAATTCGTAGGATACAGGCACAAGAAAGGGTCCCACAGCTTGCTCTGGAGTTAGTATGACCTTCTGGAATTACCAGTGAAGTGGGTGTGCCTAGTCTCATTTCCCTATACTGACCTGTCATTTGATTCAGGCTGTTTCTGGAGAGGGGAACACTTTGGGCTAAGTGATCTTTTTCCAGGTAAGAGAACAACACTTCCAGCAACTAAGTGAAAGAGTACCTCCGCCTTGAAGGAGGACTCTTGCTGCACAAAATATCCTTTATGGTCGACCACTGATGCCACTGAGATCCAATTGCTTCATATATGTTCTGTGAATAGCATCATTAGGATTCTGTTGTTCTCTTTTACTAGGGAAATGGGAAAGACAGTTTAGTGAAACAAACTGTGGCCCCAAATGTTGCAGCTAAACTAAAAGTCACAACTGAAACTCACCATAGCTCTCTCCTACTACCCATTCTCAATTCTCAGCACCCTCAGCTAGCACTGCCGTTGGTATCAGGAGCTAACTTGGTGGGGTGGCTATACCTTCATCAGATCTGAGTGATCTGAATCCTTGGTCATTCTGCTCTGCTCAGGCCATGGCCACTGCTCTTGCATGCTCACTATCAGAAACAACAAACCTCAATGATACAAGTTTAATAAACCTGCACTTATACCCCTGAACTTAAAATAAAAGTAAAAATAAAAATTAGCAAGAGACACTCTGGAGGATGACCTGGATGCTAAGCATACTCTTTCCTGTCCCCGTTGTATAACAGTTATGCTGTCTCAGGCACATGACCAGAATCAGTTACCCTTCCCTTTCCTGCTATGCACTTAACATGAGAAGACCAAAGCAATGTGGCAAAAACCATGATTTGAAGTATATTAAGACACTTTTCTGTTCCCTGGTGAAAGCACTTCTTCCTGGAAACTAGGGTCTGTAAACCTGAAAGTGCAGAGTTGTGTGCATGGGAAGCGTTAAGTTCTCCCAAGGTATCACCTGGAATGATAGTAAAGAGCACCACTCCAATTTCACTCACTCCTTAATTTTCAGACTAATGCACTCTATGTGTTGAAGACGGCTATAAAATAGTTGTTAATGACAACCATTGCATACTGAAGGTACTCTGTATCTTCGATGATAGTGCTTTGTCTCCACATGGGCATATCAGCTGTGCCTTGTATAGGTATCTCAACTGCTTCTCAAAGGTATTGCATGAGATAAGACCAATGGGTCCATGGTCATAGTCCAATTGCTACATCTTCATTGTAAAGAGGGATTCTTGGGCTGATGTGATGGTAGGCAGGACCCTGTGTCAGTGGATTAAATTCTCTGTAATCCTTAAGATTGTGGTACCAGTTGAGGCCCTGTGAGCAGCAAATGCAAATCCACCAGTCAGTTTATGTCTTTATTCTAGTCAAGACGAACTCTTGCTCTTACAAGAGTGAAAAATGTCCAATGTAATTAACTTGTCAAAAAGTGGCTGACTGGTGTTCTTGAGAGATGGTTCCATGCTGGCCACTCAGTATTGGTTTCTGTTGACAAATGAATAAACAGTTGGCATTTACAGTAGCTAAGTCATCCTTGATGAGTAAAATGCTGTGTGGTTTTACTCATATGCATGCCCTCTATTCCAACCACCACAGCAATGTTGGAAACAAAGCCCAGGAGCAGCCAGTTATAGAGACTGATTGATATCATCTGGCCAAATCATTCTGCCTGCTTGGTTGTTTGGTGGCTCCTCTGTGATAGATGCTCTTTGGTTGATGTTGGCATTAACATGTAATATCAACATCTTTACACTTCATGCCTGCTGTCAGAGGTCCACTACAGTCCTTTTAGCTGGATTCATTGTTCCTAATCTTCCATTCCTTCATCTGCAAAGTCCGGAGCAACTAGCCAACTCATATGTCTCTATCCATGAGTCTGTAGATATTCTTCCCCCAGGCCACTTCTCTATCCATTCAAAGAGAACAATAAAGTACACTGGTCAAAACTTTGGCCCACTGGGAGTATTTCACCTCACTGCTGCCTTTTAGGGTCACTTTCCGGCATGGCTATAGTGCATCAGCCATCTATTTTTGGTTTTCACTCACATACCAAGTGAGTAAAATGAGACTCACTTTTATGAATGAAACTTGGTTTTGTTACTCCCCTGTCAACTGGTCATAAGTGACTCCCCTCAGACTGTGACAATAGCGGTGGACCAAAAAGAGGAACCCATTTAACAATGGCTGTTGATAAAAAGTCTGGACCACCTGTATGTGCAAACTTGCTTATTCTCCCAAATATATGACTTATATCTTATGAATATAGGTTGGTCGGATCAAACTCAACTCACGATAAGTTATTATGGACATCTGATTAATTCAAGCCCTGTTTGTCAAGAGCTCTGTAGCTTCATCCAGACCCAGTAACACTACAGGAGTTACTTTTCCAAAGTATAATTTTCTACTGCAGATGGCATAGCCTTGCTCCAAAAACCTTATGGTGCTCCACAACCCTATGTTGTCAGTTTTTAGAGCTTCCTCAAAATTCTATATGACATATGCTATGTTCTGAATGTCAGTGCCCCACCAAAATCCATACGTTGGAATCTAATACTCAATGTGATTGTATTAAGAAGCAAAGCCTTCTGGGAAGTGATGTAGCCATAAAGACTCTGCCTTCATGAATGGAATTTGATACCCTTATAAAAGAAGTTGAAGGGAGCTGCCTTGCTCCTTCCAACATGTGAGAACACAGAGGAAGAGTCATCTATCAGTATCAGGCCTGTACCAGACACAGAATCTACTGGTACCTTGATCTTGGACTTCCTAGCCTCCAGAACTCTGAGAAGTAAATTTTTGTTGTTTATAAATTATCGAATATGTTTTGTTATAACAGTCCAAGAAGACTAAGACATCTTTTCCTACCACAGATATTTCTAATACTATAGTATTTTCTGGATTTGTGGCCCAAGTGGAAGAACTACTTGCACCACAGCCTAAACCTTTCGCAGAGTCTTTTTATTTTGGATCTAAGTCAAAGCTGGTATTCTTTTGCCAGAATAGTATTTTCAAGTATGAAATATTTTACCTCGAAAACATGAAGAGGCTTACCAGGAAGCCATGCACTATTTACCCTTTTCATAGCTTTCTGAAGATCAGATCATAATGCTACTGGTCCAAATGTTTATTGTATGGGCTGAATTGTATTCTCCCCTATTTATATAGTGAATCCCCAACCCCTGATGTGACTATACTTGGAGATAGGGAAATGGTAATTCAGGTTAACTGAGGTAATAAGGATGTGGCCTTAATCTGATAGGACCGGTGTTTTGTAAGAAGACTACGAGACAAGAGAGCTCTCTCTCTCTCTCTCTCTCTCTCTTTCTCTCTCTCATCTCCCTCCCTCCTCCTGCATGCATACAAAGGAAAAACCATATGAGGACACAGCAAGAAGGTGACTGCCTGCAATCTAGGAAGAGAGGCCTCACTAGAAACCAACACTGCTGGCATCTTAGCCTTGGATCTTCCAAGATTTCACAATATTCAGAACTGTGAAAAAATAAATTTACGTCATTTAAGCAGAAAACTCAGTCTACATGGTATTCTATTTTAGCAGGTCAGGCAGACTAATACACTCATTGTAATTGTGTACACCTTGCTTTTTATGAAAGTTCTACCAACTAGCCTCTATTTTTTTCAAGATTCTGTTATACCCATTGCCATCACTGAAACCAGCTGTGCAACATCTTCCACTGTCATCCCTGCCTACAAAGTACAGCTACCATTGAGTTTTTCAATGATACTGGTGTTCCTCCCCCCAGCACATTCCTTATTACATTGGTAAATGGGGTATGTTGGGGCCCTCCTGCTGAACTGCTCAGCTGGTGTATTTTTTAGCCTTAAAAACATGTCTATCGTAGCATGCTATTTCTCCATCTTTTGGTTCTTTATTCCAGTACCTACGCCACTAGGCATGAAATTTCTATATCACTTTCAAAAGGCTTCCAAGAGTCCTCCTAAGACATGTTAGCACCATCTTTTAGGACCCTTACCAGGTATTAAATTCCATATTGTAGGAGAGTGCCCACGCTGTTGATGATCCCACCCTATTTTCTGTTCTCATTGATTCAGCACCATCAGAATCCAATCTCATACATTTTCACCTGGCTTTTTCTATACATGTTGTCCGTATTCTGTAGCTTCTTCCAGCTACAGTTTATTTTCGCCTTTAGAAGATCCAACACTTTCCTGGCCAGGTTATGTAGATTTGATCCCAGTTTTCGGTCTAATGGCCTCGAAGAGAGGTGGAGGCAAGGCAGTGGCCTCTAAATTGCCTTTAAGCAAGAGGCGAGGTCTAGGCTATCAGAGGGAAAAATGAGCCACTTCTGCAAGTAAAGAGAGTTTAGAGGGATCTGAGACTTCAAGGTTTTTGAGTGCATAGATCCAGACATCCCTATGCCAAGTCTCAGGGTCCTACTCCTTCCCAAGTAGGTCCACGGACCTATTCCTTACCTTGCACAGCAGACTAGCTAGGGCTGAGAACTTAACTTTTGCTAGAGTTATATTACTCTTAAAGTTAATTCCTGACCACGAGTCTCAATGTTCCCCACCTTCAGACTCAGGTGGTAAGTCCCCTTATTTGTTACCAGTGAGGATCTTTGACTTCCACACTTTACTTTCAGTTGGAGATTAACCATGCTTAATCTTTTGTTGTCTTTCTCCAATACATCACTGGCACTGAGCAAAACCCATCAGATTACCTTCTCATTATAACTGGTATTTACCAGATATTCTCATATTACTCCTACCACCATTCTCTTCCACCAATTTCCAGTCCAAGTTCATTCCTTTGAAAATGTTACAATTGCATCCCTATAGCATACTAGGATTTATTTATTCATTCGTTTATTTTTATTTTTTGAGATGGAGTCCCACTCTATTGGCCAGGCTGGACTGCAGTGGTGTGATCTTGGCTCACTGCAACCTCCTCCTCCTAGGTTCAAGCGATTGTCCTGCCTCAGCCTCCCGAGTATCTAGGACTACAGGCATGTGCCACCACGCCTGGCTAATTTTTGTATTTTTAGTAGACACAGGGTTTCACCATGTTGGGCAGGCTGGTCTTGAACTCCTGACCTCAGGTGATCCACCCACCTAGGCTTCCCAAAGTGCTGGGATTACAGGCATGAGTCACCGCACCCGGCCCATATTAGGATTTATTAATTTAACTGCTCCACCTAACATCAGGGCTTTTTATTTCTACCAAGATGGAGAATCCAGCTTTAAAGCTCATTTTAGAGTTTTCCTCCTTGGGCCACTTCTGCTAACAACTGTCTTAGATTGATTTCTCAGAAATAGACTATAGGAAGGAAATTTGAATGTAAGTGTATTAAGCAGTGCCCCTTGGAACAATACCTATAGAGCAAGAAGGCAGTAAGACTAGGCAGAAAGAGGAGTTGTGTTATAATGCATTTGCAACAAAGGCCTCAGCCAGTCCCACTGGGAGCTGTGGAGCTGGGATGGATCTTCACACTTGCATCTTTTAAGGTAGGGGGGGCAGACTTATACAACCCCTAACAACAAGGTATTGGATAAAGGCTACCACTGAGGATGGGACATCACTTTGAGATAGATGACTTCCACATTGAAGACAGTTCTCAAAGAGGGGCTCAGCTCTGAGCAGCCACCAATATTTTCAACAGCAAGGAGAAAAAATACCTTATTCCTTAAGGTACTCACTGCAGCATGCACTACAGCCTGGCCCTGTCTCTGTGACTCACATTCTGAGCTATACACTAAAAAAGATAATAGGACCAACTTTATAAGGTTATTTAAAGGATTAAATACTTTAATTCATGTAAGGTGCTCACTAGTGTATAGTAAGTGTTCATGAAAATATTATATTCTAATAAAAACATCCTGGTGTTTTAGTAATACTACTTAATATACTGAGTTAAAACTACAGATTTAAAGAGGGAATTGGAAGCCGGGCGCGGTGGCTCAAGCCTATAATCCCAGCACTTTGGGAGGCCGAGACGGGCGGATCAAGAGGTCAGGAGATCGAGACCATCCTGGCTAATACAGTGAAACCCCGTCTCTACTGAAAAATACAAAAAAAAAAAAAAAAAAAAAAAACTAGCCGGGCGAGGTGGCGGGCGCCTGTAGTCCCAGCTACTCAGGAGGCTGAGGCAGGAGAATGGCATAAACCCGGGAGGCGGAGCTTGCAGTGAGCTGAGATCCGGCCACTGCACTCCAGCCTGGGTGACAGAGCAAGACTCCGTCTCAAAAAAAAAAAAAAAAAAAAAAAAAGAGGGAATTGGCATGCCGTGTTGCATTAAGTAATCCTTGTTAAGCTGTCTTAAATAATTCAACTTGCACCTAAAGAATCCCTAACTGGATAGAGGTGACATCAGTGAGGACCACGTGAAGAAGATTCCTTTAAGAAACTTCTTGGTACCATGTATTCACATTAGCTAGCAGGCATTAACACAATGCAGTAGTCCCTACTCACCCATGGTGTTGCTTTCTGAGGATTCAGTCTGAAAAACATTAAGTGAAAAATTCCAGAGATAAACAATTAATAAGTTTTATATTGCATGTCGTTCTGAGTATCATGATGAAATCTTGTGCCATCCTACCCCGGACATGCATCATCCCTTTAGTATATCCACGCTATAAACGCAACCTGCCCGTTACTGTATAGGAAAAAACACCAGGTATATAGGGTTCAGCACTATCCTTTGTTTCGGGCATCCACTGGGGATTTAGGGGGACTACTGTAGTATAGACTTGTTTATCTGGTAGTCTAAGACTGCCTTTACATAGATGACTTCCAAGCCATAGGTTATAGATAAAGATGTTTGTTCTGGGTTCTACAAGAAGAGAGAAAGTTGAGGGAACATAGAAGAATTGACTCAAGTAAAAAGTATCATTATGGGAAGTCATGAGCAGCTGGGTTAGCCAAAAGAAAGCAGTGGAAGAAAGGCCTATTGACTTTTGTATAGTAAATGGAGGCAAAATATAGGTATCTTTTGAGTCACATAATCCTGTTTGTGAATCCTCAGTCAGTCTGAAGTGTAGGAGTTATCTTAATTGGTACGAGTTTATAAAGCAATGGTTTTTCTGTGCATTGTTAAAATGACATGATAATCCTGCCTAATTTATAGTTTTGTTGGGAGAATTAGATAAGACAAATTATTTAAAGTGTTCAGTGCAATGCATGGTGCATGGTGAATATAAATAGTTACTGGTTATTAGAATTATTGCTAAGCATCTGTCAAGAGCAAGACTTGGGCAAGCAATGGTTGTGATAATTATAAATAATGAGGTATATAACTGAGAATTACCTAACCTAACTTTCGTCCTCAAGAAATGTACTTCAGGTATTTTATATAATGCTTGAAACAGACTTGGGACTTGACGAAAGCGCAGTCAAGCTCTGTATCTGGAGCCTAAGTACATTTTTTCAGATGTAAAAGGCTACATCAGTGGTTTGCCTTTTAATCAGTCCTTTCTAGCACCTACATTCCCCCTTCTTGCTTGTGTCTTTTAGGAAAGTGTTAAAGTCCTTTTCTTTTAATGACAGGCAGTAAAAAGGGCACTGCATTTCTGCAGGATCCAGCAAAGATTTGTTGACGTTGAGCTGAAATTGGGCAATCCATTCATTATTAATAGACTTGCTCACATAATGGAAGGTGTTGCTTTTTGTTTTCTTTTTTTTCTAACCAAGCACACGATAAAAATGTTTAATTAATGGCATGTGCAAGTCTTAAGCAAAGATTTACTTGTTTTATGGGCTTAGCAAATTCATTCAGCCACTTCCTCCCAGATGCTGACAAGCCTGTTTGTTTATGCTCATTGGCTCTTCTAAAAACCAGCCAAGCATTAGGATTATTTTTGAAGTAGCTCAGTAATTTCTGAGGTAGAGACTGGATGTCTTCAGTATATCACCCACTCCACATAGCCTCTTTATGGGAGCACCGCCTGACCCTCAAAGCAGGCATTAGATAAGCCAGCCCTACCTTGCTGGAAGATAGAATGCAATTTTCCATTGGATAGAAACTATTGACTACACAGACACTGTTATAATTTGTTTTTAGAAGTTCTTGCAGGGTTTTCTCTTAGCTTTTAAAAAAGTTATTTAGTCTTGATTGAAAGCTAGACCTGCCATTAATTTGAAATATCTGTTCACATAGTTAATGTTTTATATTTACCAAGTGACATCCATTACCTCAAAAAATAGGAACCAACACACTTATAGGTGACCAATCTAAAACCAGTTGTTTATTGGAACAAGATTCCCAAGAGGAACAAGACTACCAAGAGTTATGTATTGCAAAAGGAAGTGGTATGACATCACCAAGTAGAAAGTGTCTGGGAGGAAATCATTTGTTTTTAAGCAGGGACTGAAAAGAAATGAAAGATCCTGCCGTAGCACATTTTTGGCCCTTCCTTATTGAATTTGGGTTAGAACATTCTCATAGCTTCCTCTTTGTTCACTGACATTCCCTGAAACCTGTACCTTGCCAGTTCAACATTTTAGCCATCAAATTAACTTTACTGCTTAAGTGGTATACTCAGCATAGTTGATAGCCAGAACAATGTAACATTTTCTTCCTCCATACAACAATGAATTTATTTTCAGTAATATTTATGAAATGAAAAGATAAACCAAAACTAATAGTTGAGATTGGGGAGGAAAACACAAACTGAATTTTCCTTTTATTACAATTCATATATATGTATACACACACACACACACATATACACATACATACATACATATATTCATATATATAGTATATATCATCCCAGTTAAAAAAATAAAATACTACACTATTAAAAAGAAAAAAGGGTAATAAATAACAATTTTAGGCACATTATTTATGTTTTGAAAAAAGAGAGAAATCATATAGTTATATACTGGTTAGTTACAATAATGAATAACGTGGTATTTTTCTGTTTTTATACCTTGTCTTCTGCAAATTAGGAAATAACCCCATAAAATTTATCTTGTTTTTTACATATCCTTGTTCTGTAGACAGGATAGCCAGATTTGTCAATCTATCTAAATCTGTTTTCAAAGTTGAAGAGCACATTTTATTAATTTTAATTTCAGAAGTTTCTTTCATATGAAGCAAAAGTTGCGCAAATAATTAGGAAATGTCCTAAACTCTAGGATAAGTTTGTCAGAGTTATATAAATTCCTTTTCCACAATATAGTCCAGAAGTTGCCATATTTTCTATAAATTTTTCTTATGGATTGATTCTGACAGATTTTAAAAGTTACTTTATTTGAAAAGGTTTAAACACAAATAACAAATTCCAGGTGGTCAGATAGAATGGTAGAATCACATAGATCAAGTTCTGTATCTTTGTAATCACTGTGTTATTCTTATTTTAAATCTACTTTTTAATGCAAAAACATGTGTTGGAGGGCTTAGAGATAAACAGTGCCTGCAGCAATAGTAAATAATTCTCACGAATGTCAAACTCAGAACTAACGTGTGTAGGTAGCAGAGATGCTTTCCATGTAGAACACAATGTTTATTAAATAATAAGTGCTAAACATATGTTAATTTGGATCTTATACATCTGTATTTTTTAACGCAGCAAAAACTGGAATAACTGTTTGGAACTTACACCAATAAAATATTTTGCACCTGGGAGAAGTATTTCATAACCGATATTGTTTAGAATTATTGGCTCAGAGTGATCATAAAAGGTAGACTTATATTATTTGGTTTTATTATTATTTTTAAATTCTCCAAAGACAATGTCCCCCACCCCATTATTGCCTGCGCTGGGGCAGCCCACCCCACCGCTTTCCCTTGGTACCCAGCCACTATTCTGCTTCCTTCTGGGGTTTCATCTCTCACCATCTCAGAACAATTCCACATAATCTTGATGTTATTGTTTCACAAACACACCAGGACAAATATGATCTACTCTAAGCCATGCTCTATATCCACTGATAAATTTGTCAAACCGAATAACCATAGAGGAGGTCTCTGGGCAATTTTATTTTTTTTAAGAGAATGAAAAAAAATGCCTGAAAGCAATGGATAGTGATGAGACTCAACAATAAATCCGAGAGACTGAACTGCCCCAGCTAATTCTGTCAGAAAGGAGTTAACAAGTTCAGAGGCTTGATTCAGACTATTACCTTTAATGCATTAGGAGAAAGGGAGAAGAGGGAAAATAATACACGTGAATTTCACACTTCACACTTTGTCACTTAGCATCGTTTCTGCCTTGCTTCTATCACCCTGCACTGACGCAACATCTGGACAATAGAGAAGAGCAGGGAGGATGTGCTACTGTTTGGAAAAATTAATTGAATGAGACATAAACAAATACAGTCTTTTAGAAGAGAAATTCAATAGCAAATGTATAGAAAAGGACCTTAGCCAGGGAGAGAAGCAAAAGGTAAACATTTAGTGAGTAAAGGAGGGTTTGAGTCATTGAACCAGAAATTCAGTAGCTGTATCTATTCACTTCATTCAACAAAACATATTAATAATGTATTACTGTCAATTAATTAATGTGTCATCTGATGAAAAATATAAGTGCAAATTAATTTCTATGATCCCTCATCTGCCCCACCAGTGAATTCAGGTGGTCACAGTTACACAGCATACCAGATGCCAATATTCTGTACCTCTAACTGCTTGACAAGCAGGCAGCCCAGTTTCCCAAGGGTATCTCCTCCCCTACTTTCTCTCTACACATCATTGAAATGGAGTGGCCATGGTAGATTATCTGCCAACATGAAACCTATTTTCCTGGAGCATTAGGAAAGGGTCAGATATAAGTTCTTTTGGTGACATGCAGAAGAGTCCGGACTCCTTAGGTAATGGAGAACTACTGAAGGATTTTAATCACAACAGCAATTCAGATTTATGTCATTATAGGAACTCAACACTGGTGCAGTGGGTTGAATGCTGACCCTTTCCAAAAGATATGTCCACATCAAATCCTTGAAACCTGTGAATGTGATCTTACTTGGAGAAAGTCTTTGCAGATGCCATTAAGTTAAGAATCTTAAAATGAGTTCACCCTGGATTATCTGGGTTGACCCTAAATCTGATGAAAAGTGTCCTTATAAGGGATAGAAAGAAGGTACAGACCTTCAGTTATAAGAGAAACAAGCTCTGGGAATCTAACATATAGTCTGCTGACCATAGTAAATAATACTGTATTGTATTTGCTAAGAGATTAGATCTTAAGTGTTCTCACCACACACACACAAACACACACGGTAACTATGTGAGGTTACAGAATTGTTAATTTGATAGTGGTAATCATTTCACAATGCATATGTATATCAAATCATACACTGTATACCTTAAATACACATCATTGTATTTGTCAATTATACCTCAATAAATCTGGGAAAAGAGACAAAGGATAACAGAAACATACAACAGAAGTCAATGTGAAGACACAGCAGAGAAATGTGGCTGCAAGCCAAGAGAGCTAGCAACCACCTGAAACTGCAAGAGGTAAAGAAAGCAGCTTCCCCTAGAACCCCAGAGGGTGGGCAGCACTTCCAGCAACCTGATGCCAGACTTCTGGCCTCAAGCCTACGAAAGAATGGGTTTCTGTTGTTTTAAACCACCAGTTTGAGATAACGTGTTATGGCAGCCACAGGAAACAAATGTAAGTGGTGACAACATGAAGAATTTGTTTGATATAGAGGTATGACTTGGGAAGAGATATAATGAAAGAAACTATTACTATGGGATGTGTTTAGAATAAAGCATGGTTCAAGACTTTTGTTAATCTTACATGATTTATTTTTTCTATATTTACCATTATATTTATATTTAGAATAAGCAATGTGGGATAAAAAAGACTTAGTTAAGATAAAAAAGATGAAGTTAGATAAAAAAAAGACTAAGGAAGCTGAAGGAACATTGAGTGGAGGGGGCTGTTCCTTCCTTTATTTATCTGACAAATATTTTCTGAGCATGCATTATGTGCTAGGTGTTGTTCTAGACATTGTGGAGCTAGCACTGAACATAATAATAATAATAATAAAAACCTCTTATGAACCTTACATTGAAGTAGAGGAAAACCATAGAAGTTTTTGAGTAGAGGCATAGGTAACAACTTTAAAAGGATCACTCTGGCTGCTGAGTGTAAGTGAAAGCAGGGAGACAGTTAAAATGCCACCACTGTCATCAGGTGAAATGACAGTGGCTTGTGCCAAGGTATGAACTGGGAGGCTAGAGTTTCTTGTGTCTGACTTGAATGGGACCAAATGAAATAGTGAGATTAACTTGATGATTTCCAGACATACAGTAACTGTGAGGTTATAAGTATGTATGTGGGGTCAGGGTGGAGAGGGGTGGTAAGAAGTGAGATCCAGATCTGAGACCCAGCTCTTCACTGGTGTATATAGAAGCCTGAAGGCTAGAATGGTGGAGGCAATATTATTCTGAGTAGTTGGGTTCTTTCTTAAATCCTACTGATGAAGTGCCATAGTACTCCAAATGAAGTGCTCAGAATGCAGCTGGGACGGGGAGAAGAACCTTACTGATAGGTAATGTCTCTGGATCTGAACCAACCCATCAAGGCACATAACTTGCAAGAACTATTCCCACTAGATGGCATCTTTTTCACACAATAACATCGTATAACAAATTAATTCATTGGTTAAGAGAAGTTTCATGTGTTTACCTCTGAGATGAGGGGCTACCTCCAGTTGCTCCCTAACAGAATGACCACTAGAGAATCACTGATGATATTTTTGTGGTTGATTATTAGGATATTCTTGGAAAACAACCTTAATTACTGAAAGTTGTCCAGTCAGAGAACAGTATTGGTCACCAAGTCAACTAATGAAAATCATTTGCCCATTTTCCCAAAAATAACAATGTAATTGAGAAGCAGGACTGTTTCATACAATCTTTTTCCTACAGAAGGCTTTTTAATTATCCCAACTACATTCCCAAAAAGATTGGCCATTGACTACAATTTAGTCCAATTCTAATAACAGGGCAAGAAAATGAAAAACACATGCAGAATGTTAGAAAGTAAGCCTTTTTTTTTTAAATTGAGAACTGAAAACAGAATGAATTGATCAAAAAATCAATTGAATGAGTCAAGCAGGAATGACAGAAATTTTGTACTTAGATTGAGTTGCAGGTCATTTAGGTAGCCCATGCTAGAAGAGTAAATCAGGTAAATATAATACTCTTAACTTCTAGAAACCATCACCGTACACATAAATCCATATGCTTATACAAATATCCCTACTCCAATTAGTTTTAAAACTATCTTAAATGCCACCAATTATTTGAAGTCTTTTTCAAATCTCAGTTCTCTTGAACACACAATCAGAAAGTTTGCTGGAGTGATCACTTGCATTCTCTATGCTTGTCTCTTCAGGGACTCCAAATCATAACAAATTGAAAGGGGACTCCAATTATCCCTAACATCTTTGTTTAGGATCGTACATTTTAGTTCTCATGAACAAGCAATTAAAAAGTTATGTTTCTGAGAGAAGAAAATCTGTATTAGTAGCTGGCCTTGCAAGAAAAAAGACGTAGAACCAATGTCCTGGAAAGGAGGAAAAAAGCAATAAAGAGATTCTGTATCCACAGGAAGAAAGAATAGCATGACAAAACAAGCTGTGTGCACAAATATAGCCCAGATGTACAGGTTACAGGACTAGATTAGAGTCCAGCAGACTGGACTCTGAAGAGGTTGGCTAAGGGATTAGGGTCCCTGTGGGAGTCCAATTTCTGGGTCATAGGGATTAATTTTTAAAAGGAGGGTATACTAGTCTTCTATTTCTGATTCTTGAGCCCAGCTGGCTCCGTTACTAATTATGGAGTCAATATGGAAAGTCCATAATTAATTTAGCTGACCAGTCTCATTGAAGCCCTTCGTGAATCAGGGTGGCTCTCTTAATGGAGGAGTTTCGTAAAAGCATGATAACATCTCCTTTACATTTCCCAGATGATATCTCCTATACCTCTCTCCACGTGTTTATGGCATTCTATAATACTCTGTAATTTGATAGGCATTACCATTTGTATTAGTTCCTTTTCACACTGCCATAAGAAACTTTCCTAAGATTGGGTAACTTATAAAGGAAAGAGGTTAATTGACTCACAGTTCTGCATGGCTGGAGAGGCCTCAGGAAATTTACAATCATGGCAGAAGAAGCAGCAGGCACCTTCCTCACAAGGCAGCAAGAGAAAGAAGAACGAAGGAGGAACTGCCAACACTTATAAAACCATCAGATCTCGTGAGAACGCATTCACTATCACGAGAACAGCATGGAGAAAACTGCCTCCATGATCCAATCACCTCCCTCCTTCCACACGTGGGGATCAGAATTCGAGGTGAGATTTGGATGAGGACACAGAGGCAAACCCTATCACCATTTCATATTTGAGAGTAGAGATTATGTTCTACCTATATCTGTAATAAACAAAGGGCCTGATATACTTCCTTGCACATAGTGGGAACTGAGAATGTATCTATAATATTGAAAAACGAAAAACGTAGAAAGAAAATAAAAACCAAGGTCCCACAATGACTACACTACGAGAATATCTTTCCAAATTACTTGAGTACCATGGACAAATGCAAAGGCAAAGCCCTATTCGTCCTTCAAGCCTCAGCCCAGAAATATCTCTGTAATATGTATTAGCTCCATTTCTATTTCTATTTACAATAGTTTAAGAATCAAGCTATGATTACATGTGCCTAACACCAGTTCCTTTCTGACAGATGTGATCCTTCTCCTCATTCCAATTCCTTATGCAGATCGTTCCTAAACGATTTCATTCTTCTTAATTACAAGGTCTCAAAGAGCTACAGCTGTGAGGGGACACAATCCACAAACCTATAGAGTTTAAAGGGAACTACTTTTCCCTGGGGTCTTCTCCTCAGATGTTAGGAAATGTAACTGATTATTTCAACAAGGAGAATTTCTTTCCCCTCAAGTCATGACCTGGTTTATCAGATAAATTCAAAGCTTTTGGGTAAGCACCTTAAGGCCATATATATTTTTTTCCTCTCAAAGTTTTTGGCTGCTTGCCTTCAAACTGCAAGCTGGCAGGCTTCATCCTTTAAAAGCTTAATAACCTGAAAACCCACAGGGCACCTAGAATACCTCTAGTTTTTAGCCCTAGAGCTAGAGGATGGATGGAGTAGAAATCTAATGCATTTGACCTTCTCACCTCCTGCTTATAGCCCATGCCTCCTATTACACCCACTCCAATCCTCACGGAGGCCACAGTTGAGGAGTTCTGCTGACAGACATCTCTAGAATAGCTACTGTGCATCTCATACAGGCAACTGGGCTTTCTAGGTCAGAGTTCTTCAAAGTGTAGTCCCCATACGAGACTAGTAGCATCAGATTCTCCATCACCTGGGAATGTGTTAGAAATTAAATCTTGGGTGCTGTAGCAGACCTCCTTAATCAGAAATCTTAATCTGGTGGGGGGAGTTCAGAAAGTTGTGTTTTAACAAGCCCTCCTAGGGATTCCAAAGCTCCCTAAAGTTTGAGAACCACCCCTCTGAGTAATTGAAACAGTGGTATTTGGCAGTAAACCTTGGACTAACTGATAACACTAAGGAACAACCACTCATCCCAATCTGGTCTCAGGAATTGTGGGATTTGGTGACCTCATTTCAAACGGACAATACTTATCTCTGAAGGTGCATTTGGTAATACACAATGCTGTTCTCCCATGTGGTCCAAGGTAGCTGAAGAAAATCAAAGGTTCTAAATATGAACTGGTAAAACCTGGGACTGGTAAAGGAGGGACGTAGTATCACAACCAGTATTTCATTTTTTTAAGATTTGACTATTCATACTTGGTTGGTATTTTCCTCAAATTTCATTTTATCGCAGGCACTTAGTTTTTCGGGGATCCTCCCAGTAAATATTTATGAGGTCCTATTTTGTGTAAGGTACACATTAAAAAGAGCTATCTCTAAAAATAAAATAATAATAATGGAAAGAACAATGCCAACACTAGCCCAATTTTAAGAACTGATTTATCTATCTATTGTGCACAAATATATTTTAGGGAAACCTGCTTTGGGATTCAGCCTCCTTAAGAAGAATGAACATTTTCATTTGACACTCATCCCTGCTCCAAAAGCTACCTTGTAATGGTATAGTTATCTTTCTGGAATGCAGGATACTTACCTTTGAAACTGTGCATCCATTTCAGTTTTGTTCTAATCCAAGCATGTAACCTTATTAGAGGAATGCATTGTTTAAAAGAACTCTCCAAAGATCCTGTTTGAAATACACTTAATGGTGTATAGCTCATTTTATTTTAACAAATCTAAGTTTTCCTATAACCAAATTTGCACAGAGTAGGATTTAATCAAGTTAACATTTAGGAGGAAAGAGACAGGGAAAATGGGCACGTGGTTTAAAATTTACAGAAACATTTCCTGGTAGTCTACATTTTTGAGAAGCCATAAATAAACTTTTCTGCAAACAAAAGTGAAACTAAAGTCCAAATTAACCTAGCCTGGTTATCAGGAAATAGAGGACTTCAGTTCTAATCAGCAGAAAATTACTATATCTATAGAGTATATATATAAAATTATAAATAAATTACATAAAATAACTATATATAATGACTGTAGATATATGGTAATTTTCTGGTGTTAATGTGAATATATATAATATATAACAATATTATAGATATATGTATATATATATTTCCTTGTCTGGGATTTAACTTTCTTCACTGATAAATTCAACATGTGATCCCATGCCAAGTTCAAGGGATTATTCAGATGATCTAGTAACAAACTATTTCGTCACTATGAAAGCATGCTAATGTAAAAAATTACTAAAACTGAAAGAAATATACAGGTATTCTTAAATCAGTGATGTTAACATTTTTCTTTGTGACCGATTATGAGCCAGTTTCTCCATACCACCTCTCTCATGTTGATGCTGAACTGGTTTTAAGGAGAGAAGTGAAATTGCCCACAGTTGAAAGGGTGCATGTGGGATTTAGGACTACCTCTGTTTTATCACCAGCTCGTACCTGGCAAAGTTTCTTTCAGCACCTCAGTGTTCTTGTGTATTTGTTTACATATGTGCATGTGTATTGGCTGGGAATTGGAGTTAATCTAAGATACACACTAATCCGCTGAATGTGCCTCTAAACGAGAAATATTATATCCTGTTGGAGTAAGCTAGGAAAATTGCCTGGTCTGCAGAGTGCTGAATTATGTTCACAGCATATGTGATGGGCATTTTGTACTTCCCCAAACGTACACTTCCCTCCTAAGGGGATATTTAAATTGACCTTTACTTCTGCTAGTCAAACTTGAAGAACATTGAGTTGCAATCTCTTTCCTTAGTTTTCTCTCTTTAACCTCAGGGCTGAAGTTCAGAATCATTTTTCCAAAGAGAACATTTCCCTCAAGCATATTCTGTAGCCTTTTCTACAGAAGAATCTGTAGAATGATGTTCCTGAGATCACCCAGGACAGGCTCCCAGTCACACAAGCATTGTCCCTGGGTTGGCCTCTGTACCTGACATTTTGAGGGCCCGAGCCCCTCACTTTTGGGTCAAACCAAGAGAAGAAATAGCAATTCAAAAATCCATTGTGGAGACCGCAGTAGAAATGAAGTACTGGCTCCACCCCCACAGGATGTTACCCCAGCTGCTTTCCATTCACAATCTGGCTCTGAGTAGACCAAGGAAAACACAGGATGAGGCTGTGCGCAGGCTCAATTATACATTCAAATTGCCTGTATTTAAAAACCCCTAAAAACTGTAATGGCTTAATTAAGCTGGTAACTTTATGGCATGCTTCTCCTCGCAGCCTAACTCAAAGCCCTTTCTCTTTCGCTGAGAAGTCAGTGTGACAGTTCTGGCTTGCTGGGATGGTTGCCGCAAGGAGGAGGGGCTCCAGGATGGGAAAATGAAGAAAGTGGATCTTGGTGGGAGCTACATTTCTCTTGTGGCAGATGGTCTACAAATCTCCAGTCCTTTGGAGTACATAAAACAGGTCTCTGGGGAAAGAGTAGGCATTAGTCTAGGTTCTAGGATGAGTAGAATGAATTTTCACATGCTGAAGCTCATCTTTGGAGTCCACCAACTAAAAAGGATCTATTTCATAAAAGAGAAATTCAGGTTAAGACTTGCATGTTATCTGAAAGGAAAAAGGAGACCCTCCTATAAGATAGCAGGTTAGCCCCACCCTCACCTTCCCGCACTCCCGCCCCATCTAAATGCCATTTTTCTTACTCTCCAGGCCCACGGGATATATATGGAGTAGCACTTTAATGCCACCGAATGAACTTTCTGCCTTCATGTAGAAGTGACTGGGCTCTGTGGAGAGGGGTGCTATTCTCACTCACTGTCATCTGCTTTACTGAAAGAGCCTGTTAGGGCCTGCAACAGTTTCATTATTCAGGTCTCTTGCTATTGTTTGAGAAATTCTTTGAGGATCTGTTGAGACATTGTCCCATGCAGAAAGTAACTTTTACAGAAAATTAATTACTTGTAACCTTCATTTGGTTAAGTGCAGTTAAAGATCAGTGCTAAAGAATCAGACTATGTTGCCTCCAGTATCACCTATCTCATGCACTAGCAGTGAAATATATGTACTTAATTTTCTTTATCTTTAAAATGGGATAATAATACGAATTTTTAGCTCACAAGTTTGGTAGGATTTAATGAAATATTACATCTAAGATACTTAGCACAGTGCTCAGTTCTAAATCACTTAATGATGCTAGTTAATGAAAATAACAACAATGTTACCAAGCTCACATTCTATAAGATTGATACTTACCGGGACATTTAACAATTATATATCTAATCTTCCTCAGATAGACAGAGACGTATTTGCTATCCTGGTTTCTCAGGGTTATCAGAGAGGTACTTGGCAACCTTATTTCACTACGTTTTGCTTATTTGGGATTCTGGTGTCTGTCTTTTTATTTCTTCTTTAACAGCTGCTCGCATTAGCCTTCTGGGAATCCAGCTACAGAGTTTTTCATTTTTAGGAAGCCACATGTTCTCTGTCTTTAAATCAAAGGTGAAATGCAGCGTGCCATGGCAATAATCCAACATTTGAAGGCCACATGGACCTTCCGGTTTCAACTCATTTTCTATGAAGTCAAAACTCATCCTTCGCTTTCGAAAGCACCGAAAGCGATTAGCTGAGATGGCAGAGAACAGACATGAGAAGGAGGCCCCTGGTGGCCAAAATGAGGCTTCTCCCTTTCCGTTTTTAATGGCTTGAGAAAGGCATTAATCCACACTTTCATTTTCTATTAGCCAAATAGAAATGTCTTGAGATAATGTGAGTACCTTATGGCATAAGTGACTTTCTAAAGTATCTTATTAGAACTCCTTATCTGTGTAAATTAGGCAGCATTGGGGCTTGACAGCCAGAAACATATTTCTGAAAAGCTGACAATTGGGAGAAGCTCACAAAAAGTTAGCCAAATGCCACAGGGGAAGCTTTGAAAGGACGCGGCAGCTCTAGCATGTTCACAAGGCTGGTGCCTTTCAGCTATGTCACATGCAGGTGACTTCCTTGGGTGGCAGCTTTGTTCAGAAATGAAGTCAGATTTCCCAAATGCGTCTCAAGAACCATGAGGACAAACTACATTGTCACAAATGGATGTTGGGATATTACTGCAGAAAACAGATAAAAACTGTATCCTTGTAGGGCGTTCAATATGCTTTTGAGAATGATACCCTAGATTTCAAGTGCATGTGTTTTCACAAAAAAGTTGTATTTAGGCTGCTTTGCTGATTTTCATGTAAAGGCTAGAGTGTTGGAGAAAATCCAAACAAAATGCAAAGAAATAAGCAAACAAAAAACACTTCTAGGAAGTGTTTCCATCTCTTCAGAATGGAGGGTTACATGTTGTTTGATGAAATTAGCTTATCTAAGGGTGTGTGAGGAAGAACTAGGGACTAGACGATGTTGCTGAAATGCAATCTCTACCTCTTTCCTTTCCACGTGCCCTGCTCCTCCCCCAGAGGCTACACCACATTGATCCTCACACTAAGCCTCCAACTATTCTGTTCAGATTTACTTGGAAATAAAGAGCTACTTTATTTATTTTCCTGGGAGACTTGGCCAGAGGCCTACAGAATCCATCATCTACAGTGTTTTGCTTTATTTTAAAGTTTCTCCTTACAGGACTGCCTCCCTGCAAACTTGTGTTGGCTATTATGAATAGACAACATTTCCTTTGAAAATTGATTCATTCATTCCATAAAAATTGTCTGAACTCTATTGTAAAGGTCAGTATGCTTCCATTGTAAAGACAATTTTCTACATTCGGATTTTTCTTGTAGGTGTTTTGGTGTGCGTGCGCTTTTACTTTTTGCATCTGAGTTTTATGATTCAAGCTGTTTCCTTAAAATTCAAGTGCCATTTGATTTTTTTTAAATGTGGGTCATTTATCTTACTACATGAATCAATTTTCTTTACTCTTCTCCTCATCAATATTGTTGCTTTTCAATTCCTCCCATGTATTTCAGGTAGATGGTTAAAGCAGTGTGACCACAGTTAAAGACACATCAGAATGTCTCTTGCTGAGGCAAAGAAGATGAACACACTTAATGGATAAATAATAGGCCAATGCTGAGGTCAGTATTTACCCCTCTGCTACAATAAATCTTGATAACTTGAAAACTACCAAAACAAGATGTCAATAATCAGTACGGTGTGCTATATCCTTCCAGAATAGTTTTATTAGAAAGTTAAGGAAATGCTAGAAATAAAGATAGCAATAATTTTGTGGTATTTTGGTCCCAAAAGGAAATCGTCCTTTATATCAATGTAAAGATCTAGAATCTCATGGGTTTCCAAACATTAATATGCATGAGAATCATCTGGGGTGCACTTCGGTAAATACAGATTTATGGATTCTGTCCATGGAGATTCTGATCAAATAGGCTTGGTCTTGGGCTCTGGGTGAATCTAATACAGACAAACTAGGAAACATTTTGAGAAACACTGATTTAAGTTCTACTGCTATTCATTAAGAGTAGTGAAAGTGGGCATTTTTGTCTTTTTCAAGTTCTTAGAGGAAATGCTTTCAACTTTCCCCCATTAAGTATCATATTGGCTGTGGGTCTGTCATATATGGCATTTATTATGTTGAAGTATGCTCCTTCTGTGCCTAGTTTGTTGAGGATTTTTATCATGAAGGGATTCTGAATTTTATTGATTTTTTTCTATATTTATTGAGGTGATCATATGATTTTTGTCCTTAATTCTGTTTATGTGATCTATCATGTTTATTAATTTGTGTATGGTGACACATCCTTCATCCCTGGGAAAAATACCAGCTACCATGGTGTATTGTCTTTTTGATGTGCTGTTGGATTTGATTTGCTAGTATTTTGTTGAGGATTTTTGTATCTATGTTCATCAGGAATATTGGTCTATAGTTTTCTTTTTTGTTGTTTCCTTGTCTGATTTTGGTATTAGGGTAATACTGACCTTGTAGAATAAGTTAGTGAGAATTCCCTCCTCCTTGATATTTTGGAATAGTTTTAGGAGAATTAGTATTACTTTTTCTTTGTATGTTCAGTAGAATTCAACTGTGAATCCATCTGGTTCTGGGCTTTTTGTTGTTGAGAGATTTGCTTTTATTACAGACTCAGTCTTGCTACTCATTATTGGTCTGTTCAAGAGTTCTATTTCTTCCTGGTTCAATCTTGAGAGGTTGTGCATTCCCCAGGAATTTATCGATTTCCTCTAGAGTTTCTAGTCTGGGAGGAGGATGAGGGTTGAAAACATCCCTATTGGGTACAATGTTCACTATTCAAGTGATGGGTACACTGACAGCCTGGATTTCACCACTGCACAATACATGTATGTAAGAAAATTGCACTTACTTGTACCTCCTAAATACAGAAAATAAATAAATAAATATTCTACTGCTATTCATCATGCCTGAGAGGCAAGTAATTACTTGAATAATCAACCCATCAACTAACTGATACTTATGTAGGGACAAATATGTTCAAAAATAATGTGTGTGTATGCTGCTATGAAGTATTTGCATTTTTTTCTTCTCTGTTGCTGCTGCAGCTCTATCCAGTAAAATGGTAATTTTTGGTTCTTACATGCCTTAATGGATAAGGTGAAAACAAAGCTTATTGGCATAAATCATCAATGAAAATTGCTGAAAGATTCTATTAAAAAACAATTATTCTTACCTGTAGACTCAGCCTTCTTTAAAATACAAATACAAAACCATGAAATTACTATTTCCTAAACTTAGATAGCGAAGTATTGGCAAACTTTTTGAGGAACACTGTGGTAAAAAAATATTACACTAAAATCAATAAATATATGATTTTGTGATAAGTATATCCCTATTAGCAAAACATTTTAATATGAACCTCCCAATAATATATTTATAATGATTGCTATTGACTATGTTAACAAAAAATTTTCCTAATATTATGTACATTATGAAGTAGAAACAATAACATAAATTTAAAATATGATAAAATACACAACTATAGTTGTAATATTTTCTCCCTGTATATCCAATAAATCATAAAGTGTTATATTCTCAACTGTCCTAGTAGCCTTGTTTCTCTACTCTGGCTTTGTGCATTTTGACTGACTCTGTCTTTGATGAAAATTAAGCACTTAGTTGGCATGTATTTAACGATAATTTCCTACATGTGGGACAATAATATTTTTTCAGCCCTGACATTAGTTAGTGATTCTCAAATAATGATCTTTGGTTGGTAATTTCCAGTAACACCTTTAAAAATATTTTTACGTTGTCTTTCCCAAAATGGCACAGAAAAATACATGAATGGGTGGATTATTCTCAATTTCAATTTTGCCGTCCATTAGCTGTGTTTACACCATTATTAGTCCCTTGCTATAGCATATTTATGGTGATTGTCTCCACAGTGTGTATGTACACTTCTGGATCCTGTTTTGGTTGTATTACACTTCGCTGCTATTGCTTGTTTTCTTTGTTACTCAGGTTTAAATTTTTATGGTACACATAGAGTTTCTCTAAGTTTCTGTAACTTCACTGGTTTCATTGATCATTCCCTCTGGTCAATAGTCTTGACATATATTTGAAAGCGCTTTCAAACTTTATATGCAAAGGAATCACCTACGGATCTTGGAAAAAATGCAGATTCTTACTCGGAATCTGAGATAGTGGCTGAGTTTCTGCATTTTTAACAAGGTCCCAGGCATATGCCCGATGCTGACAATGTGTAAACTGAAAGGTCTTCACTTTGTGTTTGACTCTCACGCACTAAGTGCTACACTCTGCTATTGATCACACTTCCAGACATGTACCCTATATACTCAACTATTTATATTTTCTATGAGTGTGGAGGTCACCTCAGCAATTCTCATTGATGATCATGATGACGGCATATTTTGACATCCACTCTGTAATCATTAAGCCACTTTGCATCTCTAAATTCACTCCTAAGAAAGCATTCTGTAATCACGTTTTGATCTTAGAAAAGTGTCAGCATAGCACGTGTGCCAAAGCTTTGTCTTCCTTTAGGGATTTTCAAAGATAGGTATTCTAAGTGTTCTTATTATGTCTCTCTCTCTCTTTCTTTTTTTTTTTTTTTAGATGGAGTCTCTCCCTGTCACCCAGGCTGGAGGGCAATGGTAAGATCTCGGCTCACTGCAACCTCTGCCTCCTGGGTTTAAATGATTATCCTGCCTCAGCTCCCCTGAGTAGCTGGATTACAGGTGCCTGCCACCATGCCCAGCTAATTTTTGTATTTTTAGTAGAGATGGGGTTTCACCATGTTGGCCAGGCTGGTCTTGAACTCCTGACCTTGTGATCCACCTGCCTCGCCCTCCCAGAGGACTGGGATTACAGGCGTGAGCCACCATGCCCGGCCTCTTATTTACTTATAAAAGTATTCAACAAGCACCAAAAACTACTCATGACACATGAAAGAGAAAAAGAGCGTGAGAGAAAATACACTAAATGCTAAATGGATACACACCAAAATATTCAAACTGCATATTTCTGGAGTTGTTATTACAGCAAATTTTATTTTCCCTTTTTTTTTTTTTTTTGAGACGGAGTCTCGCTCTTTTGCCCAGACTGGAGTGCAGTGGCGCGATCTCGGCTCACTGCAACCTCTGCCTCCCAGGCTCAATTGATTCTCCTGTGTCAACCTCCCTAGTAGCTGGGACTATAGGTGTGTGCCACCATGCCTGGTTAATTTTTAGTAGAGACAGCGTTTCATCATGTTAGCCAAGTTGGTCTCGATCTCCTGACCTCGTGATCCACCCGCCTCAGCCTCCCAAAGTGCTGGAATCACAAGCGTGAACCACCGCACCTGGCCTATTTTCCTTATTTTTAAATTTCCTTTTTCTTATTTTTTTGGTAACTTCTATGTATGACTTGTATAATAAAGTCATGTTTAAAAACTTTCAAAAGTCCAGAACAACTTAGATCTATCACTTTTGCTTTTGTAACTCATGGAAAATACCAAAAATTTGGTGTCTGTTTGCATGATTTTTTATTCCTTATTCCTTTCATTTGGTCACAATTTATTTGTTTCTCTGGAAGTACTCACTAGAGGAAAATGTTTACAACTCGACATTTCCTAGCACTTTGTGAGGCACATGATGGTTACTCAGATCTACCTGTTGATTGTTTTTCAATTTTTGGTCTGTATTGAATTTCCATACAGATTATATGGAAGGAATTTAAGCACTCCAAATACATCCTTGAAATCACTAACATGTCTGATTTGCTCATACTAAAGTTTATGTCCTAAGCAAGGTCATAGTAATGGCTGAGTACATGCCAAGAGAAAATGCATGGCAAGATATCAGTGGAAGTCCACATAGAACTTAGTGGATATTACTCTAAATTTTTCATCTCTTAACTCACCTGTCTTCCCACTTAGAAATGACCATAATTCTGAATGATCATTGGTATCGGTATTGACACACTGACAACTGAGTAGATTCTGAGATGACAAGTTAAATGGTGCTCCCACTCTGGGGAAGACACTAGAGGAAAGATGAAAATTACTTGGGGGTATCTGCTGCAAATCACATTAAATTCACTTCCTTTGTTTCTGCCAAAGTTCTGCCAATATGTTCAGGTTGATTTAAAGGGAATATGATGAAAATGGAAAACTGTTTCTAATCACAGCTATTAATTACTATGGACTGAATTCAAAGAGATTTCCTAATTAAAATTTCGAAGTATCCTAAATATAATGTGAGATGTGAATGATGAGAAAACATGAGGGATTTCTTTGTAACAGCCTACCAGGCATCAAGGCAGGAGTCAGATTCCCAAGTGTACATAAAAGTAGGTCCATTTTAAAAATGATTTCAGAGAGCCTCCATCCACTGAAACAGGACATCCCTGTCCTAGTTGTAAATCCAACAAAGTCAAACTTGGAACTGCTGTCAGTGATACAAGAAACTGGAAAAGCCTCATGTGCTGCACGGAAATACAAAAATGGACTAGTAAACCATGATGAGGGTCCATGGGATCCAAGAATAACTCACAAGGACACATAGTCAATACGCTGCACCGGTTTATTCATTCAACAGACTTTCCTGGCTGCCCATTATATGTCAGGTACACTTCTAGGCAGTCGGCACACATAAGTAAACAAAATGGAAGAAGATCCCTTCCCTTGTGAAGTTCATATACAAGTAGATGGAGACAGACAATAAATAATATATCCAACTACTAGATACACTGCATTGTATATGAGAAGATGAGAGGTGTTATAGATAAAAGTGGAGTAGGAGAATGGAGAGCTTTGGTTTTGAGGAAGGACGGGAGTAAGATGGGTTGCAATTTTGAGTAGGGTATCAGGGTAATTGTCATTGAGAAGGGACATTTGAACTGAGAGCCAGAAAAGATGAGGGAATGAGTCATATTTGGGGAAGATATCTTGGGGGAAGAGCTCTCCCTTCTCTAGTGCATAGGCCCTTATGTGGAGTGTGGTTACCACATTTGAGGGATTGGAAGGAAACCAGTGTATCTAGTGTGGAGTGGATAGGTGAGAAGAGTCATAGGACATTCGATTTATCAACAGTGCCCCACATCATGTAGGTTACTGTAGACCATAGTACAGACTTTGGCTACTTGACATGCGGTCAAATTTCAACAGCAATTTTAGCGTCCGTTGTCTATGTTTTATCATTCCTTTTCACATGACTTAAAATTTTCCAGTCCTGTTTCTACTCTGTCCCTTCCTACTACTTGTATTCTCACACTAAGCTCCTTAATTTTTATTTTGAGAGCAAATTTGCTTACCTAAGGTGCAGGCAGCTCTTTCATTGTAAAACAAAAATGACAGCAACAACAACAACAACAAAAAAACACCATCTAGGAACATCACTGCTTCTCAAATTAAGTCAAAACTTCTCTATCTTTTAGGATCTGGTTTCCATGTACTCTTCAACCTGGTACTTTCCTATGCACCTTTCAATCTTTCACTCCAATTTCTAAGCCTTTGCTCATGCCATTCTCTAAATACAAATTGTTTCCAATTTTCTCTTGTTATCACCTTATCCATTCTTTGATCTCCCCAAATGCCACAATCATCTTTATAATCACTACTAATCCCAGCAACAAATTGTCTCTCACGTTTCCAAAATTCCCATCACTTTGTTTTCATATCCAAGACAGATTCCATGCTATCAAATACTAATTTTAAGTGGATTCAGAAATGCACAGGGGGAGAGGGGTAAATCTGTGTCATATTCATGCTTTAATTTCCCCCGAAGATCTTGGAATATCAGTGCACTAATACATATTGATAGAATACGTTTTGGCACTCAATTTGTAAACATAGAGAGCTTTAGCATTATTAACACAAACCCACTCAGGATATAATGGCCAATCTTCTTCATCATGACCCATGGGCCTTTAACTTTGTGATTATAGATACCTCTGTACTCCTTGTGACTGTCCATGCTTCAAGCCCAAGACAAGGAATACTGGATTAATTTAGGAATCCATCATATTTTTAAAGCCTGACAACTAGATGTATCATAAATATAGCAGATCACCCAGCAGCATAAATAATGGAAACACTGTCTTGGGGCCAATAAAAGTGATTGATGCTATGAGTTCCTGTTAACCCTGGTTATCCTTGTTCCATGTGGATCTCTGTAGCCTGTCTTTGTGCTTCAGATTGACACTTCAGAAGCAGCATCTGTGAAAACATCAGATATTGAACAACCACTGCATTTTTCCAGTCTGAATTTGCAAATGAGGGGGAAGGTATCTGATCCAGTGTAAAGTAGGTCCACACAAAGAGATGTGTCCTTATCATATTCATATTAATTATTGAGGAACACTTAAAAATGTGTGGAATAATAAGAATTAAGCCTTTCTGTTTTTACTTTTATTTTCTATAATAGAAATTTTTAAAATAACTTGCCCTTTACTTGGATGTCATAGATAAGGATGTCTTTTTTTTCTAATGTACTATAAACATTAGAAAATATCTATAGATAATTAATTTAATTTGGCTCCTTACATACTAAAAAGGGACATTTCGATGAAAATTTGATCTGCGAACTTCCCTTGTAAAGTTCATATACAAGCAGATGGAGACAGACAATAAATAATATATCCAACTACTAGATACACTGCATTGTATATGAGAAGATGAGACGTGTTATAGGTAAAAGTGGAGTAGGAGAATGGAGAGCTTTGGTTATGAGGAAGTACGGGAGTAAGATGGGTTGCAATTTTGAGTAGAGTATCAGGGTAATTGAAGAAAATGCCATCTCAGAACCAGAAAACCTGGTTTCTGATTCTGGCTCTACTATTAATTAGCTTCAGTAGCTTGCATGAGTTACTTAACCTTCCTTCACCAAGCTCTGTCCCTTTACATATACAATGGTGGAGAAAAAAGAGATAGGTGTGCTATGTATTCAGGACCTATTTTGTGCAAACCGCTTTATCAACCTTTTTGGCTACTAAGCTTTTAGTGATATATTATTATCTCCATTTTACAGATGAAAAGACTGGGGTTCAAACAAGGTATGTAATTTTCCCAAGGTTACATAAAATAAGTGTCAAACCCAAATCCTGGTCCATCTGAGGTTCAATCCAAAAATTATGCAATTAAGACGTTGGAATGTGAAGGTAGAAAGAGAAAGGTAGAGTGTTTTGCAGAATGTCCTGCCTTGAGAAGTTGATATAATTATTCTGCATGCATCCAATCTTGAGAGATAGTAATGACTTATGCATCTTTGCCAAATGTGCCAAAACTGCTTTGAAGTCAAGTCACAGCAGAAGGGATAATTACTGATGACTGATCAAGCAGACCACTTCCATTTAGAGTTAAAACAATGAACATTTTAGAATAATATTCAGCTTTATTAAGGTGGAGTCATTTACTGGGTCTACTGCATATTGGAATTCTGATTATGAGAAGTTTCTATATCTAGCTCAGTGGGAATCTTAAAAAATTGTCTTCTTAGAGGTCTTTTAAAATGGGCATTCTTATTTTTCTGTGTTACGGTAGCACGAAAGTAAGTACTTTTCTATCTTTAGGTCTATGTTCATATCATCTTTGAAGTGTCATGACTTACCCTCTTCTATACTCAAAATGTGTACTCACTTCTTACTCAAGTATATGCTGCTCTTCTGCCTTCCATTATTTTTGTTTTACATTAATTTGTGTATCTTTCAAAATAAGTCCTTATATTCCCAGAAGGGTCAAATATAGTATCTTATACAGAGTATAATATATACTTGTGTCAGGAATACCTAAATTTATAACACAGGTCAAAAAAGGAACATTTCCTTTTATTTATTTATTTTTCCTTACAGCTGTATTCCACTCAAGGTATTTTAAACTGGACAAGGGAATTTGGGGAAGTAGCTGGATTCCCAAATCCAGCGATTCAACTCAAGATGGAGTTAGAATTGGTCCTTAAAAACAAAGTTATTGGATATTGCATTAGATTAGGTTTCTAGGTAAACAGGCTTTGAGACAGAGATTCATATTCATGCAGTTTATTGAGTAGTGCTTTCAGCGACAGTGGCTGGGGGAAAGAAGAGAAGGTAAGGGAAGGAGGAGTGGGCAAAGGGAGAAGTTATATAAGGTAGAAGCAACCAAAGTCTTGGTTGATCCTGCCAGGAGCTTTAGAGCTGAGAGAGCACTTTACAGTCGTCTTGAATTGAAGATAGAGGGTGCCTTCCTGCCCTTTGTCAATAGATGCATAATGACCCTGGGAATAGGCAGAACTTTGGGAAAGGCAGCAAATCTGGACCAGCATAATTCCTGAAAGGGACTCAGCTGTGAGCAGACACCATCTCAGAATATGGAAAATAGGGGACTTCATGTTGAAGGGGTGGGATCTGAGTGGTGTACCCCAACACCAATGATACCCCTTACAAATGATAAGAAAGGGGTACTGAACACTCTATTCAACACCACACATGACTATACTTCTTTGTTCACATTGGCTTTGAAAATTATTACTTCACAGCGTTCACAAATGTGGAGCAATGACGAAGTTGGAATCAGGGTTGTCAAGAAGCACAGGCTGTGTATTCAGAGGAGAAAAATAGTCTCAAATACATGAAAGGGCAGATTTTCAAGTTTCTTCAGTCTTACGGCATAATCCCGAGCAAAGAGGAAAAGGGAGTAAACTGAAATAAATTCAGTGTTAATGCATCCTGGACATCATCTTAGGTCTTTTATATGCCTGGAATTTATAGTTAGATAAAGGTTTTAAGAGTCAGTTAGAGAAAAAAAAATTGGGGGCTTTTATTTGTGGACCAATGCAAAAAGAATCAATTGAAATAATTGTTAAAAATGTAGGTTCCTAGGTCCTGCCCCAGGTCCATTACATTTTTGTTTTTCCAGATTGAGCTGGGAAATATCGATTTTAACAAACACAGTGAATGATTTTTATGCTCATTGAAGTTTGGGTACCATTATTTTGGGGGAAAAAGTATGTAGTTAAGACGTTGGAATATGAAGGTAGAAAGTCAGAAAGGTAGAGTGTTTTGCATAATGTCCTGCCTTGAGAAGTTGATATAATTCTTCTGCATGCATCCAATCTTGAGAGATAGTAACGACTTAGGCTCCTTTGCCAAATGTGCAAGCTTCTATTTGCCATGGCTTCTGTTTAAACATAAAAAGATTGTGTGATTCCTGTAGCTAGTAACATCTAATATGTGTGGTATTACTGATAGCCACGTGAAACATCTACTCTTTGAATAGTCTTAGGGGCAGTCATGTCCAAGGCATAAGGAAAACACACAGAGTTAGACTTTCTTCATTCTGTTTCTTCTCAAGACCTATTGTTAGCGTCCTCTTTTTTCATCACAGGGAGCATAAGGTTCGTGCATTGCAATGTACTGGTAAACTGACTCTCCAGTAAACAAACAAACAAGCATGAGGTCCAGGTTGGTAGTGTTTCTGATTTCTGTGGTACAAGTAATCCCCCTTGATCATGGCTGATTTCAGCTTATCAATGATTTAACCACTGGCTTGCAAAATTCCTGATTGTTTAAAAATCAACTCTCTTAATCAGGAAAAGCTAATTCCAGCACACTGCTGATATAGCTACCATGAATATGTTGTTTTGTGTTAATTGTGGCGAAAATGTTTAACATGAGATCTATCCTCTTAACAGATGTTTAAGTGTACAATACAGCATTGTTAAGTATAGACACAATACTGTACAGTAGTTATCTGGAACTTAATCATCTTGAATAACTGAAACTTTATACCTGTCAATAGCAAATCAGTATTTTCCAAACCTCCCAGACTCAGGCAACTGTCATAAAATGTCTACCATTAATTCTTATAACTTGCCAAGTTTTGTCTTGGCAGCATTTCCCTATATTTAGATAACTTGTTGTCTTTCAAATTTGATCCAAATTTCTACGTCATGAGACTGCAAACTTTTTCTGAAATGGGCCAGGTGATAAATATTTTGGATTTATAGGCCATAGTTTCTGTCAGCCACTCAATTCTGCTGTTGTAATACAAAAGTAGCCATAGATAATATGTAAACAAATGGACTTGGCTGGATTCCAATAAAAGGTATAAAATTAGGTTGTGAACTGGATTTGGGCCACAGGTCATAGTTTGCTGATCCTAGTCCTAAATCAAGCGGGCTGCAGAGTTTCTTGAACAATACCTGTTGTTTCTGGACTCTTGGAAGGTACTTTTCATCCATTGAAGATTCTAAGTGTGGTACCAGCACCTGAGAGCTAACAGCCACTTTTTCTTTCTAACATGAAAATGGCCTCAGCAGGGGACAGCCATACTAAAATCTTAAATGATGAAGGAGGGAAGGCACCATCTTAGACCCACTGACAAATGAGCCCTACAAAAATGGAATCCAGCTGTTGCTCAAGCTTGACCTCCTACGCTCTTTCCCTATGTTGATTTCTGTGAATCCCCCACAGCATTCTTTCTCAATTACAGCAAACGCAGCTCACAAACCTGCCCGGGGAGTAAAATTAGACAATTTGACATAAAATAGATGCCTTAGAAAGAGGCAGGCAGGCACATGGAAATATCAGTAACTGTTGCCTAACAGGGCGGTCCCCTGGGTGTCTATAGACTTAATTATGTTAATCACATCATCCATCTGACATGGGGAGGCCAGTCTGTTGCCAAGAAGCCTGGAGAGAAAACAATTTTGCTAAAAATGCCCACCTTTCAGGATGAAGGAAGTCAGTCCTCCTTTTGCTGTAGGATCCAGGCTCAACTTCATGGCATTTGGAGATGACCTAAACCAGTTTGGGACAGAGCCACAGCTTCCCAGCTGTATTGTAGTATCTAACACATCAGACAGACTGCTCTGCCTGTGAACTTCGTAGAGAAGCATATTGAGACATAGGAACACATACACACCAAACAACTTGTTTAAAAAGTCTCTTTGAGATGAAGGTAGGAACGAGAGAAGAAACAGTGACTCAAACAATGTAGAATGTTCAACGCCTGCTCACAAACTCAAACTGCCTTATAGAAAGCATGTTTACTTCTCCACATTTTCATCTAGTAATTACTTCAAAATATTGTTTTAAGAAATGATTGTAATCCTTATCCCATTCTCAGTTAAGCAATATGAGGGAAAAGGCAATAATCAATCGAAGTGAGTACTTTTAAAAAATCTTTATTTATTTATTTAGTCAGTAATAATTCTAAGACAACTGCATGCTTCAGAAGATCTGAAGTGGTAGAGAGCAGACCCTTGTGAATTCAGGCCAGCATGCCGGAATGGACTTTCCCTGAAGCTGACAGTTGTTCTCCTGATTCATGATGAGAGACATTTCAGTCTCCATCTCGTTCTTGCAGGAGGTCAATCCAGAGACCCAATGTGTCCCACCAGTACAGTCCAGCCCAGAGATTAAAACATGAGCACGATTTCATGTGTTGTATGATAAGCACTAAAAGACCCTCCTCACGGTCCTTTCTTCTCTCTTTACCCCAGTGAGAGTCAGAGAGGCAGTTTTCAGAGAGCAGAACACAGACTTACAGAAGCAGCGAGTGACTGCTTGACATGGATGTTTCTAACCTGGAGGATGACAGAGGGTCCTGTGATGGGTACTCAACTAGGCAACACATTCCAGGCTTTCAACCATCTTCTTGGTCTTGGAAGAGTCCTAACAATCCTTTATAGAGATGAGAAAAAAAAAAAAAAAAAAGCAGGAGGAGAATTTTCTTGTTTGTATCTAAAACCAGGAAAGATTTTTATTACAGAGAAAGACTTTGTCAGTCATGGGTGGCTCAAGAGTCTATGGTATAGGCTGGGCATGGTGGCTCATGCCTGTAATCCCAGCACTTTGGGAAGCTGAGGAGAGCAGATCATCTGAGGTCAGGAGTTTAAGACCAGCCAGGCCAACATGTGAAACCCTATCTCAACTAAAAATACAAAAATTAGCCTGATGTGCTGGCACACATCTGTAATCCCAGCTACTTGAGAGGCTGAGTCAGGAGAATTGCTTGCACCAGGGAGGCAGAGGTCGCAGTGAGCCGAGATCACGCTACTGCACTCCAGCCTGGGTGACAGAGCAAGACTCCTCTTAAAAAAAAAAAAAAAAAGGTCTATGGTAGAGTGACCTGGTAAGATTAAGAGTCTAAAGAGTCTTTACATTTGTGAGATTTCTTAAAATTTCCTTTCTTTTTCTATTTTCTTGTTTTGGAAGTTATTACACCTTGTTCTATTATGTCGTTACTATTTAGTGCTCAACACAGTAGTCCACAATCACCAATATTAAAGCTGCCTGCTAGTCCAGATTTTCTGGCTCTCCCAATTTGTAAGGTCTAATTAGTGGCAATATCCTTCTTCTCCAGTGGGATTTTCCCTGCACACTAGAGACTGAGTTGGAACAACTTGCTTGACTAGCTCTGTAACTTTACAGGAGTCTGGGGAGTTAAGTCTCCCCCAAACACACCATATTATTGTGTGATTAAAGTGTTTCCGATTTGCTCACTCTCAAAGCCAGTAACAGAAACAGGTACCCATTACCCTCTCTGGCCTTGAGTTGGTATTCATTTGCAGTATTAAGATTGCAGGGAAATTCAGCACTCCTTACTAAGAAAGATTTGAAGAATATCCTTGCAATATGAATACATTTAATTCCATGAAGCAGTGTCTTATTTAAGATTACGTAAGAGCAGATTAAATTCATCATGATGGAGGGGGCTTCAAGGTGGCTGACTAGAGGCACCCAACGCTATCCTGCTCAACAACAACAAAAAACCCAAAATAGCTCATATATAATCATACTTTAAACAGAGCATCTAAGGAGAACACTGGAATTCTGTAGAGAAGTGACAGGGAACACCTGAGGTGCAGGAAGAGAAGGAAACGAGGTGGCAGCCAGCCTGGCCAGGATTGGCTGGGAGTCTGGAGAGGCTCCTCAGTGTGGGGAAAGGATAAGTAAAATATCCCCCACAGTCTACATTCCCACCATGGACTCCTGCAATCCTAACCACAGGAAAGTCCCTTGACCCTAGCAGGCTCTGAGACTTCTATAGGAAGCTTCCTCCAGCCCATGCGGTAGCATTACTCCAGAGAAAGAGCTCAAACTGGGTACCACACACCCTTTAAGACCCAAGAAGCTGAAGCATGGTGCCATTTTGAGGGCCCAGTCCTCACCAGACTGCATTCTGCCTTGGGACCCAACCGCCCCTACATCTCCACATCCCTGGAGCTGCACCGACATCCCTATGTGTCCATGCAAAGGGCTTCAGTGACACATTGCAGGTTGCACCCAGCAAAACAGCAAGGTCCTCAGCACTCTAGTACACACAATATCTCACACACCTGGGAATGAGCAGTGCAGCACACCATGTAGCCTGCTGCCAGGACAAAGGAGCCAAAGCATGCACTCCCTGGAGCCTGAGAACTGCCTACCTGGGGGTGCCGCCACTGATGGCAATGCACTCCCAGTCAGCAGCATGGCCCCCAGACGTGTGTACATTCCCTGAGGGCAGGCTCTCCTCTCCCACCAGCAGTGTTGTTGCTGCCACCCAAGCATGATGACTGGGGGCCGGGGGATCAGGATCACCTGCCATGCCCACCACAGCCTGTGCCCAAGCATACCATCACATGGCCCAAGTACAGGTCTGCCTACCTTGAACATGCTACCCAGGGGCCTGAGGATCATTTATCCATCGGTTGCCCTGGTTGTGCATGCATACCACCAGGCGACCTAACAATAGTTCCGGTGACCAAGCACACTGTCCAGAGGCCTGGGGATTGCCCCACCCTGTCCACCACCTCTGGCAACTGTGCACTCCTCTCAGCCTGAGGACAGACCCACACAGCCTTCTGCCATGATCACTGCCAGCACCTGCATGCAACCCCTGAGAGCCAGGGGACTGGTTTGCTTGGCCCATCACAGCCACGACTGCAACCAGTACTTTCTGGCTGGGAGCCCAGGGGTTGTCCCACCATCACTACTGCCCACATAATGCATGTGGCCCAGGGGCCCAAGGATCTATCCACCCTCTCCACCTACCACTGCCACTGCCAGCACCTGAACAAGACGTCTGGAGGGCTAAGAACTGGCCTGCTGCAGCCTGCAAACACCAGTGCTTATATATGCACCCTGAGAGTCCAAGGACAGGTATGCTCAGCTCACTGCTGCCAGCACTGGGGCCCAAGGAATGGTTCTCCTGGTATATTTGTCTCAGAAAAACTTCATTACAACTTCCACTAACAACAACAGCCCAAGCCAGTGAGGAAAGATACCACTGATGCTTTTTAAAGATAATTCCAAAAAATTACACAGAAGGAATTCTCCCTAACTCTTTCTATGAGGCCAGCACAACCCTGATATCATAGCCAGAAAAGGACACAACAAAAAACAAAAACTCTACCCCGATGAATGTAGATGCAAAAATTCTCAACAAAATACAAGTAAACTGAATCCAACAGCACATTAAAAAGATAATACGCCATGATCAAGTGGGATTTATTCCAGGAATGCAAAGACATCTCAGCATAGGCAAATCAATAAACATGAACTATCACATCAACTTAAAGAAGGACAAAAGGCATATGATTTCTTAGTCAATGCAGAGTAAGCATTCAATAAAATTAATCATCCCTTCATGACAAAAATCCTCAATAAACTAGGCATGGAAGGAACATACCTCAATATAATGAAGGTCATACATAACAAACAAACCAACATCACACTGGATGGGAAAAAGCAGAAAGTCTCTCTTGTAAGAATTGGAACAAGACAATGAGACCCGTTTGTACCACCCCTATTAAATAAGTACTAGAAGTTCTAGCCACAGCAGTCAGGCAGGTGAAAGAACTAAAAGAAATCCAAACTGGAAAAAAAGAAGTCAAACTGTCTTTGTTTGGAAATAACATATTTTTATATTTAGAAAAACATAAAGATTCTATCGAAAAAACTCTCCTCTGATAACTTCAGTAAATTTGCAGGATACAAAATTAACATAGAAACATCAGTAGCATTTCTGTACACCAATAATAAACTAAAAAAAAAAATAAATAAGGCATTCCAATTTATAACAGCTACAAAAAAATATTAACTACCCAGGAATAGATTTAATAAAGAAGGTGAAAGATCTGTACAAGGAAAACCATAAAACACTGGTGAAAGACATTGAAGGGGACACAAACAAATGAAAGACATACCATACTCATGGATTATAAGAATATTGTCAAAATGATTGTACTACCTAAAGCAATCTACAGATTCAGTGCAATCTCTATCAAAAGGCCAATGAAAATTTTCACAGAAATAGAAAAAAAATCTTAAAATGTGTATGGAACCCACAAATAGTTTAAATAAGGAAAGCATTCCTGACCAAAAAGAACAAAGCTGGAAGTATAGTACCTAACCACAAAATATAATACAAGCTTACAGTAATAAAAACAGTATGGTATTGGTATAAAAACAGACACATAGACCAAAGTAATAGCATAGATAAGCCAGAAATAAATCCACGTAACTTATAGCCAACTGATTTTCAACAAAGGCTCCTAGAACATACATTGGGGAAAGGACACCTTCTTCAATAAATGGTGCTGAAAAAACTGGATATTCATGTGCTGAAGAATGAAACTTAACCCCTATCTGTCACCATATACAAAACTCAACACAAAATGAATTAGACTTAAATATAAGACTCAAAAGTACAAAATTACTAGAAGAAAATGTAGAAGAAACACTCCAGGATGTTGGTCTAGGCAAAGATTTTATGGCTAAAACCTCAAAAACATAGGCAACAAAAACAAAAATAGACAATTAAGAGCACAGTAACTGATTTTCGGGAGCAAGATGGCCAAATAGGAACAGCTCCAGTCTCCAGCTCCCAGCGCAAGCAACACAGAAGACGGGTGATTTCTGCATTTTCAACTGAGGTACTGGGTTCATCTCACGAGGGAGTGCTGGACAATCGGTGCTAGTCGGCTGCTGCAGCCCAACCAGCGACAGCTGAAGCAGGGCAAGGCATCGCCTCACCTGGGAAGCACAAGGGGAAAGGGAATCCCTTTTCCTAGCTAGGGGAACTGAGACACACAACACCGAGAAAATCGGGTAACTCCCACCCCAATACTGTGCTTTAAGCAAAAAGGCACACCAGGAGATTATATCCCACACCTGGCTGGGAGGGTCCCACGCCCACGGAGCCTCCCTTATTGCTAGCACAGCAGTCTGCGATATCGCGGCAAGGCAGCAACGAGGCTGGGGGAGGGGCACCCGCCATTGCTGAGGCTTAAGTAGGTAAACAAAGCCTCTGGGAAGCTCGAACTGGGTGGAGCTCACAGCAGCTCAAGGAAACCTGCCTGTCTCTGTAGACTCCACCTCTGGGGACAGGGCACAGTAAACAACCACAAAAGCAGCAGAAACCTCTGCAGACGCAAACAACTCTGTTTGACAGCTTTGAAGAGAGCAGTGGATCTCCCAACACAGAGGTTGAGATCTGAGAAGGGACAGACTGCCTGCTTAAGTGGGTCCCTGACCCCTGAGTAGCCTAACTGGGAGACATCCCCCACTAGGGGCAGTCTGACACCCCACACCTCACAGGGTGGAGTACACCCCTGAGAGGAAGCCTCCAAAGCAAGAATCAGACAGGTACACTCGCTGTTCAGCAATATTCTATCTTCTGCAGCCTCTGCTGCTGACACCCAGGCAAACAGGGTCTGGAGTGGACCTCAAGCAATCTCCAACAGACCTACAGCTGAGGGTCCTGACTGTTAGAAGGAAAACTATCAAACAGGAAGGACACCTACACCAAAACCCCATCAGTACATCACCATCATCAAAGACCAGAGGCAGATAAAACCACAAAGATGGGGAAAAAGCAGGGCAGAAAAGCTGGAAATTCAAAAAATAAGAGCACATCTCCCCCGGCAAAGGAGCGCAGCTCATCGCCAGCAACGGATCAAAGCTTGACGGAGAATGACTTTGACGAGATGAGAGAAGAAGGCTTCAGTCCATCAAACTTCTCAGAGCTAAAGGAGGAATTACGTACCCAGCGCAAAGAAACCAAAAATCTTGAAAAAAAAAGTGGAAGAATTGATGGCTAGAGTAATTAATGCAGAGAAGGTCATAAACGAAATGAAAGAGATGAAAACCATGACACGAGAAATACGTGACAAATGCACAAGCTTCAGTAACCGACTCGATCAACTGGAAGAAAGAGTATCAGCGATTGAGGATCAAATGAACGAAATGAAGTGAGAAGAGAAACCAGAAGAAAAAAGAAGAAAAAGAAATGAACAAAGCCTGCAAGAAGTATGGGATTATGTAAAAAGACCAAATCTACGTCTGATTGGGGTGCCTGAAAGTGAGGGGGAAAATGGAATCAAGTTGGAAAACACTCTTCAGGATATCATCCAGGAGAACTTCCCCAATCTAGTAGGGCAGGCCAACATTCAAATCCAGGAAATACAGAGAACGCCACAAAGATACTCCTCGAGAAGAGCAACTCCAAGACACATAATTGCCAGATTCACCAAAGTTGAAATGAAGGAAAAAATCTTAAGGGCAGCCAGAGAGAAAGGTTGGGTTACCCACAAAGGGAAGCCCATCAGACTAACAGCAGATCTCTTGGCAGAAACTCTCCAAGCCAGAAGAGAGTGGGGGCCAACATTCAACATTCTTAAAGAAAAGAATTTTCAACCCAGAATTTCATATCCAGCCAAACTAAGTTTCATAAGTGAAGGAGAAATAAAATCCTTTACAGATAAGCAAATGCTTAGAGATTTTGTCACCACTAGGCCTGCCTTACAAGAGACCCTGAAGGAAGCACTAAACATGGAAAGGAACAACCAGTACCAGCCATTGCAAAACCATGCCAGAATGTAAAGACCATTTAGGCTAGGAAGAAACTGCATCAACTAACGAGCAAAATAACCAGTTAATATCATAATGGCAGGATCAAGTTCACACATAACAATATTAACCTTAAATGTAAATGGACTAAATGCTCAAATTAAAAGACACAGACTGGCAAACTGGATAAAGAGTCAAGACCCATCAGTCTGCTGTATTCAGTAGACCCATCTCACAAGCAGAGACATACATAGGCTCAAAATAAAGGGATGGAGGAAGATTTACCAAGCAAATGGAGAACAAAAAAAAGCAGGGGTTGCAATACTAGTCTCTGATAAAACAGACTTTAAACCATCAAAGATCAAAAGAGACAAAGAAGGCCATTACATAATGGTAAAAGGATCAATTCAACAGGAAGAGCTAACTATCCTAAATATATATGCACCCAATACAGGAGCACCCAGATTCATAAAGCAAGTCCTTAGAGACTTACAAAGAGACTTAGACTCCCATACAATAATAATGGGAGACTTCAACACTCCACTGTCAACATTAGACAGATCAACGAGACAGAAAGTTAACAAGGATATCCAGGAATTGAACTCATCTTTGCAGCAAGCAGACCTAATAGACATGTATAGAACTCTACACCCCAAATCAACAGAATATACATTCTTCTCAGCACCACATTGCACTTATTCCAAAATTGACCACATAATTGGAAGTAAAGCACTCCTCAGCAAATGTACAAGAACAGAAATTATAACAAACTGTCTCTCAGACCACAGTGCAATCAAACTAGAACTCAGGACTAAGAAACTCAATCAAAACCGCTCAACTACATGGAAACTGAACAAGCTGCTCCTGAATGACTACTGGGTACATAACGAAATGAAGGCAGAAATAAAGATGTTCTTTGAAACCAATGAGAACAAAGATACAACATACCAGAATCTCTGGGACACATTTAAAGCAGTGTGTAGAGGGAAATTTATAGCACTAAATGCACACAGAGAAAGCAGGAAAGATCTAAAATTGACACTTTAACATCACAATTAAAAGAACTAGAGAAGCAAGAGCAAACACATTCAAAAGCTAGCAGAAGGCAAGAAATAACTAAGATCAGAGCAGAACTGAAGGAGATAGAGACACAAAAAACCCTCCAAAAAATCAATGAATCCAGGAGTTGGTTTTTTGAAAAGATCAACAAAATTGACAGACTGCTAGCAAGACTAATAAAGAAGAAAAGAGAGAAGAATCAAATAGACGCAATAAAAAATGATAAAGGGGATATCACCACCGACCCCACAGAAATACAAACTACCATCAGAGAATAATATAAACACCTCTACGCAAATAAACTAGAAAATCTAGAAGAAATGGATAATTTCCTGGACACTTACACTCTTCCAAGACTAAACCAGGAAGAAATTGAATCCCTGAATAGACCAATAGCAGGCTCTGAAATTGAGGCAATAATTAATAGCCTACCAACCAAAAAAAGTCCAGGACCAGATGGATTCACAGCTGAATTCTACCAGAGGTACAAGGAGGAGCTGCTACCATTCCTTCTGAAACTATTCCAATCAATAGAAAAAGAGGGAATCCTCCCTAACTCATTTTATGAGGCCAACATCATCCTGATACCAAAGCCTGGCAGAGACACAACAAAAAAAGAGAATTTTAGACCAATATCCCTGATGAACATCGATGCAAAAATCCTCAATAAAATACTGGCAAACCAGATTCAGCAGCACATCAAAAAGCTTATCCACCATGATCAAGTGGGCTTCATCCCTGGGATGCAAGGCTGGTTCAACATTCGCAAATCAATAAACATAATCCAGCATATAAACAGAACCAAAGACAAGAACCACATGATTATCTCAATAGATGCAGAAAAGGCTTTTGACAAAATTCAACAGCCCTTCATGCTAAAAACACTCAATAAATTCGGTATTGTTGGAACGTACCTCAAAATAATAAGAGCTATTTATGACAAACCCACAGCCAATATCATACTGAATGGGCAAAAACTGGAAAAATTTCCTTTGAAAACTGGCACAAGACAGGGATGCCCTCTCTCACCACTCCTATTCAACATAGTGTTGGAAGTTCTGGCTAGGGCAATCAGGCAAGAGAAAGAAATCAAGGGTATTCAGTTAGGAAACGAAGAAATCAAATTGTCCCTGTTTGCAGATGACATGATTGTATATTTAGAAAACCCCATTGTCTCAGCCCAAAATCTCCTTAAGCTGATAAGCAACTTCAGTAAAGTCTCAGGATACAAAATTAATGTGCAAAAATCACGAGCATTCTTATACACCAGTAACAGACAAACAGAGAGCCAAATCATGAATGAACTTCCATTCACAATTGCTTCAAAGAGAATAAAATACCTAGGAATCCAACTTACAAGGGATGTAAAGGACCTCTTCAAGAAGAACTACAAACCACTGCTCAGTGAAATAAAAGAGGACACAAACAAATGGAAGAACATACCATGCTCATGGATAGGAAGAATCAATATCGTGAAAATGGCCATACTGCCCAAGGTAATTTATAGATTCAATGCCATCCCCATCAAGCTACCAATGAGTTTCTTCACAGAATTGGAAAAAACTGCTTTAAAGTTCATATGGAACCAAAAAAGAGCCCGCATCTCCAAGACAATCCTAAATCAAGGGAACAAAGCTGGAGGCATCACGCTACCTGACTTCAAACTATACTACAAGGCTACAGTAACCAAAACAGCATGGTACTGGTACCAAAGCAGAGATATAGACCAATGGAACAGAACAGAGTCCTCAGAAATAATACCACACATCTACAGCCATCTGATCTTTGACAAACCTCTGAAAAACAAGAAATGGGGAAAGGATTCCCTATTTAATAAATGGTGCTGGGAAAATTGGCTAGCCATAAGTACAAAGGTTAAACTGGATCCTTTCCTTACTCCTTATACGAAAATTAATTCAAGATGGATTAGAGACTTAAATGTTAGACCTAATACCATAAAAACCCTAGAGGAAAACCTAGGTAGTACCATTCAGGACATAGGCATGGGCAAAGACTTCATGTCTAAAACACCAAAAGCAATGGCAGCAAAAGCCAAAATTGACAAATGGGATCTCATTAAACTAAAGAGCTTCTGCACAGCAAAAGAAACTACCATCAGAGTGAACAGGCAACCTACAGAATGGGAGAAAATTTTTGCAATCTACTCATCTGACAAAGGGCTAATATCCAGAACCTACAAAGAACTCAAACAAATTTACAAGAAAAAAACAACCCCATCAAAATGTGGGCAAAGGATGTGAACAGACATTTCTCAAAAGAAGACATTGATACAGCCAACAGACACATGAAAAAATGCTCATCATCACTGGCCATCAGAGAAATGCAAATCAAAACCACAATGAGATACCATCTCACACCAGTTAGAATGGCGATCATTAAAAAGTCAGGAAACAACAGGTGCTGGAGAGGATGTGGAGAAATAGGAACAGTTTTACACTGTTGGTGGGATTGTAAACTAGTTCAACCATTATGGAAAACAGTATGGCGATTCCTCAAGGATCTAGAACTAGATGTACCATATGACCCAGCCATCCCATTACTGGGTATATACCCAAATGATTATAAATCATGCTGCTATAAAGACACATGCACACATATGTTTATTGTGGCACTGTTCACAATAGCAAAGACTTGGAATCAACCCAAATGTCCATCAGTGACAGACTGGATTAAGAAAATGTGGCACATATACACCATGGAATACTATGCAGCCATCAAAAAGGATGAGTTTGTGTCCTTTGTAGGGACACGGATGCAGCTGGAAACCATCATTCTCAGCAAACTATCGCAAGAACAGAAAACCAAACACCGCATGTTCTCACTCATAGGTGGGAACTGAACAATGAGATCACTTGGACTCAGGAAGGGGAACATCACACACCAGGGCCTATCATGGGAAGGGGGGGGGAAGGGATTGCATTGGGAGTTATACCTGATGTAAATGACGAGTTGATGGGTGCAGCACAGCAACATGACCACAAGTATACATATGTAACAAACCTGCACGTTATGCACATGTACCCTAGAACTTAAAGTATAATAATTAAAAAAAAAAAAAAAAAAAGAGCACAGTAACTAAAGAGCTTTTGCAAAGCAAAGGAAGCAATCAACAGAGTGAAGAGACAACCTGTAGGACAGGAGAAAATATTTGCAAACTATTAATCTGACAAGGGAATAATATAGAGAACATGCAAGAAACTCAAACAACTCAACAGTGAAATAATAATAATTATTAATAATTCCAATAAAAAAGGGGCAAAGGGCATGAGCAGACATTTCTCAAAGGATGACATACAAATGGCCAACACATATATGAAAAATGCTCAACACCACTAAATATCAGAGTAATGCAAATAAAAACCACAATGAGAAAACCTCTTCTCTCAGTTAAAATGGCTGTCGTTGCAAAGACAAAAATAACAGATGCTGGTGAGAACGTAGAGAGAAGGTGACTTATACATTATTGCTTTGAATGTAAATTAGTACAGCCATTATGGAGAACAGTACAGAATTTTTTCAAAAAACTAAAACTAGAACTACCATATAACATAGTAATCTCATTACTAAGTATTTATACAAAAGAAAGAAAATCAGTATTTCCAAGAGGTATCTACACACTCATGTTTCTTGCAGCACTATTCACAAATGCAAAGATATGAGATCTAAGTATCCATCAATGGATGAATGAATAAGGCAAATGTGGTACGTATACACAATGGAATACTATTTAGTTGTAAAATAGAAGAAAATCCTGTCATTGCAGCAACATGGATGGAACTAGAGTTCATTATGTTGAGATAAGCCAAAGTGCAGAAAGACACATATCACATGTTCTCACTCTTATGTGGGAGCTAAAAATGTTGACCTGATGGCAATAGAAAGTAGTATGATAGTTACCAGAGTCTGGGAAGTGGGTGTGAGTTGGGGATGGGATTGAAGATAATTTGGCTAATGGGTACACACATACAGTTTGTTAGAAGAAATAAGCTTTAATGTTCAATAGCAGAGTAGGGTACCTAGAGTTAACAACAATATATATGTATATCTCAAAATAACTAGAAGAGAGGATTTGAAATATTCCTGACACATCAAAATGATAAATGCTTGAGGTGATGCATATTCTCAATACCCTGACTTGATTATTACACAATCTATGTATGTAACAAAACATCACGTGTACCCTATAAATATATATAAACATTGTGTATCAGTAAAAACCATTCATTATCAAAAGGACATGATTACAAGAGGGAATGGAAAATATTAACTAACGAAAAACAGATCTATAAATACAAAGGTTATACCCCAAGTTACTGAACAAGCTGTTACCGTGGAAGAGGGACAAGTTAAATAGCAGGAATTCCTTCCCATGTTTATTTAGGCAGATATATTTATCTGTTGTGCAGGAGGCCTTATAGATGAACAAATCAAATAGTTTGTCTAAAGAACAGGGAAGTTGCAAAGGTCTTCTGTCTTCATTTGCCCTTGTGAATGTGTGACACTTGGTGCATTATGAGTACTCTGGCAGGTTGCTCATGCATTCCTTAATCTGCTCCTTGCTCTCTGACTTTGAGCATTTGTTTCACATCTTTGAGCATCTACTTCTCATTACAAAATAATAGGTTAGACCAAGGTGATCATTAAGATTTTTATACCAGTGTTTCTTAAAATGGTGAGATTGTTGACTCATCCCTATTATTTTTACTATTGCTCCATATGCCATGTACTATATTTGCCTACTATTTGTATCTCTAAGCCACTCAATTTAAAAAGACCTAAAATACTACTTAAACTTCAGTTTAAATCATATCTATGAAAATATGAATTGGATGTGCTTGTTTAAATTTATAACATACACATTGAAATAAACAAAATTTTCTTATATTTCCCCAAATTGTCTCATATATTACATTAATCTGCCTCAAAGTAATTACAAATGAAAACAATTAAATTCTATAGTAAAAAATTCTAATTTTATACAAAATTGTTGATGTTTTCCAAAGTGTTTTAAAAATAAAAATGCAAGTGCTTTTATTGTAATGCAGAGAGGGAGAAGAAATACCTGATTTAATAGTAAGTTACCTTCTTCCAGTAGCCCAACAAATCAATGCAGCCATAGGTATTGATTGCCTATATAAAGGTTAGAATCTCTGACCTTTAAGGGATACAATTGGAGAATAGTGAATGACAGGAACTTGACCTATCCTATCTGCTGCTCTTCATTTAAACAGACTTGAAAGAATTACCAACTTTCATCCCTAGATTAAAACAACAATGACACATAATGTCTCATATTGCAGTTTTATTTTAAAGGCAGCAGAAGATTAAGAAAAAAGAAAAGGAATACATACTCTAATTACGACGGAGGTATAATGAAACTGTTTCCTCAACCATGACTTTAGCAATGCTTGCGAGGTGCTATAATAAATCCGTTATCCGGAAGCATCCACCTAAAATAACTGAGTAATAAGAACATTTACTATGATAATTGAAGCCACTTATGTTTACTTCAGGATCAAAACCAAATATTATCTACTGTGCATACATATTCCAATTTTCATAAATCTATTATTCTCTAACACTGCCATAGTAATTTCTGGACCCATAGTTACCCCAACACACCAGAAGAGGAAAATCATACCATGTCGGACTCGAATGCTGAGTGGCTGCTTCTTCAGAAGCAGTAGAGCTTATGCTCAGCATGGGCTGGGCTGGAGAGCTGTATTACATGAGGTGAGATTGACTGAATCTTCCCTCTTTGTAATTAATTCACACCTTTTCAGAGATACACATAGAAAGTACATAGAGTGAGGAGATGCAAAATAGAGCTATTGGAGACAATATTTTTAAACTGAAAAACACAAATCATGGTTTCAACGTGACAACCTGGCATATACGATCGTTAGAAATTTCCGACTGATTTTTGTAAAGGTGGTGAACGTCTAAAACCCATGTCCAAAGATAATTTACATTCAATGTGTAGCTTAGTTTGCTATATCAAAGCAAGATATCCATCCACTTATTACAGCCTTGAAATAGGTTAAAAAAAAAAAATTGGCAACCAAATAGAATAGCATTAAACAATGATAATATCCAGGAAGGAAAAAACAGAAGGATAATACGGAACTCTCCTATGTTGTATCAAACACCTGTTTTAAAGATAGCTGTGTGATGGTCACATTTTTAGAGCAGGGCCTCTAGCCCTCCAAAAAAGCATATAATATTTTGCAGATCATGAATTTTTAAATAATTATTTAATGAATAGTTACGGAAGGACGTCTAAACATCGGGGAGTTTACAATTGGTCAGAGCCAGGATTGTTATTTAGGAACATAGTGATAGTGATCCCAGTGTTTAGTTCTGGATGAAATATCACAGGTAATTTAATCCACACAGCTTCCTTTAAAGACGAAGGAATGGAAGCCTCTAGGGATTTGGTGAATTGCCAGAGGTCTCACAACTGAAATGTGAGCCAGGACTTTACACCAAACTTACCTACAAAAGGTGTGTATTTCACAGTTCACTGCTCTTGCTGCACTTTGATTTCATCTGGATTATAGAACTAGAAATTGCAGTGTAGCAAACCAGCATGCTCATGACCGTAACTGGAAGGGCATGGTGCTTTTTTACTGCTTGATTGAACACTGAAGGAAAAACTATGATTAACCTCCCTAGAATATGCTTGGGAAAGGATAGTCACTTTCACCTGTTAGTAGAAAGAACAGCTGTAAGTACTTTGGTTGTGATTGGACGGGCCATCACTAATAGTATAAATAGGGCACAGGAGACTTGTGTGTATTTATACTACTTGTGTCTATTACATACTTGTCTATTATATACTTGTCTATTATATACTTGTGTCTATTTATACTTGTTTCTATTTATATAGACTATTGGGAAAGAACTTGTGTCTATTTATATATACTATTGGGAAAGAACATTCCCAATAGTTGAGCATCTTTCTTCCTTTTCAGGTACAGAATTAGCTTTGTTCTTCTGTTAATTTTTCAGACGAATCTTTTTTTTCTTTTTTCTTTGAGACGGAGTCTCGCTCTGTCGCCCAGGCTGGAGTGCAGTGGCGCAATCTCGGCTCACTGCAAGCTCCGCCTCCCGGGATCACGCCATTCTCCTGCCTCAGCCTCCCGAGTAGCTGGGACTACAGGCGCCCGCCGCCACGCCTGGCTAATACTTTTGTATTTTTGGTAGAGACGGGGTTTCACCGTGTTAGCCAGGATGGTCTTGATCTCCTGACCTCGTGATCCGCCCGTCTCGGCCTCCCAAAGTGCTGGGATTACACGCGTGAGCCACCGCGCCCGGCCCGGATGAACTTTTAAGATCTGGTTTCTGGGTGAAAGATGACCTAGAGCATCAAAGTAGAAATGCATGGCGCAACCCTTTTTTAAACACTCTACATGTATATTCATCAGCGTGTTTTGATTACATGTTCAAGAATTTCTAGCCAGATAGAATAGGAAACCGTTATGATAAGGAAGTTTGGATATAGTAAAGCATGATACAGTCTTGTGTTACCAACACTTTTTCATTATAAAGAAAGTTCTGCTGAAGGAAACTTTCTAAAAGTGTGTGTTCCTTTTGGTCTCTGTTTGACTAGCATTCATCTATAAATATGTCTGCATACGTTGTTCGAAGATTTCTTTTCTATCTCAGCAATGCAAACCACACCTTTCATTTCTTTTCCACATCAAAGTTCACTTATGGTAATTACTCCAAAAGAATAAAAAGAGACTGTAGATAAATCTCACATTATATGTGGCTTGAAGCCTGCATTCCAGCATCAACACCTGATGTGACAAATACATTTTGAAAGAATGAAGCTATCAGCAAAATGCCCTGGAGGAAAATAAAACTCTAGGAGATAGGATAGTGTGTATATGAGATGATGGATCTGTGACCTGCAAAGCAGACTCTATAAATTTTGGCCATCAATACCACAGTAGGAAGAGTTCTCCTTCCCTAATGAGCTTTGTGCCCTCTTATAAAATGGCTGGCCCTGCAAGCCTATTAAGTAGCACTAGACCCTTGAAAATGTAGTTCACACGGTGGAAGTAACTCATTCATGGGACTGATCGACCTGCCTGGAAAAGGATAGAAGATCACATTAGAGCTAAAAATCTCAAAGGACCATTAAAGAAAGGGAAGAGGTAGCTGCAATTGGAGACTGAGGAAATGAGACGCAGAGGACTAACTAGGACTCTTTAAAGAATTACATGGCTGGTGATGAGTGTATTAATTAACCGGATTGTGGTAATCATTACACAATGTATAGGCATATCAAATCATCGTTTGTACACCTTGAATATATTCAATCTTTGTCAGTTAAATATTTTAAAATAATAGAAGAGAATTGCCACACATCACTTGAAACAAAATGAACAAAGAATTGGTGTTTGTTTTAAATTATTTTTAATGGGGGTAGAGATGCTAACTCCCTGATTATTAGTATACTAAATGAATACTCATATTTCAATCAGCTTGAATGAATACTCATGTTTCAATCAACTCATATTTCAATGAATATAATGAATACTCATATTTTAACTTTATTATATTTGATTCTATTTCTGAAACATGCATAGGTGAAATATTTTACTTTATATATTCTTAAATAGTAAATTATTTAGTTTTCTATTTTTTTAACTTTTATTTTAAGTTCAGGGGTACAAGTGCAGATTTGCTACATAGGTAAACTTGTGTCATGAGGGTTTGTTGTATACATTATTTCATCACCCAGGTATTAAGCCTAGTACCCATCAGCTGTTTTTCCTGATCTGCTCCTTCCTCCCACCCTACACCCTCCAAAAGGCCCTAGTGTGTGTTGATCACCTCTGTATGTCCGTGTGTTCTCATGGAATCATGCAATTTTATCACTTTATCACTCAGCATTATATTAGTGAATTACATCCATGCTAATATATGTAGAGGTGGTTCAACGTTTTTACTTCCTGAATAGAATCTGCATTAATTTTCCACAATGTATTTATCTGTTTCTCTCTTCTTCCATGATAAACACCAAGCTTGTTCCTAGTATTTTTGTTTTGCTTTCTGTTTGCCTGTTTGTGTGTGTGTGTGTGTTATAAACATAACTACTGTAAAATGTCTTACCTCTGTTTCCAGGAGTACATTCATGCCAAGACCTTCCTGTGCACATACACCCAAGGGCAGAACTGTTGAATTGTGGGGTATGTGCACCCTCAACCTTAGTAGATGCCAAATTGTTTTCCCATGATGTTGAGAAATTTTACACACTTAGCAGCAATGCAGAAGAATTTTCATTGTTCTTTACCTTTGCCAGCACTTGAATTCTTTTATTTTTGCAAATGATTTTTATTTTTTCAGGTTTATTGAGGCAAAATTGACAAATAAATATTATATATAATTTCAGTGTACAACATGATGTTTTTATATGTGTATACACTGTGAAATTATTACATTTTGATTATCAAGTTTTAGTAAATTTATCACCTTATGTATTTACCTTTTAAAATGGTGAGAATAAGATCTATGCTTTTATCAAATTCCAAGTATATAATACAATATTTTTAATTTGAGTCACTATGCTACACACTAGATCTCTAGAATTATTCATCCCGCCTAACTAAAACTTTGGGTCCTTCAACCAACATCTCTTCATTTCTCCCGCATTGCAGCCCCTACCACTCACCCTTCTACTCTCTGCTTCTATGAGTTTGACTTTTTTAGATTCCACATACAAGTGAGATAATGGAGTATTTGTCTTTCTGTGCCTAGCTTATTTCACTCAGCATGTTTTACAGATTCATTCATATTGTTAAAAATGTGCAAATGACAAGACCTTCTTTTTCAAGGCCAATAATATCCCATTGTGCGTGTGCGTGTGTGCGTGTGTGTGTGTGTGTGTGTGTGTGTGTGAGATTGTCTTTATCCATTCATCCATTGGCAGACACTTAGGTTGATTCCACATCTTGACTATCGTGAAAAATGCTGCAATGAACATGGGAATGCAGATATCTCTTCAACATACTGATTTCATTTTCTTTAGATAAATACCAAGAACGAATTTCTGGATCATATGGTAGTTCTATTTTTAACTTTTTGAGGAAACTCTATACTGTTTTTAATAATGTCTCCAGCAATTTACATTCCCACCAACAGTGTACAGAACTTCATTTTTCCCCTCTACATTCTTGCCTACACTTGTTATCTTTTGAGTGGCCTGGAGTCTGCAGCTGTGGGTACTGGCATTGGTGCTGAAGTGAACTTGGAGCCTGGGTCCGCCTGAATGGGCCTCAATCCTGGAGCTGCAGGAGCTGGCCTGGTGCGGACAACGGCCTAGAACCTGAGTCCTTGGGGACCACCCTAGAGCCTGGGGCTATTGGGACAGCCTATTGCTGGGGTTCGCTGGGGCAGGCCTGCTGCTGAGGTCTGCAGCAAAGTCAGGTAGCCCTTAACATTTAACTTTCATATTTCAGCAAACTGACAGAAGGAAATTGCTATTTTCATTTTTAACTATTTTTTTTTCTAATGGCCAATGAGCTTGAACAATTTGTCTTGTATTTACTCAGTTTACTCCTCACTTGTGTTGCTATTCTCTAAAATCCCCGTTCACGTATGCAGCTGCATGATTCTTGCTTCATCTTTTCATCTCCCTGTAATAGTGTTATATGGCCACATCCTGGTTGCAGCCTCTTCAACAAGGGTGTGGCTATATAGCACTATTGCAGGGGAGTGAATTAGTGGCTATTACTGATCACTTCCCAGCTTCCTACTCTTAATTTTACTTCCTAAAATTCCTGTCCATGTCTTTACTTTCTACAAAGTGAACAGAAAGACTCTTCACTCTGGACTTGGTTACGTAAGTTTTTTTGGCCAATATGATGTGAAAGAAAGTGATGTGAATGGTAACTCAAAATGCGCTTGGGTATTAGGGCTGGCCTCTTGAGCATTCGGCTATGCCATGGGGGTGGGGAACTCCAAGTAACCACTATTTATCCCCTTCCACCTTGGGCGCTGGAATGAGTGACATGGTCAGAGTTGCCCCGGTGCACCCACAGACACATGAGTGATAAATAAATGCTTATTCTTGTATGCCACAGAATGTTTAAGATTGCTTGTTGTACAGCACTGTTGTGGCAACGACTGGCTGATACATAGTTGCTATTTTTCTATTGCATCAAAAGCCTTCCTCTTACAAATTTGGAGATCTTTATTTATTCTAAGTTACAATTCTTTGTGCTTTCATTTCCTTCTTTTCACACAATTTATTATTTCTTTTGATGTGCAGAAACTCTTAATTTTAATTTGTTATAATTTATTGATCTTTCCTTTTATGGTTAGGGGTGTGCGTCTGTGTGTCAATTCTTCCTTACTCCAGGTTTATAGACACATTATCTCATCGTTTACTCTAAATGTTTTATGGTTTTCCTTTTACGCTGAAGCTTGGTAATACCTTTTACGTATTGCTGTGAGGTAGGGACCCAGTTTTTTTGTTTTTTTCTTTTTTGAGACTGGGCCTCACTGTCACCCAGACTGGAGTACAGTGGCATGATCACAGCTCACTACAGCCTCAATCTCCAGGGCTCAGGTGATCATCCTACCTCAGCCTCCTGAATAGCTGAATAGCTGGGATGACAGGTGTCCGCCACCACACCCGGCTTTTTTTCTTTTTTTTTTTTTTGAGATGGAGTCTCGCTCTGTTGCCCACCACTTGAACTAATTTTTGTATTTTTTGTAGAAATGGGGTTTTGCCATGTTACTCAAGTTGATCTCAAATTCCTGGGCTCCAGCGATCCCTCTGCATCAGCCTCCAAAAGTGCTAGGATTGAAGGTGTGAACCACCATGACTGACCCTTCCTTTTTTCCTCTTTACCTTTCCTCTCCTTTCCCTTTCTCTTTCCCTTTCCCTTCTCTTTTCCTTTGCTTTCTTTTTCCTCCTTTCCTACCTTTCTCTCTCTCTTTCTTTCTTAGAAAAGCAGTTGTTTCAGCATCATATATTGTATAGATAACCTCTTTCTCACTGGTCTCTAGTGACTTTATAACATATATAAAGTTTCCATGTTTATGTGCTCTATCTGATCACATCAAAACCTGCCTAGATTTTTAGAACTGCCGTGATAACAACCTGCCTAGATTTTTAGAAATTTATGACAAATCTCCTTCTAGTAAGATAAGTCATCATCCTACCTTAATTTTTCAGGATTATCTTGACTATTTTTGGCCATTTGCCTTCTAACATAAATTTTGATTGCATTCATTCCTATTTCCCTACCATGCTACTTGAACAAAGATACCACTTTAATTTATAGCCAGCAGGAATACAAATATACTATAAGTAGTGAAAATACACAAATCTGGATCCTTTTGTTTCAGATAGCTTACAGGGGTCTAAAGATTCCATGAAGAAAATAAATTGTGTTACCCTAAGAAAATCACCATCTGCTAGTTGCAGATGAATCAGTATATGCTATAGTAAAGGACCCTGCAAGAAATTGAGCTTATTGTTGCTGCTGTTGTCTTTTACTTTTTTCTACAGTCAGACTGTTACCAGAAGTTTGCCTTGATATTTGAGAAACACGATAATTACCTTGATCCCTAACCATGAGTGGTGACCTGAAGCCATGTGTGTTAGAAGGCAATGAGAATATCTCTTCACAGGAGTGTAGGCAAACAACCTTATTGTCCAGAAAATGAAATGCAGCCATCCCTTTCCAGATGAAGTTTAAGAAAGGGAAACATCCAGACTGAAGACACTAAGGCAACTGCTCTTCGTGTTTAAAAGTCCAAAGACAAAACATCACAGACCCTAGGAAAGGAGAAGAAAAGGTGGGGGTCTGATGCCACATAGGCATACCCTGACCTAAATTCTGAATCCCAACTCTAGTGCTGCAATAAATTGGCATGTGAGTGGAGGATGGACTTCTCTAAATAGGCACCGAGCGAGGCATCCCAGGGGAGAAACAGGAGTAGATAACCCAAGATGACTTTCTTACATAGGCCCTCCACAGCTGCTATATTTGTCAATAAAGATCTTTCTTATAGTCAAAGTTAATCACCACAGGCACTACTTGAGATTATGGCTTCCTATAGGTCTTTGGATATAGCTAGCCTGAGTCAGGTGTGACTCAACTATCAGCACTCCCTAGCATCTGTACAGCAGGATAAACTACTTAATGGTATGCCTAGACACTATATATACAGAACACTCAGGACGGATCAAGGAGAGAGGGCAAGGAATACTCCCTGGGAAGAGTCAGAGGAAAAGAATGATATAAAAAAGGGTAACCCTTGAGCTAAGACTTGAAGAATGAATAGGAATTTTAAAGGTGATTAAAGAGGAGGAAATTGGCAAAGGGAACAGCCTAGTGATATGGCTTTTAGAACTTGTATAGCATGCTTTCTCATTTTTTAACTTGACTATCCCCCATGCCACAAAAAGAAGAAACAAAAGGGCACTATGAAGAGAATGAAAGTGGAAACAAAAATAGTTCAGTAAGAGTAGTGGAATAGGAGTACCTTGTCTGCAGTGTGTGAAAGGGTAAGCTATGGAAAAAGCTTGCATATGGACAGGAATGTTCATACGTACATTTGAGAAAGTCTACTCTGATAATGATTTGGAGAATAGATGAAAATGAGGAATAGTGTGGCAGGTAGAATAATAACCCAACAAAGATGTCCATATCCTAGTCCCCTGACTCTGTGAATATGTTGCCTTACATGGCAAAAGGGACTTACAGATGTTGTTAAGGACACTGAGATGGGAAAATTAAACTGGATTAGCCAGGTAGGTAGAAGAAGATAGCAGAGTGAAGCAATATGAAAACTCAAACTCCTCATCCTGGGTTTTAAAATGGAGGAGGAGGACCACGAGCCACAGAATGCTGGTGGCCCTAAAAGCTGGAAAAAGCAAGAATACAGATTTTCCCCTCAAACTTCCAGAAACGAAGCCACCCTGCTGACACCTGGCTTTTAGCCCATTTGGGACTTTTAACTACAGAGCTATAAGAAAATTAATTTGTGTTGTTTTAAGCTACTAAGTTTGTGGTAATTTGTTACAGCAACCATGGCCAACAAATACAGATGGTGAAACTGCTGGCAGAGAGATAAATGAAGAGGCTACTTTAATTCATATCAAAGAAAATATTTTGTGGAAAGTGGTCATTCATTCTGACAAACGAATGGTTTCCCTAGAAAGAGTAAATATAGGAAGAATTTGCCCTAATGATTAAATTTTCCAGAAGAACATGAAATATAATTTGCTTTGAACAAAGATGAATTGCCCATTTGTGGCCAATATCCTTCAATGAAGAACTATATCCTTTTAGGTTCAGAATCAATGGGGCAATGGGAAAGAAAAATGACAATCTATCTAGACTATTGAGGCCCGGAAAAAAATTCTTTTGATTAGTGAGCAATTTACCTAATATTTTGATAATATAATTCTTTTAATTAGCTATTAATAACATGTCATTATTAGTTAATTATCAGTCTCTAGAGGATAATGTTTTCTCATGGCTTGGCTTTAATGGCACTCTCATACATTTTCCTATGTCATGGGCTATGGGTCATAGGCTACCAATTTAGTTCTTCCAAAGACTATTTTATTGATTGAACATATAAATTTTAAGTAAATAAATATAATACAGTTTAGGAATTCTGACAACCTGGATTCAAATTCTGGCTTTATTACCTAGTAGCTATGTGACCTTAGGTCAGTAGCTAAACCCTTGCAGCCTATTTTCTCATCTGTAATGTAAGAAAAACAATAGCAACTGTCTTGTGTGCTTATTGTGAGGATTAAATGAAATGATTGCTTAAAGTATTTGGTATGCTATCCAGTAGTAGGTTGTTGTAAAGGTAATTGTGGGTTCTGCCATTAAAAGTAATGGCAGAACCCTCAATTTTGCACCAACCTAATACCCGTAATAAACACTCAGTAAAATTTAATTATTATTACTATATTTATCACTTACATGCACAAGCACATCTACACAAAGTCGATGGGACATGTGAAAAACATGTATCACATTCTGAGTTTTATATTATAGTTACGTGTGATAAGGTTATCCTTCCTACTAAATTTTATGTTTCTTGTAATATACCAAGACGATGTGGCCTTAAACAGTTTGCTATGATAGCCCAGAAAAGGGAGGACTAAGTTATTGGGATATTGATAAAAATGAGGGGAAGAAAGACTCCCAAAAGGGTCTAGAATTTGAACTATGGTTTAAAAGATAGTAAAGATTTCAGGAGTTCAAGATAAACAGGAAGATTGGGGCAGAAAAAAAAATCATGTTATTAAATGTAGAGATACAGTCTAGTTTGACTAGAAATAGAAAGTTTGTGTAAGGGGAAGGGATGGAACATCAAATTGGCAGATACCAAAAAGTACTGAATTTTATAGCAGGTGTGCATTTCATTTAGTAGTGAGTAAAAGGTTATTGGTTACCCTGCTGCTCTAATATCATGATCATGGTAGCCATGTGCAGGTAAGACGAAAGGTAAGATGTTATGGGTGAGTAGATTAGCAGGAAAAAAATGCAGTCCATATACATGTGAGATGATACTCTGGTCTTGAAATAATGGTTATATGAGCTAGGAAATAAAACAGGGAACTGAATCTAGAGGTATCAATAGGTAAAAGAAAAAGTCTATTAATAAAGAACTTGAAAAATAGTTATTTTTTTTCACTCTGTACCAGCCAGAGATAAATAGTTATTAGATTAATAGAGAAGTAGTTACTATCATAGGAAGGAACACTAGTCAGCTATTTTAAAAAGCAAGAAAATTCCACCTGTATTTACTGACATGTAAAGAAATTCATCATTTACTATTGAGAGAAGAAAAACAAGGTGCAAAATAATATGTATCATACGATATCATTAATATAAAAACAATTATATAAACATTTCAATAAAGATAGCCTGTATGAATAGAGTGCTATTTTTAATTTCACAATAATGCACTACTTGCATTTTTTTTACCCCAAATGTATTATTTTAAACATAACATTTAAATGTAAAATAATAATGAGGTTTGTAAACTATCAATAAGATCATAAATATCCAACTCCCCTAGAAAGATGAGCAATTTACACATAGCAAGATCTCAATAATTGCTGTTTAAATGAATGAGTAACTTAAAATAGGAGACAAAATACCCGTATAACCATATAATCCTTTTTTTTTTTTTTTTTTGAGATGGAGTTTTGCTCTTGTTGCCCAGACTAGAGTGCAATGGCACGATCTCAGCTCACTGCAACCTCTGCTTTCTGGGTTCAAGTGATTCTCCTGCCTCAGCCTCCTGAGTGGCTGGAATTACAGGTACCTGCCACCATGCCCAGCTAGTTTTTTGTATTTTTAGTGGAGACAGGTTTTCAGCATGTTGGCCAGGCTGTTCTCAAACTCCTGACCTCAGGTGATCTGCTCACCTCAGCCTCCCAAAGCGCTTGGATTCTAGGTCTGAGCCACCATGCCCAGCCCATAATTCTTAAATAATGAAGAAAAAATATAAATTATGCTGGATCATGTGAACTGAGACTTGATCTTCTAACTATAATTTCTTGTAAATTATCAAAACAGATTTTAGCCAATAGCTCAGTGTTTACACCTGTAAAATGTGAATTGCTGTTTCACTCTATGTTGAAGAGAAATATACTAGGAAAATACGTTATTTCTCCAAACATTACATGGTATATAGGGTTTATCTACCCTAAAGTTGTCATCTATCAATGTTTACAGTATAAGATTTGAGACCCTGTGTTCTGTTATTCAGTGTCATATATCATGATGTGATTTAAGTCATAGAAAACAAGAGCTGCTCTAGTCAAAGTACTTCTTTGGATCACAGTACTTCAGCATGTTCTGCTGCAGTAAACCAAGTCCCTCATGGATACTAATGCAGAAATTCTGCAACCCAAGTGATTTTTGTTTTTCACACATCCACATTATAACATCAGTAGCTCTAGAGTGATAATTCTTCCAGTAGATTTTACTTTATTGAATACCAATCTCTCTGGAGTTACAACTATAATAATGAATTACACAATAATTATAGTTGCAATTCTTATGGTTTCTATTTTCTTACAGATCTGTGACTATGAGAACATATATGCCCTACCCCCACATAAATTAAGTTCTACAGACACACTCCTGGCATCAAGGCTGTAGTAACGTACATCATGCATGTTGCCAAGAACACCTCAAATCTATTCTTTAAAATTAATCTTCTGACCACTGCTTATCACATTTACTAAATATCAGTCAGCTTTTGCCAAGATGCAGAATGTTAGCTGTTCCTAAACCTTATCAGTCAACCTCCTTAAAATATCTGGAGGGCAATTCTACTGTACTGAAAAGCAAATTTAAAAGTCTTATAGAGAACACCAGACAGAATCCATCAAAAAAATGTAAAAAGCAAAAACAAACAAAAAAAAAACCAGTTTCCCCCTCAAGAAAGAAAGAAAAAATCTATGAAAAGAAACCAGAAGCAGCCAGCTAAATTAAATGCAGTGTTTTCCCCATCTGTCCCCTGCAGGAAAAAGTGAAATGGCCTCTTGCAGAAAACCTCTTTTTTTTTTTTTTTTTTCAAATTCCACCTACTGTAATATACACATAAGCAGTTGTGAGTTACTGCAATCCATTCATTGGCCAATAAGCACAGAATAAGTCAGAAGAAAGAACTCTGTATTCATGATGTTTGCAGTTAAGTAGGACGAGAAAGCCATATACACACGTAATTAAAATACACAGTTATCTCTGAAAGCTTCTTTAAAAATTCCAAGGGAAAAATAACCACTTTTTTCTGCAGCGACCTGAAAAGAAAAGTCTCTTCATTCTCATCATCATCATAACCATTGTCATCAGTTCTGCCATGAAATCTGTGACTCAAGGAAAATGTCCCTTCTTGAAGTTTTAAGTTAACTACCTATACTTGATGAATATGAGACAATTGGACCAGAATGATAATTTAAAATTTATTTTCAGAGTTAAGATTCTGTATACGACCAAATGTAATTAAGATTTTACATGTTAAAAGTCAATTTGCTTCACAGGTGAATCCATTTTTTAAAGAAACATTTAAACTCTGCACCCTTCCGTCCCCACCAATAAGTTTAGCAGCACTAAAGTGGAAAGATGTCACCCATAGTATCATCTCCCCAAAATAATAATGGCTAAGATTTTAGAAAACCTCTTTCCAGCTTTTCTTTCCTCTCTGTATCGATTTTTAGATAGTAATAAATATGTTTTAGATATTATTTAGTTACCTTGGTTCCCTTGATGTCATAGTGTAAATAATTACTGTTGTCACAATCCCTATAGCAACACAAGTTACTGTCAGCATATTAATAATTACATGTAAATTGAGGTATTATTTTTAAATAAATGATTTCTACCTACAGTTATTTAGGTCATTTCCAATTAATCATTGAAATGTTTCAGTGACCATTTTAATACATAGGTGCTGCTGGATGTATATCACACCCGAAAGTAATGAAAATATTTTAAGAATTCCCAAAGCACATTTGCATGTTATTTTGTTGAATATTTTAAGCAACTCTGAGTGGTCAGGAAGGCATCTATTTATGAAAAATACAAAGTCAAGGTCACAGAGATAGTTAATGGCAGAGCCTGGCACTCAAACCTAGGCTTTCTGATTCAAGTCACACTAATGACGTTGCCTTTCTGTTCTCCATGAAGAGCTTCATTTCCTTTGCTGGACTCTCATAAACTAATGACACTAAAATCTGTAACTTCAGTTCTTTCCAGAGCTCCACATCCAAATTCTAACAGTCCAGATTATATTTTCCTATAGATATTCCTATATAATTTCACATGTAATCTTTCTGGAACTGGACTATCTTAATCTATTTCTCCTTAGGTTTCCTCTGTGTTATAATTCCTCTTTGTTAGAATTCCTAGCCCCAAACAGATTTTCTTCCCACCTTTCTTATAATAAATCAGAATGTAAGTCCAGCAGATTACTTCCCTGAATATTTTCTTAGAAATCTTCTCTATTCTCATTGCCAAGTTTTCAGGACATCACTATGTTTTCTTTTTTTTTTTTTTTTTTTTCTTTTTTTTGAGACGGAGTCTCGCTCTGTCCCCCAGTCTGGAGTGCAGTGGCACGATCTCAGCTCACTGCAAGCTCCACCTCCCAGGTTCAGGCCATTCTCCTGCCTCAGCCTCCCGAGTAGCTGGGACTACAGGTGCCCGCCACCTCGCCCGGCTAGTTTTTTTTTGTATTTTTAGTAGAGACGTGGGTTCACAGTGTTAGCCAGGATGGTCTCGATCTCCTGACCTCGTGATCCACCCGTCTCGGCCTCCCAAAGTGCTGGGATTACAGGCGTGAGCCACTGCGCCCGGCCATCACTATCTTTTCTAGCTTGATTGAAACAACCTCCAACTTACTACCCTGGCTTTTTTCTTCTTCTTCTATAATCCACTCTTCATGCTGTATCCAACATTATACTTTTAAAAGCATTTTAACATCCTTATTTTGAGACTAAAGCTATTCAATAACTTGCTATCACACTCCTAGTCATAACATGTATGTGCAGCTCCTCCCAAACTACCCCCAATCTAAATCCTAACTTTATCTTGTTTTTTTCCCTTTCTGGCTTCATCATTCATTTTGAATTACCCACTGAGACTCCCAAACATTATGAATGTTTAAGCCTTAAGGTTTTTCTCTCCATAGACTTTTTACTAACTTTATTGTCTTTTTTCAAACGTCCACTCTTCTTTCAATATCAGCTATTACTTCCTCATAAAATTTTGATTTTTCTCATGCAGAATTATTATTGTTTCCTATATGTTCATATGCAGTTTATACATTTGTATATTAAACAACAAATTAGGATATTTAAAAACCATTTGTTTACTACTCTTTTGTATTCTATTTTCCCCAATAATGGTATATGTATGACCATAGCAGGTGGAATGTTGTCTGGCACATGGAAGTTAATTACTTTATCTAGTGCTCTTTCTATCACACCACATTATCTGTAATACAAAGTTTACTTCAACCATCCAAAAAAACAATCCATCATAAAGTGAATCCGCTGGCTATGGCAGAAATTTTGATATCCACAATGATGCATTATGCAAACACATTATTAGAGAGAGCTAAGCATGGCTCAGAATTCAAAGAGTTAAAGGTGAAATGGTGTCAGTAAGTGACCCAAATCTTATTCTTAACCCTCTTCATTTTTGAAGGATAGAAGCCCAAAGTCAGCCTTGATAATTAAAGTGTTTCCAATATGAGCAGAAGATATAATTTGGGTGATAAGAAAAATGATGACAGACTCCCAAGCCTGTTAAATCATCAACTCAGCAGCTTTATGTATGTTTTTATAATTTTTATTTAATAATTTCTCTCTAATGACAGTATCAAACCTATTGTGTGAGGTTGTTCCTTTTATATGAAGTTTGTTTTATACTCTTTAATACATACAAGTAAATTTTTATAAGCAGCATCTAATTTAAAATAAAAAGATTTAAAGCGATTTGTAAATCATTTAATTCTTTTAAAAAATCTATTTGATCTCTAATTTCCAGATTTTGATATCTCTATTTACAGACTGAAAGAAGAAAATGAGAAAGTGTGGATTAATTTTACATTTAGATAGAGTTTCTTAATTGGATTCAAGATAAAATCCTGTATACAGCTTACTTACTAAATTCATCTATAGCAGTAGTGATGGGGGCCCAGGAGAGCAAAACTATTTGGGATAGCCTTTTGGTTTTATTATCCATCCAAAGAGTAAGAGAATTTTGAAAGTTACTTATCCAGTATTTTCTTGAGAAAACAATTGGAATATCAACGAGGATCATACATTCTTACATATTTGTATTGGAAGACCATGATTTTTTAAACTATAGAAAAAAATACTGCTGAATGTTCAACTGCAATCTTTGCCCTAAGAGCTAGTCAAGCATAAACAAATCATAAAACATACATGCAAATCAAAGTTCATTCCAGAATTTCATTAAGAAAATTTTCATTTTCCAAAGTTAAAATGTGAATAAAAATGCAATCTAGTTTCCGGTAAATTAACAAGAGTCATTAAAATTTGTTTTGACCACTTAAATCTGAACTAAAAAAATTAACAACTAGATAGAAATATGGTTAATAAATTATCAGATTGGTTCCACACATTGACCCAATGTTTTCCCTCCCATGAAAGTAATTTAACAGAAACAAAAGTATATATTAACTATAGTGTTTACTGTGATGGAACCTGCAAAAGAAATACTTTGGAATTAGTTTAAATTTCAGTATATTGAGGTTCATCAACATTAAAATTGTTATATGGAAGATTCTTGTCATAATATGAGGACATGCTATGTCCTCATGCTATGGCATTGCTACAATGAAAATACATTTACACATAAGAATGAAAGCAAAGTGATGTTTTAAAATGATTGTTTTAACGCTTATTTAAAACTTTCTAAATTTTGTTATATATTTACTTTAGTACATTTTCAAGATGTAAGATGACGCCGGGCGCGGTGGCTCAAGCCTGTAATCCCAGCACTTTGGGAGGCCGAGGCGGGTGGATCACGAGGTCAGGAGATCGCGACCATCCTGGCTAACATGGTGAAACCCCGTCTCTACTAAAAATACAAAAAACTAGCCGGGCGTGGTGGCGGGCGCCTGTAGTCCCAGCTACTCGGAGGCTGAGGCGGGAGAATGGCGTGAACCCGGGAGGCGGAGCTTGCAGTGAGCCGAGATCGCGCCACTGCACTCCAGCCTGGGCGACACAGCGAGACTCCGTCTCAAAAAAAAAAAAAAAAAAAAAAAAAAAGATGTAAGATGACTTATTTGCTTGCTTGATGCAAATATATGATATATCTGCAGAAACTTCCTTGTTAAAATCCAAACATCTTTCTTAGTAAAGTTCACAATTATCTAAAAATCCATGTAAAAATTTCAGCATCATAGGGTATCAGAGCTGAAAGGCGTCTTAAAAAAATACAAGTGTAACTACTTCTTAAAATATGTAAATACATTTTTTCTTTTCAAATAATGTATAGAAAAGTATCAAAGAGAGTACAAAGAGTTTCTGAAAATTTTGTACCCAGTCTCCTCTATTAATATCTTTCATTACTACAATACATTCATCCCAAATAATAAGCCAATATTGATCCACTGTTATTAACTCAAACTATTTGGATTTTATTAGTTTTCCCCTAATATCCTTTTTCTTTTGTAAATCTCATCTGGGATACATTTAATTGTCTCCATAGGGTCCTCTGGGCTGTGACAGTTTCTCTGTATTATCTCAAATTATTTGAGTTTCCTCAAAATCACTAAAGAATTTTGAATTCTTTATCTGAAATGTCAGATATCTCTATTTCTCCAATATTGATCCCTACTTCCTTGAGTGAGATCCAGTGCTGTGGTGGCTTCATGTCTGACCCAGTGCATTTTTTGAGGTCATGTATTCCTGGAGAGTTTTGATGCTTATGGATGTTCATCTGTATCTAGGCATTGAAGAATTAGGTATTTATTGTAGTGTTTACCATCTAGGCTTGTTTGTACTCATCCCTCTTGAAAAGGCTTTCAGATAATTGAAAGGACTTGGGTATTGTAATCTCAGCCTGCATTAGGGGAGCTTCTGCAAGTCTAGTAAAGCCATGGTTCTTACAGACCCCCTAGAGGTATTGCCTTGATGGTCTTGGGTAAGATCTCAAAACTTATCTGGATTACCAGGCAGAGACTCTGTTCTCTTCCCTTATTTTCTCCTAATAAATGAAATCTCTCTCTCTCTGTTCTGAGCTGCCTTGAGCTGGGGGTGGCGTGACATAAGCACCCCTGTGACCACCACCATTGGGACTGCACTGGGTCAGACCTGAAGCCAGCACAACACTGGGTCTCACCCAAGGCCTGCTGTGACCATCACCCGGCTGCTGCCTATGTCCCCTCAAGGCCCTGGTGCTCTACAATCAGCAGGTGGCCAAGCCAGCCAGGCTTGTGTCCTTCCCTTCAGGGTAGTGAGTTCCCCCAGGTCTCAGGCAGGTTCAGAGGTGCTGTCCAGGAGCAAGGGACTAGAGTAAAAAACCTTAGACATCTACCTGGTGTTCTATTGTACTGCAGCTGAGCTGGGACTCAAACCACAAGATACATACAGTTCTTCACATTCTTTCTCCCCTTTCCATAAGCAGAGGAGCCTTACCCTATGGCCACCACCACCACAGACTCACGGGAAATACTGCCAGGCTATTGTCGATGTTCCCTTAAGATCCAAAGGCTCTTCCGTCAAGTTGTCATGAAGGCTGTCTAGCCTGAAACTCACGTTTTATGGCAGTGGGACCCCTTTAGCCCAGGGATGGGCCATCCAAGAGGCAAGTCCTAGAATTGGAGACCCCAAGAGCCTACTTGGTATTCTATCCCTGGTAGCCCAGTTGGTATCTAAGGTGCATGACAAAGTCACCTTTACTTTTCCTCCTGCTTTTCTCTAGAAAAAGGAGTTTATCCCCATAGTCATTACAGCTAGGAATATGACGAGTCTCACCTGAAGCCAGTTAGTCTCAGAGTCTCACCAAGGCCCACAGTACACAACCTGGGTATCACTGCTTTTTATTTAGACCACAAGGGATCTTTAGTCAGCATGTGATAGATCCTTCCTGGACTGTGTCCTTCCCTTCAAGGCAGTGGGTTTCCTTTTGGCCCAGGGTGTGTCTAAAAATATCACGTAAGAGCTAGTGCTTGAAAAGGTGCCTCAAGAGTCTGACTGGTGTCCTATTCTATTGTGGCTGAGCTGGTATCCAAAATGCAAGACAAAATTTTATTTACTCTTCCCTCTCCTCAAGTAGAAAGACGAAGTCTCTTCTAGAGCCATGAGCTGTGCAGTCTGGAGTTGGGGGAGGGTGGTACAAGCACCCCCTTTGTTGTCCTGGTTGGTATTTCAGTAGATCGTGTGACCCTGCAGTCCACTGACTCTGAGCCCAGTTCAGCGCTAGGAATCACCTAGGAGTTGCAGTCCTTTTGGTCTAGACTGCCTTTCAAGTTTATTTAGGGACCCACAGTGCTTTAGCCCACAGTCAGAACTGAAGTTCTGACTACTGAGATGGGCAATTCCCCTCTGGCTAGAACTGGAATAAATACTCCCTACATGGGTGGATATCAGCTGAGTTCAGCCCAGTTTTGCTTTCTGCAGTGTCAGAGCAGCACTGAATTCAAGGCAGTGTCTCACAATTGCTGCACTCTTCCTCTTCCAAGCAAATAGATTCTCTCTAAGCACCACACAGCAGCTGCCTGAGGCTGGGGAGGAGTGGCATTAGCAATTCAAGACTGTCTTTTTTACCTCTTCAATGAATCTTGCAGCAATATGAAATTAAAACCAGGTACTGTGAGTGCTCACCTAATTTTTGGTTCTTACAAAGGTTTTTATTTGTATGTAGGTTGTTGTTAAATTGGTGTCCTTGCGATGGGGATGATTGGTGGAGGCTTCTATTCAGCTATCTTGCTCTTCCCTTCTGGTCAGACCTGATTTATAAAATTTAATAAAACTTTTTTGTGCCCTAATATATGGCCTATTGTGGAGAACGTTCTATGTGCTGATGATAAGAGTTTGTATTCTGCAGCCATTGGATGAAATATGACATAAATGTCTGTTAGGTTCCTTCAGTCTAAAATGCAGTTTAAATTCTGTTTCTTTGTTGTTTGTATGTCTAGATGATCTGTCCAATCCTGAGAGTGGGATGTTAAAGTCCCCAACTATTATTGAATTATAGTCTGTCTCTCCCTTTACCTCCAATAGTATTTTCTGTATGTTTTCAATTTTTCAGAAATTGGATGTATATATATTTAGAATTAAACTTTGCTGAATTTGTCACTTTATTGTTGTATAATGACCTTCTTTGTCCCTTTTTACATTCTCTTGACTTAAAGTCTATTTTATGTGACATAATTATAATAATAATTATAATTATAGCTATTCCTGCTTGTTTTTTGTTTCTGTGTACATGGTATATCTTTTTTCATTCTTTCACTTTCAGTTTATATCTTTCTTTACAGATGAGTGTGTTTTCTGTGGGTCTTATTTTTCTTCCCTTTCAGCAAGTCCATGTCTTTCAGTTTAGGAATTTAAATTACTTACATTCAAGATTGTTATTTTTATGTGTGAACTGACGTCTGTCATTTTAACAATTGTTTTCTATTTGCTTTGCCTATTACTTGTTTCTTTCTTCCCCTCATATTGTTTATCTTGCAGTTTGGTGGTTTTCTGTAGTGATAAAGTTTTATTCCTTTCTATTTTTCATTTGTGTAACTACTCTTCCAGGAATTTTTATTCTTTTGTGAATTTTTATGATAGCATTTTTTTGTTTTTCCTTTTCCAGATGTAGAACTTCCTTAAGCATTTCTTGTAGTTCCAGTCTAGTGGTGATAAATTCTCTCAGGTTTTGCTTATCTGGAAAATTTGCTTATCTGCTTAATTTTTTCTGCATTTCTGAAGGAGATAGCTGTGCTGGGTGTAGTAGTTTTTGTTTGTTTGTTTGTTTGTTGTTTTTTTCTTTTTGTGTCTTTTTTTTTTTTTTTTTTTTTTTTTTTTTTTTTTTTGAGACAGAGTCTCCCTCTATCACCCAGTGTAGAATGCAGTGGCATGATCAGTAACCCCCACCTCCCTGGTTCAAGTGATTCTCCTGCCTCCATCTCCCTAGTAGCTAAGATTACAGGCATGCACCACCATACCCAGCTAATTTTTGTACTTTCTGTAGAGATGGGGTTTTGCCATGTTGGCGAGGCTGGTCTTGAACTCCTGACCTCAAGTAATCCACCTGCCTTGGCCTCCCAAAGTGCTGGGATTACAGGTGTGAGCCACCGCGCCCAGCCGATGTAGTAGTCTTGACTGGCAGATTTTTTTCTCTCAGCCCTTTAAATATATTATCCTATTGTTTTCTGGCCTGTAAGGTTTCTATGGAGAAGTCCACTATTAGCCTAATGGGGATTTCTTAACATATGACTTAATACATTTTCTTGATGTTTTTAGAATTCTCATGATCTTTGAACTTTGACAGTTTTAACTATAATGTGGCTTGGAGAGTGCCTTTTTAGGTGGAACATATTTGGGACTATTGAAACATTTTGGATCTGGATACCCACATATGTCCTCAGACATGGGAAGCTTTCCCTTATTATTTAATTAAATAGGTTTTCTATGCTTTTCCCTGACTCTCTTATCTTTATGTAATTTTCATGATGTGAAAATGTATTTGATTGATGGTATACCACAAGTCTTGTAGGCTTTCTTTACTTTTCTCTACTTTGTATTTATTTAGTTTTTTGTCACCATCACAAACTTCCACAGCCTAGGCCACTGAGGCCTCACTGATGAGGATTATAGCTGAAGAAACTGCAACTGCATAAAGATCACATCACTGAATCTACCCAGAACTAAAGCCAATGCATGATACCCACTGAACACCCTAGGACCTCTCTACAAGAAAAAGTCTCTCTCCACGAAAGATAATTCATAAAATTTTGAAAAGTAACTCTTCTACTAGATGCACAGATATTAATGTAGGAACCAAAAACCATAAAAAGCAAGGAAATATGACACCTTCAGAGGATTATGTCTCTAATCAAAGACCCTGAAGTAAAAGATATTTATAAAATGCCTGAAAAGAAATTCAAAATAATGCTCTTAAGAAAACTCAGTGAAATACAAGATAATACAGGTAGACAATTCAACAAAATATGGAAGACAACTCGATCTGATTGTGAAATTCAATAAAGAGAAAGATATCATAAAACAGGACTAAACAGAAATCTTGGAAATAAATAATTCAATGAATGAAATAAAAAATACAGTCAACAACTTTGATAATAAGCTAGATCAAGCAGAAGAATTTCTGAACTTCAATGGAAGTCTTTTGAAGCAATCTGCAGATGCCCAGGGGTGACATGGATGGCCAGCTGTTTGGTGACTTCCCTATTGTACAGATCCACCTGTTTCTTGAGTGTATGGTTTGCTGTGTGGGTTCAGATACTAGGTTCTCAGTCATACCATCTGCCTCGGCTCTGGCAGCCAGGATAGGCTGCAGTTACCAGTATGAATGTAGTGGAATGATAGTAGGGCCTCAAGGAGAAGCACTGGCAGCTGCTAGTGTCCCCTAGGGCAAGATGCACTCCAGTAGTGGGTTTAGTGTCAAGATACCACCAAGCACTCAAGATACCAACAAGACTCACAGTTACGTATTGCTGGGGAGGCCTCAGGAAACAAATTCCTGGTGGAAAAGGAAGCAAACATTCTTCTTCACATGGCAGCAGGAGAGAGAAGTGCAGAGTGAAGGGGAAAAAGCCCCTTATACAACCACCAGATCTCAGGAGTATTCTCTCACTATCATGAGTACAGCATGAGGGGAAACCGTCCCCATGATTTAATTGCCTACCACCAGGTCCCTCCCATGACACATGGGGATTATGATAACTACAATTCAAGATGAGATTTAAGTGGGAACACAGCCAAAGCATATAATTCCACGTCTGACCCCTCCCAAATCTTATGTTCTCACATTTCAAAACACAATCATACCTCTCCAACAGTTCCCCAAATTCTTCATTCATTCTAGCACTAGCCCAAAAGTCCAAATCTAAAATTTCATCTGAGACAAGGCAAATCCACTCCACCAATGAACTTGTAAAATCAAAAGCAAGTTAATTACTCCTAGATAAAACGGAGGTACAGACATTGGGTAAATACACTCATTCCAAATGGAGAAATTGGCTAAAACAAAGGGGCTACAGGCCCCATGCAAGTCCATAATCCAATAAAGCAGTCATTAAATCTTAAAGTTCCAAAATGATCTCCTTGACTCCATAAATCACGACCAGGTCATGCCGATTCAAGAGGTGGCCTCCCATGGGCTTGGGTAACTCAGACCCTGTGGCTTTGCAGGGTACAGTCACTCTCCTGGATGCTTTCATAGGCTGGCATTGAGTGTCTGTGATTTTTCCAGGCACACAGTTCAAGCTGTCATGGATCTATCATTCTAGGGTCTGAAGGATGGTGGCCCTCTTCTCATAGCTCCACTAGGCAGTGCCAAGGGGGTACTCTGTATGGGTGCTCCAACCCCCATTTCCCTTCCTCACGGCCCTAGCAGAGGTTATTCATAAGGTCTCTGCTCCTGCAACGAACTTCTGCCTAGACATCCAGGTATTTCCATATGGCCTCTGAAATCTAGGTGAAGGTTCCCAAACCTCAATTCTTGACTTCTGTGTCCCCACAGCCAACACCATGTGTAAGCTACAAAGGCTTGGGGCTTGCACCCTTTGAAGCAATGGCTTGAGCTATACCTTGACCTCTTTTAGCCACAGCTGGGATTCAGGGAACCAAATTCCAAGACTGTACAGAGCAGCAGGGGGGTCTGGGCCCCAACCTGTGGAACTATTTTTCCCTCCTAGGCTTCCAGGCTGTGATGGGAGGGGCTGCTGTGAAGGTCTCTGACATGCCCTGGAGACACTTTCCCCATTGTCTTGGTGATTAGCATTCAACTCCTCATTACTTATGTGTTTCTACAGCTGGCCTGAATTTCTCCCCAGAAAATGTTTTTTTTCATCATTAGGCTGCAAATTTTCCAAACTTTTTTGCTTTGCTTCCTCTTGAATCCTTTAATGCTTAGAAATTTCTTCTTCCAGATACCCCAAATCATCTCTCTCAGGTTCAAAGTTACACAGATCTCTAGGGCAGGGGCAAAATGCCACCAGTCTCTTTGCATAGCAAGAGGGACCTTTACTCCATTTCCCAACAAGTTCCCCATCTCCATTGAGACCACCTCAGCCTGGACTTCATTGTCCATATCGCTATCAGCATTTTGGTCAAAGACATTCAACAAGACTCTAGGAAGTTCTAAATTTTCCCACGTTTTCCTGTCTTCTTCTGATCCCTCCAAACTGTTCAAACCTCTGCCTATTACCCAGTTCCTAAGTTGCTTCCACATTTTCAGGTATCTTTATAGCAGCGCCCCACTACCCTGGTAACAATTTGCTGTATAAGTCCATTTTCACGCTGCTATAAAGAACTGCCTGAGACTGGTTAATTTATAAAGGAAAGATGTTTAATTGACTCACAGTTGTACATTGATGGAGAGACCTCAGGAAACTTATAGTCATGGCAGAAGGGGAAGCAAACATATCCTTCTTCACAGGAGAAAGAAGTGCAGAACAATGGGCAGGGGTGGGGGGTGGAAATCCCTTATAAAACCATCAGATCTCATGATAACTTACTTTCATGAGAACAGCATGGAGGGAAATCGCCCCCATAATTCAATTACTTCCCACCAGCTCTCTCCCACAACACATAGGGGTTATGGGAAACACAATTGAAGATGAGATTTGGGTGGGGACACAGCCAAATGATATCAAGTACTCAATGTGAGCTCTTACTCTGAGACAATGTGGCTGTGCAAATGCCTGCCTACTTTCTAAACTGGACCTGGGGTCTCTGTAAACTGGGGGATCCTCTTGCAGCCACAATTGCTGATGTTTGTGGTGGAAGTGGAGACCACTTGGAATATCAATATTACCTTTTCCTTGTATAAAGGAGTCCCACCTGAATCCAAGTCAATCCCTACCAACGAGACTGTAGAGCAGAGACAGAACAACACCTAGATAACCGAACTATGGTGCTATCCTGGACTTCCACACTTCACATGAATTTTGCTGCTTCCATGGTGTTCTTCAGTGTACTTCTGCAGTCACTCTACTCAAAATATAATTATTTTTTGTTTCTGTCCACTTCTGTGAGGATGGGGCAAGCCCTAGGTAACTAGATCCAGCCATCTTGCTGATTCTGTGAACGATTAGGTGTAACCACATTTTAAACATATTATTTTCCCAAGGGCTCAAGGGCTCACACTCAGTGAATGACAGGATACAGCTCTTAACTTAGGTTCCCTGAACTTCTGCTTTCTATTCAAACATTGTGTCAATATAGCTACTTTCTCTTCATACATGTGGTCAGAGAAATTGGACTATAGGATAACCTCTGGAGGAATTTCACATCAATCTACTCTACAACTTATAAATTGTGCCTTTAAATCATATGCCTTTATGCTTTAAAATCATTTTAAAATGACTTTTGGATTACACATGTCTGCCTTAGCTCTGTAGTTGCATGAGTATCTTATAACTAGCTCTTAAAGAGCAAATGCTCCTTTCTCTTTTTAATTTCCTTGGCCATCAAATTTCAGTGTTCTTTCTTGTGCATGAATAATCCATGAATGAACTTCACATGAGGCCTCACTCCTGACCCCATAGTGCTCCATGCTCATCTGGAAGAAATGCTTGGTGAACATTCTCCACCATTAATTTTGTGGCCTTACCTTTTTGCATGGAAAATATTATGTCCAACTCTTAACATTTCAAGTAAAAGAAGCGACTCTGATTTTATCTTTGGTTAAAGTCTGGGGAGAGTAATTTGATAATACACATGTTAAAAATCATTGCTTTATTTTTCTTTGCTCAGATAGAAACTATTTCTGTTTGGTTTAAGAGCAGGTTGAACCTCACCCTTCAAAGGAAAAATAAACATATTATTTTGTTCTCCATTTTAATTGATTTTCAAAACCTGGGCTAAATAAAATCACAGAGAAAATGAGATAAAGTGTTCTCAGCAGCTCTACTGCAATACTGAAGTGTCTCTAAAAGTTGCTGTTTTCAGACCAGCTCATCACTTTCTATCAAAGGTGAAGAAATAATTGTTTGAGAACTGAATAAATGGATAAGAAACACAAGTAAAGGAGAACAAAACAAGATTGAAATGTCTAAATCCTATGTTATTTCTAAAGGTTAGGAAATAATGCATATTTTCTTTCTAAATGTCAATTTAATCTGAATGGCAGTGAACCTCGAATAACATTTGAATTTAATGTAGAACTTTTGAAAATGAAGCAATTGCCTAGCTAACTGCCTGTTTGCTTTGGGGTGAACTTCACGTTTGGCTAGCTGAAGTATCATTTCCATTTGAAAGTATAAACATAATAGTTAGCTATTATAAGAAAGGAAGAGAGGATCTTTATTTGTTAGCTAGCAATCAATCTGGGATTGCTGAGGCTCAACAGGCAGGATAAGGAATGCAGCTATGCAGTTCATCTGACTGATGCCTATTTAGGATTAGAATGGACCAGGCATTGAACATTATTCTGGACACTCAGTATTTCCAAATCCCAACTCTATTTTTTTGTCTACAAAAATAAATGCTTCTTTCAAGGTAAGTTTCAGAGAGAAGCTAAGTACAACTGACCCTTGAAAAGCATGGGTTTGAATTGCACAGGTCCACTTACACACAGATTTTCTTCCACCTCTGCCAGCCCTTAGATAGCAAGACTAACCCCTCCATTTCCTCCTCCTCCTCAGCCTACTCAACATGAAGACCACAGGTGAAGTCCTTTATGATGGTCCACTTCCACTTAATAAATAGTAAATACATTTTCTCTTCCTTGTGACTTTCTTAACATTTTCTTTTCTCCAGCTTACTTTATCATAAGACTACCATATGTAATACATATAACATGTACAATATGTGTTAAATGGCTGTTCATGTTATTGGTAAGGCTTCCAGCCAACTCTAGACTATTAGTACTTAATTTCCTGGGGAGTCAAAAGCTGTATTTGGATTGAAAAATACACAGAAGATCAGTCTCTGCTAATCTCTGTGTTGTTTAAGGGACAACTGTATATTACAGAATTCTTCATAGGCCATGCATAAGTGTGAAGAGTTTGGTTAGCCTAGGAAGAGGACAATAGACTGTAGGACAGTAACTGCCTGTTAATCCTAGGAATTAGTTAAATATTAATAGCTTTTTTTTTTCAGATTTTTTTTTTTACCTTGACCAACCTATCAACTGAAGGGATCTGGGCTTAGGATTATACAAATTGGGGTCTGGAAAGTCGGTCATTAGGAACATTGGCGGTCAGAGAGAGAAGTTTGAGGTCATAAGTGAAAGAACATAAAACCAAACAGGCACTATCCCCACAGATAGGGGGAGGCAGAATATGACAATTCCCTCTTCATTCTCACTGACCAATTATTATTTCTGTGTACCATCCCTCTGAGTCACCACTAAACTCTCCACAAGGCCTGTCCAATTTTTTCCTCTTCTAGTGGAATTTACTGGTTTCTATTTTTTCATATTAGTCTTTCTGAAAATTGTAGGCACTATCGCTAATAAAATTTCTGCTGGAACATTTCAAAGCTCATAGGCATATGGACATTCTTTTGACTCTTAATTGTTAAACAAGTTTGGAGGAGCAGCCTTCTTTCTCCTTATCAGAAAATGATGGCACAGAATTGAATTCCCAAGGTCCTTTAGGGTTCTAACATTCTGGAAATACAATTGTTCAATATCTTAGAAAATCCAGAACATAAAAAACATTGATTTCAAAAGTCTATACACTTCTAGATAAGCAGCCTTTCTAATAAACATGCAGAGCCAAAATGTTTAGTGAGATTAACTTATTTTGACATGATATTAACAAGTTCTCCCTTTAATTGGTGACTTTTTTCTACCTTAGATAATACTTTTTATCAATAGTTTCTTCAATTGCCTTAGCTCTAACAATTCCAAACAGGCTGTTCATAGTTTATGCATCTGGTATCAAATAAAAATTGGAAAGAGAGTTATGGGGAGTAAATGGCCTATAAAGTACATTGATATTAATGCTGTTCTCAAGAGCTAGTTATCTTTTAGTCTAATTGCCCTTTTAGTGAAGGAAGAGAAAGTATACAGCCGATTTCAGGCCCTATAAAGAAAACTAAACACCATAGTTAAGTGCAGAATCTTTGGCCATATCAATGTAAAGATGCTAGAATAAACAGCCACTTCACACTCCCCTACCTACTATAGAGTAAAAGTCTCCAAACTGCCTTAGGTCAGATCTTTCTAACTACAAATCCAGAGAAAAACGAGAGTCACATAATAAGGCATTATGTTATTATGGCAAAACTTTTGTAGTTAATTATCAAGACTACTTCATATATTCTTTATTAGATATGTATCAATGACAATGTACATAGTCGATAGACCTTCAAATGAATTCAGCACATTGTTCATCCTTATATCTTTTGATATTATCATTTCTCATCAATGCCCTATCTTTTCTATGTACTGATGCATTAATAACTTACCAAAGATGATTAAATTGTATAATTTTCTTCTCTCTGAGTTCTCCTAATTCCATATCCCATTTCTTCCCCACCAAGAGGAGAAAAATATTCTGGGGCTTAGTCTGATTTACTCTTCGAGATCGCTGGTTTTCCCAGTGTGCTTGTAAAAGGAAGGTGTCTGTGGATTCAGATTGGAATGGATAGCCATGCAATTGATATTCTCCTCCTTGATATCAATTGTCGTCTAGTTTGTGCAACTCTGCTTGCCATGGTTACATTTTCAGCAAGTCTCTTGTCATAAAGCTGTTGCTGGTCTTCTCACCTTAGTGAAAAAATGGTGCAGAATAAAGATTAGGATTAGACTGGTTCTCTAATCTCCTAATTCCCCTATTCCCTGGTATTCAAATGGACTTAGTGATCAAGGGTTTCTTTTGAACTAGTGCTGGCAGTATCTACTGTTGGCTCCTCTTTGATTCTTGTAAAAAGTAAAACATGGCCGGGCGCGGTGGCTCAAGCCTGTAATCCCAGCACTTTGGGAGGCCGAGATGGGCGGATCACGAGGTCAGGATATCGAGACCATCCTGGCTAACACGGTGAAACCCCGTCTCTACTAAGAAATACAAAAAAAAAACTAGCCGGGCGAGGTGTCGGGCGCCTGTAGTCCCAGCTACTTGGGAGGCTGAGGCCGGAGAATGGCGTGAACCTGGGAGGCGGAGCTTGCAGTGAGCTGAGATCCGGCCACTGCACTCCAGCCTGGGCGACAGAGCGAGACTCCGTCTCAAAAAAAAAAAAAAAAAAAAAAAAAAGTAAAACATGCCTGGATTCTGCCTGCCCATGAATGACATTCCTAAAGTTGCTGATTAGCTATAATCCAATAAAATTCTTGGAAAGAATTCAAAAGAATTTGTAACAGATTATCTAGATCTTGCTTGTCCTAGAATACAACTTTATGTTTTGATTGTGTGCCCAGTTACCAAAGTTTTCATGGCCTTTAGCACTTTCATGAGTGCATTAGTCCATTCTCACACTGCTGATAAAAACATACCTGAAACTGGGTAATTTATAAAGAAAAGGAGGTTTAATGGACTTACAGTTCCACATGACGGGGGAGGCCTCACAATTGTGCCTGACGGCAAAAGTACTTCTTATACGGTGGTGGCAAGAGAGAATGCGAACCAAGCCAAAATGGTTTCCCCGATAAAACCATTAGATCTCATGAGACTAATTCACTACCACGTGAACGAGAAGGGGGAAACCACCCCAGTGATTCCATTATCTTTCCCGGCGTCCCTCCCACAACTGATGGGAATTATGGGAGCTATAATTCAAGAGGAGATTTCGGTGAGGACAGAGCCAAGTCATATCAATGACCTGGGCTGTCACCACACTACTTCTTAAGCTCAGTCCCTGGTAAATGTAATTCTAATGACACAGGCATTTTACTTGGGGGTATAGCTCTGACTGAACAGACCCAGCAGACTATTAAGATGAACAAGCCATTATAAAACCTTCAACTCTCAACTCGTAGTTGAGTTTTTTCCACATTTTTCTCAAATCTACCATCCAATAGTTGATACTGTTCAATCAGAAAACCAATGCAATGGGAAGACAATTATTTCAATTAAAATACAAAACCTTAGTCATCTAAAGGTTATAGAGCTAGATAGATAAATGTAGCAAGAAGATCCCAGACTGATAGTTTCAGGAGGTCTGAGTCCTAGACCAGTTCTGTCACCAATTAGCTTCACAAAAGTTCTTCAAAGCAAGGAACTAAAGGCCCAGAGACTTAAGCCTTTTGCCCCAAATCGTATTGCAAGTGCTTTGACAATACATACAATTAGCATGATGACCTGGAAAAAGCATACTTAAAGTTAATCAAAATTATAATCACTCCATGCACTGTTCGGTCTACTTTCCCTAATAGCAAAAGTAAATACTCTCCACACGCTGCTTTTGACAACATGTCAAACAGCAGCTACACCCATCAGGCTCTAGCTCTGACAGTCAGGCTTTCTGCATTTTATAGCCTCCATTCAGTTACTTGGGTATGACACTGCCTCCTCCTTTCTTCCCTCAATCTAGGATAGCTTCCTGATGCCCTGAATCTCTGGGCTGATTCATTGCCTTCTTTCTGTCTTTTTGCTACCTGTGTGATCCACTCCTTGCGTTGGGTAACCTGTTTTTGTTTTCCTAGTGGGACCATGCTTGGTACATTAATTGTGATTTTGAGCAAGTTACTCAAGATTATGGCTCAGTCTTTTTCTTCCCTCCTCACTTTACAAATGGAACTAAAATAGCTCCTGCAATGGACTGAATGTTTGTGTTCCCACAAAATTCATATGTTGGAATCCTGATTCCCAAGGTGATAGTATTAGGAGGTGGCACCTTTGGGGGATAATAAGGTCATGTGGGTGAAGCCTTCATGAATGAGGTTAGGGCCCTTATAGAAAGGAAACCAGGGAGCTCTTTTGATTTATTTCTGCCATGTGAGGATGCAGTAAGTCAGCAGTCTGAAATCTGGAAAAGGGTCCTCACCAGAACTGGACCAAGCTGGGAACTTCATCTCAGACTTCCAGCCTGCAGGACTATGAGAAATAAATATCTGCTGTTTATAAGTTACCCGGATTATGGTATTTTGTTATAGCAGCCTGAAATAAGACAACCGCCTATGTGCCTGCTGTAAAGATGAAAGATAACTTTCTCCGATACCTACATAATTGGAGCTTAAAAACATATAACTGTTCTGTGACTGGTAACTGTGTTGGTATTAGTTTTGTTAGCTATATATACTGTTGTTAATAAGAATGAAAATTAAGACTCTTAACTCTCTAAGTAATGTGTTTTCCCCCTGCCACACCACTGTTCAATCCAAAGTAGCAAGACTTTTCTCTCAAACATGTTGTCATTTGAAAGCTCAGTGAACAAATAATGCAGGAGGACAGGCTTGTTTATGTTCTTCAACCAGTGAAATCATCTATGGATCTTAAATATTTGAGAACATTTAGTTGTAAATAATTTGGGCTTGTAAGAAACATAACCTAACTCATGTATATGTTATGCATAGAAAAACCCAATAGACATCTGTCATGAGTGGGGAGGAATGCGGAATTCCATGAGAAGGACTAAATAGTATCTTTTCTTTCCAATTCAATATTGGTTATATTACCATATAACAGTATATTTACATATTATATGATATTTTACAGATTTTTTTTTTTCCAGTCTGCTCTGTTTACTACCAACATGAAAAACTGCTGCTTTATTTCTCTGGAAGGATTAACTTTTTCCTGAAGGATTTTAAGTGCTTAAATGTCAGTATCTAAGGTGAGTAAAAAATCCAGGACACACGGTGTCAAAATACCTATTGCTGAGTGTCCTAGGATAGTGTAACCCCTGCACATGACCAAGCTACTAGAAAACCACATTTTTCCAACTGTGGTCTGAAATCACTTCCATTTTCTTGGTGAATTTGAGTAGACAGGCAAACTTTTCAGCAGAATGATAATGTAAAAAGGTCAAAGAAGTTAAAGCCAAGAAAGTCTGGATTCTAAAAGCTGTTGCGCTACTTCCTGGCCATGTGACTTTGTGCAATTCACCTAATTTCCCTGGGCATCAGTTTCCTCATTTGTTAAAAGGCTCTAATAATAGCTGCTGCAAGACCCATGTAGTGGTGACAATGACATGTCTTAGGAATATAGAAAAAAAAATAAACTTACTGAGAGTTAAGTAATGAGAACAACTCACATTTACACAAATGTTAAGATCTCAGGCTCTGAAAACGGATAGAGCCAGATTCTTATCCTTACTCCTCTACATAATACTTGATGTTCGTGAGGAGGTTATGCAAATTCTTCAAGACTTTGTTTCCTTTATGTATAACACGGATGAACAAAAAGTATCTATCTCAAGAGTTTTTGTGAAAATTAATTTTTAATAAGAAAAATATGTATGTTGGTACAAAAGTAATTGTGGTTTCTGTCATTACTTTTAAATGGCAAAAACCTCAATTACTTTTGCACCATGTAATATTTCATACAAAATATTTTGTAACTATGATAAATGCCAACTCATGTTGTAATGGTTTACAATAGAGATATTCAGAATTGACTGCCTTAAGGAGATTCCTGGCCAGCAAAATGTGAGGATAAACTGAAGATATTGTCATACCAGAAGAAGGACTCACCATAAGGTGAGTAGATCATCACTGAAGGGATAAATATAGAAGTGAGTGACAAAGTAAAGCATTGGCAATGAATATTCAAACTGGCCAGCGGGAGAGGCTGCCCTTATCAGACTGAAGTTATTAGGTGGGCTGCCTGTCAAGCCCATTAGAATCCAATGCCATTAATTATACAGTGCATATTATAATTCCATTTTTCCTTTATTTAATTTTGATCACCAAAAACACTTTTGACACTACTTTGGCCTTTATGTAACTAGCTTACAGGAAGACAGTCCTAGTTAAACTGACATTATTGTTGATTCACGCAGAATATTGCATATCTCATGGAAAATTAGCTAACGTTGACTCTGGTTTGACATGTTGATTTGTTTTTGGTTTGGTTAGCACGAGCCAGCATCTCTGAATCTAAGCCACTCTAGTACTCCAACGAGGTTATCGGTAGACGCAGCTAGACTTAAGAACCACCAGCATGAACCACCTGGGCTCTGATGCTTATGAACTCTTTAGCACTTGTCAGGTTAATAGAACTCTTATCACAAGTTGCTGTAAAAATTAACTGCTTCAAAACGCATAGCATAATACACAGTATTAATTATATGCTATTTAATAACAATAACAACACAATTATGATAAAGTACTTGAACTTTACAAAATAAAGATGCTCTCTGCATTGGGATGGGGGACATGACAATGTCTTTGGTGTATACCTTTCCATTTTTTAAAGTTTTTTAGAAAAATACTCTACAGATAAGTAACAGGGTCACTGCCAAAACACAATATATAGTAAGCTTTTCATCCCCAAGCAGAAATGTCACTGTGCTGATCCTGTCAAACTTTCTCTTTAAATCAACTCAATACTAATAATACAAATTCATTTTTTAATTTATTAAGTTAGTCAATCCATCATCAAATATGTAATTCCTTCCATTTATTACTCAGTGAGTACACATTAGATGAGAAGTAATATCCTAGGACACTGAGAATATAAAAATAATAATATAGTTCCCCTCTACTAATCAACCTAGTAGAGGAGAAATATGAAGTAAAACTTCTATAAAATAGAAATATAAAAAAGAAAATTATAACACAGTAGAATTGATAATGTACTGGAAGAATACATTTAGTATTGCTAAAAACTAAAAGGCAGCAATACAAAGTGACAGTCGTACGGACATTAAAACTGAGTAGTGGGCAGCCATAGGAAGAATATTCCAGGGAATATAAGTGGCATATATGTAGGTAGAGAGTTCTAAAAGGGTACTTCCTGTTTGGAGGGTAGAAAGATAGATGACATGGTTTACATAGGCATTTCAACGCCATGCGTGCCAGAAGTTGAACTTTTGCCCCCCAGGTTGTGGTGTACCAAAAAAGGCTTTAAAAATATTATCTATATAACTTTCTTTCCTATATTGTATATATGTTACAGCTGGTCTTGCAGAAGCATACATAAGAGAAGAAACAGAGGTTTTGTTTTAGTTAAATTTTTCTTTTTATTTCTCAAACTGCAATCATATTGATTATAAGGTGATATCCTTATTATCGCCACTCTTTAAATAAATCAGAACAGTCAAAATTATGATAACATAAGTATCTTAATCATGATTGTAACTTCTTACCATCTTAGAATTTAATGTCATCTAAAATTTTTGTTTCAAACAAGATGGAACAAATTGCAGTGAAAGATTATAAAAATGGCCAGGAAAAAGTCCATTGAATTTGTTATGGCCAATACAGTGGTGTCAAAAAAAAAAATGAATTAGCTATAAATTAATGAATCATTTAGCTAAAGAATAAATAATAGTAGAAATAATTTGTCTGGATAATTCATATAATTTTAACATTTACACCCAAATTAGAAAATTAAGTAACCAAAATATCTCTACTTTTATGTCAATCTATTAGAAGACTTTGGATAACACTGAAAAGATTCTCCAAGGATATCTTGTTACCATCACCTGCAAAAGCCACCCTATTGCCTTCATTAATCTTAGCTTTCAACTCTTCAGCACAAGAGATAAGTAGACTATGTGAATTCCACAGGAATACTTGATTAGACTAGCCACTGGACAGGAAGACTTTGAATTGTAGTTGTGTATAGATTTCTTTTGCTCATATATAATTTCTAAATTATCCACCTACATTCTTCTGCCTGATTGACCTCACAAAGAATAAGTCACTCACATATGTGATTTGGAAAACATCAGTAATACTCCAGGGACTTGGTGGTCACAATGGCTATTCTAATAATTAACCACTCTCAGGTGGAGTGGGATTCAATTAAGCAAAGTAAATCTCCAGTGAAAATGTAAGAATGTCTAGAATCCAGAAAACTTATTTCAGAGATCTTATAAAACTACAAATAGGAGGAAATAAAAGGCAAATGCTGGTTGTCAACAATAATATAGCAAGAGAAATATATGTTTGATTTGAATTGTTTGGCTCTTTATATTTCTGAGCAGTTTCACCTAATGTGATTTCCAAAGGACCTAAAAGTAAAGAGAACTGAATGAAGATTTATCTGAATAACATGTAATATAAAAGGGAACCAATTACCAATGGGAAACTCTAACCATTTACTAAAATCACAGGAAAATATACTAAGCCAGAATCCTGTAATAATATCATTTGAGGTCTTTATACCGCCGAGAGGAGGAGAAAATAATAAGCTCTCCTGGACAGGATCTACTGCAGAGACAAGGCAGAATCTGGCTTTCTGTCATGGGCATAAGGTGAAAAGAATGCTGAGAGAATTCCACTTCCAAAGCTCAGGAACACAGAACATACCTGAGACCTAGGCTGGACCAGGACAGAATTGCCTCTGTTTCTCACCATCAGTCTGGCAAACATCGAGCAGCAAGCAATGTTTACTTTCAGAGACGGCCAGGATCATAGAAAGACACTACCTCTGCAGCAGAAATGTATAGTAATAGCTGAAAGGTGAGGGCAGAGCACAAATGTTGGCAAAAACTCTTCAGCATTCAGAACCCCCATTATAAACACCAGGCATCATTAAATAAATGTGAAGTTTGTAGCGAACTAAAGGCAAACAGAGCAACAAGAAAACTTACTCAGCTGAATTACTGTTAAGATTGATTCAATCTTCCACACTCATTGACTGAGAAAAGACAAGTATATTTTTACACATAAATACCATATATCTATCAGTTTCCAATATACTATACAGAATGTTATAATGTCTAGAATTGAATCAAACTGAATAAAAAATTAAGACACAGAGAAGGCAATTAAAAAGAAAAAATTTGCAAAATGCAATAAAAAGGGCTCGATTCACAGATGATGTAGTATATGAAACCATCAGACAGACACTTTAAAATAACCATGATTAATTTTTAAAGATCTAGTGGAAAAAGTACACAACATGCATGGAGACATGAATAATTTAATCAGAGAAGTGGAACTAATAAAGTGAAAATTATATATATAATATATAACCACATCAGATATAAAAATCTCATCAGTATATTATATATTATTATAACTCATAAAAGATACAACATTTATATGTAATTATATCAGATATAAAAATTTCCTCAGTACACTCAACATAGCCAAGTGGAAAACAGTGAACTGTAAGATAATCAAAGGAAAGTACTTAATTTGAAACACCGGGAAAAATGAGATAGCGAAAGAGACAGGGAGATGGAAGAGAAAGAGAAGGCGAGAGAGAGAGAGAGAGAGAGACAGAGAGCGAGAGAGACAGAGAGAGAGAGAGAGATAGGAGCAGAAGAAATTTTAAAAAGATAAGAGAAAGTAGAACAAATTAAATGAAAGAAAATAATAAAAATTACAGCCAAAATCAATGCCGTGGAAAACAAACTATAAAGTACAGAAAATAAATATAAGATTAGGAGTTAAAGCAGGGATATAACTGTCAATGTTATTGGCATTATAATGAGTATATAGCTCAAAAGTTGTGAAGAACTGACATATTGAAAATATTGAGTATTTTTATGAACAAGAAATATCTCTCTATTCAGATCTCCTTTGATTTATTTTACAAGAAGTTTGTCATTACTCTAATATAGATTAAGTATGTATTTTCTTTGATTTATACTTAAATATTCTTTGGAGGGAAGAAGTAATGTACATGGTATGGTATTTTAAAATTCAAATTTCAGTATTTCATTGCTGGTACAAAGAAAAGCAACTAACTTTCATATATTAATCTTGCATCCTGCAAACTTCTTATGATTACTTACTAATTCTAAGAGGTTTTTTTAGTTGATTATTTGGAATTTTGCACATAGACAAGCATGGCATCTAAGAAAAAGTTTATTTTATTTTTCCCTCCTTATCTGTAAAATTTTCCTTTCTTTTTCTTGTCTTATTGCATTAGCTAGGACTTCCAGTATAATGGTAAGTGTGGGCACCCTTGTCTAGTCCTTTGCAGGAAAAAAACTAATTTCTTACCGTTAACTATGATTTTAATTATAGGTTTTTTTTGTAGATGTTCTCTATCAAGCTTAAGAAGTTTTCTTTTATTTCTAGTGTGCTGAGTGTTTTTATCATGAATGAATGTTGTATTTTGTCATTTTTAAATGAATCTATTGATATGATCATGTAATTTGCTTTTCTTTAGCCCACTGATGTGGTAGACCGTATTAATTAATATTGGAATGTTGAACCAGCTTTGCATTACTGAGATAATTAACACCTGCTCATGGTGTATACTTATTTTGCTAATACTTTTTTAAAAATCACATTTGCATCTATGTTTATAAGATATATTGTCCTATAACTTTCTTTTCTTGTAACGTATTTGATTTCAGTATTAAGGTAATGTTGGCCTTAAAGGAAGTGACATTTTTGTTTGTTTTTCTGGAGCAGACTGTAAAGAATTGATATCAATTCTTCTTTTAATATTTGGTAGATAGAATTCACCAGTGAACCCACTTGAACCTGAAACATTTTGTTTTGGAAGACTAATAATTAGTGATTCAATTTATTTAATAGATATGGGCTTATTCCAATTATGTACTTCTCTTTGTGTGAGTTTTGGAACACTGTGTCTTTCAAAAATTTGGTCTATTTCATTTAGATATTGAAATATTGGGGCATAGAATTGCTCAAAACACTATCTTATTATCTTTATAATGTCCATGGCATCAGTAGTAGTGGTCCCTCTTTAATTTCTGTTGTTACTAATTTGTGTCTGCTCTCACTCTCTTTTTTGTTTTATTGGCATTTTGTTCATTTGTTACCTAACTAGAGGTTTTCCAATCTTATTATTTCTTCAAAGAACTAGCCTTTGGTCTCATTGATTTTCTCTATTAATTTTCTGTCATTGATTTCATTAATTTCTGATCTAATTTTATTATTTCTCATTCACCTGACTTTGGATTTAATTTCCTCATTGTTTTCTCATTTTTCAGGTTAATGCTTAGATTACATATTTGGATCATTCTTCTTTTCTAACATTTAAATTCAATGCTCTAAATTTCTCGCTAAGCACTGCTTTAACTACATCTCACAAATTTTAATTTATATTTTCATTTTCATTTAATTCAAAATATTTTCTTTTAATTTCTCTTGAGACTTTTTCTTTTAGCCATGTGTTATTTACAATTGTATCATTTATTCTCTAATTATTTTGGGACCCTACATTTATCTACTATTGATTTCTAGTTTATTGTGGTTTGAGAACATGCCTTGTATGATTTATTTAATTTGTCAGCATGTTTTATGACCTAGATAGTGTTCTATCTTGGCAAATTTCATAAAACCTTGAGAAGATGTATTTTGCCATTGTCAAATGAAATTTCTATAAATGCTAATTATGTCCAATTAATTGAGTACTGTTTAGGTAACTCTATCCTTACTGATTTTATGCCTGCTAGGTCTGTCAATTACTGTTAGATGAGTGTTGAAGATACCAACTATAATAGTGGATTTATCTATTTCTTCTTGTAGTTCTATCAGTTTCTGCCTCTTGTATTTTGATTGTTTTTATGCATATACACATTTAAGATAGCTTTCTTGGAGAATTGACACTTTTTTATTATGAAATTTCCCTCTTTATCCCTGATAATTTCTCTTGCTCTAAAGTCTACATTGTCTGAAATTGATGTTGGTTACCTCAGCTTTCTTTTCATTTCTGCTAAAATGATACATCTTTCTACATATCATTCCTTTAATCTGTCTTTATCATTACATTTAAAGTGTATCTCCTTTAGACAACATATAATTGGGCCTTGTTTTTCTTTTTAATCAACTCTTATTGTCTTAGCATTTTAATTGATCATATTTATACCATTAATATACAGTGATTATTGATGCAAATGATTTAAATTTACCATGTTGATAACTGTTTTGTATTAGTTGTTCATTTTTTTCTACCTTTTTTCTGCTTTCTCCAGTTTTAAACGCATATCTTTTATGATTCTATTTTCTTTTCTTTCTTAATACATATAAATTATACTGGTTTTTATACAATTTTTGGAAGCTTCCCTAGAGTTTGTGCAGGTACTTTGGGTAGTGCAGTTACCTTGTAACAGAATTCCTAATTCCTCCCTCCAATTCCTCATTACATTTATGTCATCATTTCTTTTATCTGTAAGCTATAATCACTGACCACATTGTTGACATTATTTTGTTGAACAAGTTGTTACCTGTTAGCTCAATTAACAATAAGGAAAAGAAAAGATTTTAGTTTACCTTCATTTATTCCTTCTCTAATACTCTTTTTTTCTTTTTTTTTTTTTTTTTTTTTTTTTTTTTGAGACGGAGTCTCACGCTGTTGCCCAGGCTGGAGTGCAGTGGCGCGATCTCGGCTCACTGCAAGCTCCGCCTCCTGAGTTCACGCCATTCTCCTGCCTCAGCCTCCTGAGTAGCTAGGACTACAGGCGCCCGCCACCGCGCCCGGCTAATTTTTTGTATTTTTAGTAGAGACGGGGTTTCACTGTGGTCTCGATCTCCTGACCTTGTGATCCGCCCGCCTCGGCCTCCCAAAGTGCTGGGATTACAGGCTTGAGCCACCGCGCCGGGCCTAATACTCTTTTTTTCTTTATGACTATCTAAGTTTCTGACCTATATAATTTTTCTTCCCTCTGAAGAAGATCTTTTAACATGTCTTGCAAGGCAGGTCTAATGGTGAGAAATTCCCTCAATTTTTATTTGTCTAAGAAGTTGTTTATTTCTCTTTCACTTTGGAAAGGTTTCTGGATACAGAACTTTATGTTGGTAGATTCTGTCTTCCAAAACTTTAAATATTTCACTCTATTCTCTTCTTGCTTGCACAGCTTCTGAAGATAAGTCCAATGTAACTCTTATCTTTGTTCCTCTATATGTAATGTGCATTTTATTCTCTAAATTCTTTCTAGATTTTCTCTTTATCTTTGATTTTCTGCAGTTTGAATATATGCCTGCATATATATATATATATATGTATATATGCCTGTGTGTGTATATGTGTATATGTGTAAAGGTATATATGCCTGTGTGTGTATATGTGTATAGGAGGAGAGAGATATATATATATATCTAAAATTAGATCAGATTATATATATAGATATCTCCTCCTATACACATATACACACACAGGCATATATACATATATAATTTTAGAACCTATACACATAATTTTAGATCAGATTATATGGTTTTGGTTTGGAGGCAGAGGGAAAGGAGTCTGCAGAGAGAGACTAGGAAGGGGCTTGCATGCCTGGAGATAAATATATCATATATATATATAAAATATCACACAGGAGATATATATATATAAAATCTCCTGATTGGTATATATATATGTGTGTATACATATGTGCATATATATGTATTTATGCCTGTGTGTGTATATGTGTATATACATATATGTATATGTGTATATATTACTAATATACATATACACACACACATACACACAGGAGATATATATATTACACATATACACACACACACAGGAGAGATATATATATAATCTCCTGATTGGTGTTCTCAGGGATTTCTGGTTCTGTGGGCTGGTGTCTGTCTTAATTTTGGAAAATTGTTTGTGATTTTTACTTTAAATGGTTTTTCTGTTCCTTTTTTATTGTCTTTATGATATTTCAATTATGTGCACATTGTGTTTTGTTTTAAATTGTCCTTCAATTCTTGGATATTGTGTTCCTTTTTTTTTCTGTTCTCTTTTTCTTCAAGATCATTAATATTTTTCCCTCAGCTATATCCAGTTTATTCATTAATTCATAAAAGTCATTCATTATTTCTCTCAAAGTGTTTTGTATTTCTAGCATTTTCTTTGATTCTGTCTTACAGTTTCCTATCTCTGTTTACATTAGTCATCTATTATTGCACGATATCCACTTTTTCCATTAGATGTCTCAGCATATTAATCATAGTTGTTTTGTATTCCCAGTCTCATAATGTCAAAATATCTGCTATATCTGATTCTGGTTGTGATGCTTGCTTTGTTTCTTCAGACTGTGTGTATGTGTGTTTACCTATCAGCATGCCTTATAATTTTTTCTTAGATGCTGAAAGTAATGTATTGGGTTAAATAAACTATAGTAAATAGGCCTATTGTGTGTCTTTTTATATTTTTCCAGGTAGGAGTTGTGCTGTGTATACCGTTTGCTATAACTGTGATACAAGAGACTAAAATTATTCTAGTGTTCTTGTTTTTGTCTCTTTTATTGTCTTTGGTCTAAGCCTTGGAGTTCTTTCAGTTGCAGTACTTTGTTACTGTACAGGAGCCCTATTGATATGGTGGCAAGTAGTGGGAAAGAGAAGCATTCTATAATCCTATGAATAACTTTGCTGTATCCCTGGGCTGTGACCTTTATAAGTGCTTATTATTTCTTTTTCTCCCCCTTTGGTGAGACAGGAAGACTAGAAGTTGCTAGAAGTGGATTTTTTTTCCAAGGTTTATGGGCCTCTGGTAAAATAGTTTCCCTTGAGGACAGGCTTTTGTTAAGGAGAAAATAATGTTCTAGGTATATTTTAAATTGATTACTGTTTCCCCTCTTCTTGTGAAAAGCAAGAGAGGATTTTTCTTTTATCTTTACTCAAGGAACTTGGTGGGCTTGGAAGTAAAACTCATGATAGTGTAGAAGTTCCTCAGGAAATAAAACTCCTCAAAGTGTGGGTGTTCCCCAAAGATGGCTCCTCACTCCCACCTGGAATTTAACTCTTGAGCTACTCCACAATTTCCTCTAGAAATTTATCAGTCACAGTTTTGGTCCTACCAGTACTTGCTCTAGTAGCGGGCATCTTCTACATCCAGAAAGCTCTTGTTCTCGGTATGTACCTCTCTTCAGTTTTTTCAGGACAGCAGTTTTCCCTGTGTCCTCATTCTTCTAAAAAATATAAGCAAAGTTGATGATTTTTAATGTGTTCAGATTTTCTTCCTCTGAGAATGAGAGTGATGACTTCCAGGCTCTTTACTTATATGACTAGAAACTAGAAGTCATAACATTTTGATGATAAGAAACTGTCATGAAAAATTTTAGGCCAATAAATTTTACAACCTAGATAAAGTGAGGGACATGTCCCTCGAAAGACATGAACTACCAAGGACTACTCAAGAATAAATAGATAATATTAACTGACTTATATTCATTATATGAAGGACTTTACCTCCCATTCTGGAGAAGGAATTAGTGCATTTTAAGTTGCATGCAAGATAGTTATATCATATTGGATGGAATTACGACCTTGTTATTGTCTTTATTTTGATATTAGATATTATTTAAGGTAATGCATATGGATAGCAAGATAAGAAGTGGACTTTTGATGGTTAATTTTATATGTCCACTTGACTGAGAAAAGAGATGCTAGTAAAATATTATTTCTGAATGTGTCTACGAAGGTATCTCTGGAAGAGACTAACATTTGAGTTAGTAGACTGAATAAAAAAATTTGCCTTCACCATATGGGTGGACATCTCCAATTTGCTGAGGGCATGAATAGAACAAAAAGGTGGAGGAATGGCAAATTTCATCTCTCTGCTTAAGCAGGGACCTCTATCTCCTCCTGCTGTCAGACATTAACACTCCTAGTTGTTTGGCTTTTGGACTCAGATCAGGACTTATACTGTTAGAGCCCTGATTCTCAGACTTCTGTGTCTGGGATAAGTTATGCCCCTGGTTTTCATGGTTTTCCAGCTTGTACATAGCAATATGTGGTACTTCCTCGCCTCTATAACCATGTGAACTATTTCATATAAAATATATACATACACATGGTTACATATGCATATATATACTTATATATTATATAGTATGTATGCATATATATTCATATATGTATTTGTATATTATATGTCTACATATATGTGTGTATTGATTGTATTTCTCTGGAGAACCTAATACACTAATGTCAAACAAAATAGACTTTAAATCACAAAATGTTTATAAGAGACACAAAGGACATTAAAACAATATATTAATAAAAGCTTCAATTCAGCAATAAATGTTGAAAATATAAAGATTTACATAATTAAGAACAGATTAACATTATATAAAGCAAAAACTGAAAGAATGCAAAAGAGAGAAGGTAAGTAAGGAAATAGAAGACTTAAAGAAAGCAATAACCCAACTAGATTTTACAGACACATGCACAACATCTTACTCTAAAGCAACAGCATACACATTCTTGTCAAGTATACATGGGACATTTTCCAGGATAGACCACATATTTTAAGCCAGAAATTAGGTCTCACTATATTTGAAAGGAAAGATATCATACAAATTATCTTCTCTGGTCACAGTAGAATGAAGTTAGAAATTAATAACATAAGTAAAACTCGGAAAATTCATAAAACCGTGGAAATTATACAAGACTATTAAACAAACAATGGCTAAAGAAAGAATTAACAAGGGAAATTAGAAAATACTTAAAGATGAATGAAAATATAAACATGACATATTAAAACTTATGGGACACAGTGAAAGGATTACTAAGGGGGAAATTTATAGCTATAAGTGTTTATGCATTTTTAAAAAACAAGAAATATCTCAAAACAACAAAACTCTTTACAACTTAAAAAACTAGAAAAGAACAAACTAAACCCAAAGGTATATAGCATAAGGAACGAAATAATAAAGAGTAGAGCAGGGGTAAATAATATAGAAAATAGAAAAATAATATAGAAAATCAGCAAAATCAAGAGTTGGCTCTTTAAAAAGGTAAACAAAATTGAAATAATTTTAGCTAAATGGACTAAGATAAAAAGAGAATACTCAAGTTACTAAAATTAGTAATGAAAGTGGAGACATTACTGCTTTCTACGGAAATAAAGATTATGAGTACTGTGAATAATTGTACAACAAATATTTGGACAAAGTACATGAAATGAACAAATTCTGAGGAATACAAAGCCTCCCAAGATTAAGTTATAAAAAATAGAAAATCTGAATAAATCTATAACTAGTAAAGAGATTGAGTCAATAAAGAAAAATTCCCAGTGAAGAACAGTTCTGGACCTGATGGCTTTATGGGTGAATTCTACCAAAGATTTAAAGAACTAACACAAATTTTTCTCAAACTTTTCCAAAAAATTTAGCTGTGTGGGCACACTTTTTAACATCTTCTATGAGGTGAGCATTACCATAATACCAAAGCCAGACGAAGACACCACAAGAGGAGAAAACTACAGATCAAATACCCCTTAGGAATACTAATGCAAAACCCTGAACAATATACTAGCAAACTGAATTCAGCATATGTTAGAACAACTATACACCATGACCAAATGGGATATTTATCCTTGGGTTTCAAGAATGATGTAACACATGAAAACCAGTGTACTATCACATTAACAGAATAAATTTTAAAAAAGCATAGCCTTGATTGGTGCAGAAAAGTCCTTTGGCAAAATTCAACACCATTTCAGGGTAAAAAAAAAAAACTCAACAAACTACAAATCAAAACAAACTATGTCAACATAACCTTTGGTTCAAAATTAAAAGCTTTTTTTTTCTAAAATCAATAACAAGAGAAAGATGGCCATTTTGCCACTTCTATTTCTAGTCAACATAGTACTGGAAGTCTTACACATAGCAATTATGCAAGAAAAAGAAATAATAGACATCTAAATTGGAAAGGAAGAAATAAGATTATCTCTGTTTGCAGATAGTATGACCTTATATGTATTAATATAAATTTAGAAAATTAGCAGGATATACAGTTCACACCCAAAAATCAGTTGCATTTCTGTGCACTAACAATGAACAACCAGAAAAGAAAATGACAAAAGCAATTCAATGTACAACATCCTTAAGAAAAATAAAAATTTTAGGAATTAACTTAACCAAGGAAGTAAAAGACTTGTAGAAGAAAAACTATAAAACATTACTGAAAGAAATTAAAGATGTAAATAAATAAAAACTCATCCCATATTAATGGATTGGAAGAATGAATAATGTTAAGATGTCTATACTACAAAAAAAATCTATAAATTCAATGCCATACCTAACAAAATTCCAAAGATATTTTAAAATTTTGTATTAATAGAAAAACCCATCCAAAAATTTATATGGAATTGCAGGAGACTCTAAATAGCTAAACAATCTTGAAAAAGAGAAACAAAGTTGGGGGGACCCACACATCCTAATTTCAAAACTACAAAGCTACAGTTATCAAACTGTGTAATCTAGCATCAAGACAGACATATGCATCAATGGAATGGAATAAGGAATTCAGAAATAAACTCTCACATACATGGTTGAATGATTTTGGACAAGGGGGCCAAGATCAATAATGGGGAAAGGATAGTCTTTTCAACAAATGGTCTGGGAAACTGGATATCCATATGCAAAATAATGAAGTTGGACTCTTGCCTAACACCATATGCCAAAAATTAATCAAAATGAATTAATGACTTAAATGTAAGACCTAAAACTATAAAATTCTTAAATGAAAACACAGGGCAAAGTCTTCACAACACTGAATTTGACAATGATTTTTAGGGTACAGCACTAAAGGCATAGGTAAAAAAAAGAAAAAATAAACAAATTGAAGTTCATGAATTATTTTAAATTGTGCATCAAAAGACACTATCAACAGAGTAAAAAGGCAACACAGATAATAGGAGAAAATATTTTCAAATCATATATCTAATAAAAGAATTATATCCAGAATGCATATAAAGAATATCTAAATGTCAAAAATGTAATATAATGCTATAGTAATCAAGACAGAGTGGTATTGACTAAATAATAAAATATAAATCATTGTAAGCTATGGTTCTGTTGTTGTTTTAAAAAAACGTAATCAATGGGACAGAATAGAAAATCTTGAAGTAAAACTGTAAATATATTTAATCAACTATTTTTTAAACAAATGCTCAGGTAGTTAATCAAGGAAAGGCTAGACTTCAACAAATGGTGCTAGAATAATTAAATAAGTTGCAATTACAATTGCAAAGACTTTTACGAAAACATTCAATAAACCATGTCCTATGGCTTATATCATACATAAAAATTAACTATAATTACATTATAAACCTAAATATAAAACCAAAACTGATAAATCCTTCAGAAGGAAACATGGTATAATGTCTCTGTGACTTTGGTTTATGCGGATATGACTTAGATGAGACAAAAATGGCAAGAATCATGAGAGAAAACAACTTGGTAAGTTAGACTTCATCAAAATTAAAACTGTTCTTTGAAAACCAGTATCAAAAAATTGAAAATACAACCCCAAAGCTTGGAGAATACATCTTAAAATGCATATCCAATAAACATCATTATCTAGAACATATTAAAAACACAGCTCAATAATTGTAAAAAGTACAATTTAAAATGGGTAAAACATAGTTAACTATAGAGAACCATGGTCATACACTAGTGCTTCTGACTCTTAAATGCACATTGAATCACTAGAAGTACTGTTAAAATATGCACTCTGATTCAGTCTTGGGAGAGAGCCTAGAATTCTGTTTTCCAACAATCTCTACTGTTATTGGTTCATGAACCACACATTGTGTGTAAGCCCTTTGACATTATGCAGTTTCTAACTAAGTTTCTCATAGATGGAAAATAAAACTCATAGAATAAGCAACAGCCACTGAGTGAGAAAGCAAGCACCAACGCCTTGAGCTTCTGATTCCTGGTGAGATGTGTTTGGCTGATGTAAGGATAAGTACAAGTTAAAAATGAGAAGCTTAATTCTCCCTCTGGAAAATAAGGGAAGAGCCTTCACCCCACTCACTTTTCTTAGAGCATTTACTTTAGAAGACTTGTAATTGTAAGCTCTATGTCTCTTTGAAATGCATGGAAATCTTTCTATAGACTAAGTAAGACTCTCACCAGCTTTAGGGTCCAGGAATATCTTTCTCAAGAATCTGGGAACCACATCTTTCAAATGTAATCATCAAAGAAGATAGTGCCTCTACCTCTTAGTTTGTGGGAGGGCAGTAGCCTAACTTCAGGGGCCAGGTGTCCTTCTATAAAACAACTTCCTGTCATAATGATATGAGAATTTTACTTCTCCTTTAGATAAAGCCAATTAGCTAACACAGATGGCCACCCCAATTACCAAGCGAATCTAGAATAAACTATGTGTGACAAATGGTGCTGTCAAGTCCTCTTCCTTGAGAACTAGTGATTGTTTATCTTGAGAACACGTATGTAATGTGTTCTGTCTGATTGGCTGTATAATACTGAGATTTATTTCCGCATTTGCAATCTCTTCAGTGGATTGCCTGTGATGCACATCACATTTTTGGTTTAATGCTTATTCAATAATAAAATTATTTTTTGTTCTTGTGGAAAACCATATGTGGAGAAGTTATTTTAGATTGGGAGGAGATTTTGCTTTTAATCATATTTTCCCAACACTGACTGTATCCATGTAGTTTGTTAATGAGATGAACAGTTATTTAGTAGTTGAGGATATCTCCCCTTGAAAGAGAAGACTACATGCTTAAAAAGAAGAGATGTGAATGAAAAAAAGAGAAAAAAATCAGAAAATGCACCTAGTCACCTCTACTAAATAAATGGATACCTGAATGCACAAAATATGAACAAGCAGATAAATAAACAAATACATACATACATACAAGACAAAATCAGTATGGGCAGAGAAAAAATAGCCCCTTTACTTTGTAAGAGCACTCAGTCAACAGAACAGCTCTCTGAAGTAGGTGTATTTTTCTAAGAATAATCTTATTTTTTAATCCCTGCAGTGGGTGGGGTGGGGGTGGGAAGAGTGGTAAGGGAGAATGACTCACTGAGTTTCTGTAACATTCACCTGATGCTTCCTAAAGCCAAGGCCAAATATACTGCAAAAATAAATGCGCACTGATTTCCAAGACTCTCCATTTGGGAAAGCAGGTGGTTTTGCTTTAAAAAGGATTGCTCATCATCACTCACCATCAGAGAAATGCAAATCAAAACCACAATGAGATACCATCTCACACCAGTTAGAATGGCAATCATTAAAAAATCAGGAAACAACAGGTGCTGGAGAGGATGTGGAGAAATAGGAACACTTTTACACTGTTGGTGGGACTGTAAACTAGTTCAACCATTGTGGAAAACAGTGTGGCGATTCCTCAAGGATCTAGAACTAGAAATACCATTTGACCCAGCCATCCAATTACTGGGGATATACCCACAGGATTATAAGTCATGCTGCTATAAAGACACATGCACACGTATGTTTTTTGCGGCACTATTCACAATAGCAAAGACTTGGAATCAACCCAAATGTCCATCAGTGACAGACTGGATTAAGAAAATGTGGCACATATACACCATGGAATACTACGTAGCCATAAAAAAGATGAGTTCGTGTCCTTTGTACGGACACGGATGCAGCTGGAAACCATCATTCTCAGCAAACTATCGCAAGAACAGAAAACCAAATACCGCATGTTCTCACTCATAGGCGGGAATTGAACAATGAGATCACTTGGACACAGGAAGGGGAACATCACACACCGGGTCCTATTGTGGGGAGGGGGTGGGGGGAAGGATAGCATTAGGAGATATACCTAATGTAAATGATGAGTTAATGGGTGCAGCACACCAACAAGGCACATGTATACCTATGTAACAAATCTGCATGTTGTGCACATGTACCCTAGAACGTGAAGTATTTAAAAAAAAAAAAAAAAGGATCTTTAAGGGCATTTGATTTTTTTTTTCTTCATAGTGCTACCTTAGAAACAGTCCAGAGGGTCTTATTAGTGCAGTTTATCATTGGACAGTGTGGGCTTTGGTTATTGTATATTGAAATATGGATTAGATTGTGTTCTGAGAGAGAATTCCAATACGAAGCTAATAAAGTTCATGTGGCTATTTTCTACACAATATCCTTTTAGGATATATTGAGAAAGTTTACTTCTGGAGAAAAAAAAAAAAAAAAAAAACCCAAAGCATGACAAATCAATTCAAACTGCAAAAGAATACAGCTCATGGAGAAATTCTGGAAAATAGGAAATAAGATGATAACTCAATGAAAATATTTATTTTATTTATTTATTTTTTTTGAGATGGAGTCTCACTCTGTCACCCAGGCTAGAGTACAGTGGTGGAATCTCGGCTCACTGCAACCTCCGCCTCCCGGGTTCAAGCGATTCTCCTGCCTCAGTCTCCCGAGTAGCTGGGATTACAGGTGCCCACCACCATGCCCAGCTAATTTTTGTATTTTTAGTAGGAACGGGGTTTCTCCATGTTGGCCAGGTTGGTCCCCAACTCCTGACCTCAGGTGATCTGCCTGCCTCAGCCTCCCAAAGTGCTGGGATTACAGGTGTGAGCCACTGCCCCAGGCCAAATATACTTTAAAAATTTTTCCAGGACAGAAATTCTAGATTAATTCTCTAAAAAGTTAACACACTAAGATGGATATTATCAGTCCTATCTCAGATTTGGACCAACTCCAAATTAAAAGAGCAAAGATCTATAACAAAGCTGCAAACTTGCAGAAATATAATAAAGTTAACACACAAATCAACAGCTTATTAAAGAAAGAATACCAAATTACCAGAAACATTTCAAACACAAGTAGATTAATTAGGAGACTTATCTAAGTTTAAAGAGTACCCATGAAATAGACACTCTAACATCAAATAATTATATTCTGATAACTGTGGTACACAGTTGACTAGGGTGAAGTTCAGGCTTCTTCTTCTTTTTTTTTCGTTTCTTTCTTTTTTTTTTTTTTTTGAGACAGTCTCCCTCTGTTGCCCACGCTGGAGTGTTGGCTCACTGCAACTTCCACATCCTAGGTTCAACTGATTTTTCTGCCTCAGCCTCCCAAGTAACTGGGACTACAGTGCATGTCACCACACCTAGCTAATTTTTGTGTTTTTAGTAGAGGTGGGTTTCACCATGATGGCCAGGTTGACCTTGAACTCCTGACCTCAAAAGATAATCCCGCCTCGGCCTCCCAAAGTGCTGGGATTACAGGCATGAGCCACCTTCTTGGGCTGTCCACAGGTTCCCCCACAACCTAGCCTAATATTTCTGTCCAGCCTTGTCCCCACTTAGCATACAGGACCATGTCACAGCACTTTCTTCCCATCATTTATTCATTGCACAATCACCTCCCCAACTTAGGAAAGAAGAAACAACTAGATCAGTGTTTCTCAAATTTAAAAGCAAATAAATCTGTGGATTTGTTAAAATACAGATTTGGATTCAATAATCCTTAGACTAACACCTAAGATTCTAAATTTCTAACTTCCAGTTGATGCCATGTTGCTGGTCTGCAGACATTTCCGGCAGTAAGTTCCTTAACTTGATATTTCTTCTTAATTTCAGTATATTTCATTTATTTGTTGCATCTTTCATCATAATATAACTAACATTGAGGAAAGGTTCCCATAACCAAGGCCATTGGAAATGGTGTCTGGATCTCAAATGGACTTTCTATTCCACATGTTTGAATTGCATTTATATTCTTGTCTCACCTTGCTTTTGTGTCATGGGAGTATAAACACTTTATGTTCTGCCTCTCTTCATCTGATCCATTGCTTCACATATCTACCCTGAAATCAGTGATTTCAAATGTTCATTTTTTAACAGATATATCGCTATTTTTACCCTTTTCGATATAAAAGATTTATCGTTCAGTAAGTCCTACTTAACTTTCCTATAAAAATAAGTATTTGAGTTTTCCTTTGTCTTTGTTCTCTGAGAAGTTCTACCAATTATTATGCAAGATATCTTCCATTTGTCCCTCTAGATCCACTTTCTTACCATTTTCATCCTGCTCTGTGTCCTGAGTTTACCTACATGGACAGCATCAACATGGTACTGTCCTTACCCTCGAACTTGAATCAAGAGAAAAAGAAGAATGAAAAATTAAGGGGTGTGGCTGGAGGAAATTGAGTTCCAGGAATCTATTACCCAGCTCCTTCTCTGGCAGATTGCTGTTAAGCAATCCTCTACCTCTCATTAAGCAGCAAGAGTTCAGGTCTTTGCTTCTTTCCCTTGCTTTTTCAGGTATAAAGGTGTTCATGCCTACCTAGCTGATACTAGCCCAGGGCTACTGCGCTATTCCTTGTTAGCTTCCTTAAACACTGCTCATACCTTTATACATTAGTCTTTTATTAAACTTTTCTTAAATTACCCCCATTTGAAACTGTAATCAGTTTCATGCTGAAATTGTGAATATTATAATCAGTAACATCTTTTCATTGAATTTTTGGATGGCATATTATAGGCAAAACTCACCAAGCACTAGGCAGTGGTAAGACAGTCTTCAAAATACACTGAGAAAACTGTTTTAGGGTAAAGAAAGAACCTTTCATATCATCTGGGACAGGATAAGGTTCCAGCACACCTATTCTAATCAACATGATTAACATCATTTTTATGAATTCAATTATGAACATGAAGATTAAAATTATTATTATGCATCAGACAGAGGGCCTACAGTCTCAGCATTGAACAAAACAGAATTGACTGTGGGACTACTGATCTTTGGAACTCAAATGTCTAATAAACACTAAATCCTGATGGGGACTAGAAATAAGAATTAATGGGTTAAGATTCCAGTTAGGGCTTATTTAGGATATTAGATATACCTACCAGTTCCTAATTTACACAAACCTAATTCCTCACTCCTAAACTGGGGAGGAAGAGTGAATGTCTTCCAATGCCAACTTCTTCCATTTCTGCCAATCAAGCTTTCAGGTAGTCTACTACCTAGTCATAAGATTTTCTTTAGTTCTTATTATATGTAACAATTCCAAAGACTCAATTTCCACCACCCAAAAATGGAAAAAAAAATAAGTAATGCTATAAATGTGATATTTAGAATGGACAATAGTTAAGTGCAGAGTTTATCATGAAAGAATCAGAGAGGAAAAAAAATAAAAGGATAAAGTGGTCAAGAAAAACTGAGGGGAAATAGCATTTTATAATAGCAGCACACTTTAAAAGCAGAGTTCAATCTAGTCATTTGTTAGGTATGAGATTTGATCTGAGAGTTAATGAATCACTTTATATACATACATAGCACTTGACACTCTGCAGGATTTCAGCACAGGGCAGCCTTTTCTTCCTAAGTGGGTACTATTATGCCAAAAATGTAGAAAGAACCAAATTATGATGCTAAGCATTATATATAAGCTTATATGGTTATATTTCATTTAGTCTGATTTCTAATAATTGAGGAATGGTCTCTGTTCTCCAAAATTGTCAGCTAAAGTTGAAAATGGCTCTATTGAGGACACATCTTTCAGATCCAAAATAATAACACTTACTCTAGGATACATTTATCAAGGGTTTATGATATGCTCAGCTTTTCACATCTTTCAACTTTGTTTTTCCTCACATGTTAATTAGGTAGGACCATTATATGGTCAATTTATGGATCAGGAATCTGAGATTAGAGAATTAAAGTGACTTGTAAACCTTAGAGCTAAGACAGAAGATAAGACTTTCTGGCCTTTGAAAACTGCTCACTTCACCAGAAAAAGCAATGTACGTAAATATCTATTTAAGTGGCCTTATACTTGGCTTCTAATATTGGTACAATCCAGCTATTCCTCAAAAAAATGTAGTATAGGAAAATTTTCTTCTAGCTAAACCATTCTGTAAAATGCCCATGCACATTTTCAAGGCCCTGTGATTTGTGTGCGCTGGAAATCAGATCCATGTAACAAATTGAAGCTCCCGATCTGCAGAAGAATGCCTGTGGAATGTTTTAATGCCTGTGAAGAAAAAAATGTAGTCTTTCTTGCTAAAAGTAACCTAAAGCTCTAGGTGGCTGATAACATAGAGTGTAGCAGGGCACTCTGTGCTAAAGATACAAATGCTCTCCAGACATTCTTTGAAATTGAGCTCCTTTCTAGTTTGGTAAAACTATTTCCAGCAGGTTCAAGGCCTCAGCAAGTCTCACTGTGTTATGAAGAAGTACTAAAGGTTGTGTTTAATAAGTCAACCTTCTCCCCTGAGCCTTAGTTATAACTTTTTAAAGAGTCTTGGAGGAACAGTTGAGCTTTTCCCAAATGGGGGAGTCTCAACTCATGTTTACCAAATAGAAAAGTGAAAGGAGCTAATTTTGCATTTCCATTCAAAGTTAGTGTGGTAGAGGAAGGTCCTCCCTGAGTCAGGTTGTTTTTCCTATAATGGGTAGAATTATCCAGAGATACATTTAAAAAAATATATCAAATGCATACATTGACTGTGCTTTGACTTAGAATATCATAAAAATTAAGAATGCAATTGAACTTGTTGAGTCTTGGCATGAGTTATCTACTCAATGCTGCTGCATGATAAGTGACCACAATATATCAATGCATAAAATAATAGGCATTTCTTTCTTAGTTTGGTATCTGTGAATCATCTGGATTTTGGTTTACCTAGGTTAGGCTCAGCTTGACTTGGCCCCAGGTTCTGAGTTGAGTCCAGTTCCAGTTCTTCTTCACATACCTTCATTCTCTTTGGACCAGCAGATACTCAAAGCATGTTCTTCTTATGGTGAAAATGCAGGAGTGAAAGACAAGGGTAGAAGAAAAGTACCATGTTTCTTAAGTCTCCCATTAAGAATTGTAAACTCACTTTTCTCTATATTCCTTTACCTAAAGTCAGTCCTATTGCCAAGTTCAACATTTTTTGGATGGGGAAGCGTAATCTTCCATTAATAGTTGAAGGAAAGGATAAATATTTGCTCATTAGTAATCTAACCTTTCATAGTCTTTAAGTTATTATTTTCAGTAACGCTCTATCAGTCTACCACCATTCAAACTTTAAGGATAGAATTCACTTGTTTTTCTCCTCTTGTCAAATAAATGATTCAACATATTCAGTAGAGTTTCACTACTTGGTCTTTCCATTCTCTAAGCATCATTATATATGTGACCACCAATGAATCACAGCTATCAGTGACCTGGGAAAGGAAAAGTGAGTCATGTAAATAGTGAACAAAGAACTAGTATTTTGGAATCACAGAATGCTAAATATTTTAAATAAAGAGATTGTATTCAATAAATACTATAAAAGAGGACTAGAGAACAATAGAGTTTAACCCACTTATCCAAGTTACCCAGCTAGTTAATAGCATAGCCATAACCCAGTTTATTATCTTCACTATCACGCTACACTTCCATGGCCTTTTATAAACTTTCTGTTTAGTTTTACACACACACACACACACACACACACACACATCAAGGTATTACAAAGGAACTAGATAAAACTGCTTCTGAATCGCAGTGATATTTTTGGGGATTCTATATTTTCTTTTTAATTTATTTTTTAACTGACAAGTAAAATGGTTTATATTTATGGTATTTATGGTGTACGCCATGATGCTTAGTTATATGTATCCATTGTGAAATGGCTGTATCAAGCTATTTAATGTCTGCATGGTTTCACATTTTTTTGTATGTGATAAGAACACAAAATGTCTTTTTGCAGGCTTCATATACATTATACATTGTTATCAATTGTAGTCACCAAGACGAACAACACATCTCTTGAACTAATTTTTCCTTTCTAAAAAATTTATGTCCTTTGACCAACATCTTTCCAATCTCCTCCCTTAAGCCGGCCTTTGGGAACCACCATTTTACTCTCTCTTTGCATACTAACATTTTTACACTTCACGTATAAATGAGATCATCTTCCCGTGGCTGGTTTAGTTTGCTTAAGATAGTGTCCTCTAGGTTCTTCCATGTTGTGGCAAATAATGGGATATTCTTTTTTCTTTTTTAAGGGTAATACCTATTGTGTATATATACCATATTTTCTTTTTTTTTTTTTTTTTAAGTTCTGGGGTACATGTGCAGAATGTGCAGGTTTGTTACATTTGTAAAAGTATGCCATGGTGGTTTGCTGCACCTATCAACCCATCACCTAGGTTTTAAGCCCCGCATGCATTAGCTCTTTCTCCTAATGCTCCCCTGACCCTTTCCTGTCAGGCCCCAGTGTGTGTTGTTGCCCTCCCTATGCCCATGTGTTTTCATTGTTCAGATCCCACTTATAAGTGAGAACATGCAGTGTTTGTTTTCTGATCTTGTTTTAGTTTGCTGAGGATGATTGCTCCAAGCTCCATCCATATCTTTGTAAAGTACACGATCTCATTTTTTTTATGGCTGCATAGTATTCCATGGCATATACGTACCACATTTTCTTTATCCAGTCTATCACTGATGGGAATTTGGGTTGATTCCATGTCTTTGCTATTGTGAATAGTGCTGCAATGAATATATGCATGCACATATCTTATACCACATTTTCTTGATCCATGCGTCTGTCAATGGACACTTAGCTTGAGTCCGTATCTTGGCTATTGTTAATAATGCTGCAATGAACATAGAAGAGCAAATATCTGTTCGACATACTGATCTCATATCCTTTGCATATGTGCCCAGTAGTGGGATTGCTGGATCGTATGGTAATCCATTTCTAATTTTTTGAGGAACATTCATATTATTTTCCATAGTGGTTGAACCTTTCACAATCCCATTAACAGTGCATAAGGGTTCTAATTTCTCACATCCTCATCAACACTAATTTTTTTCATTTTAGTTAGTAGCCAACCTAATGGGTATGAGGTGATATCTCATTGTACTGAATTTACTCCCTAGGATACTGTATCTTCTATAACTTATGTGTAGTATGCATTAGTCTGGATTCTGTATTCTGCATTAGTCTGGATTAAATGGGAAGGCATATGGAAGCATATGAAACATAAAAACAGAAATATCATCTGTATGATAGATAATGCTGGTTGTGAAATTTGGCTTAGGTCTGAGGGACAAATTGGCTTTCAAAAGCTTCTTCCTCTCCTGAGCTTGATCCCCAACAGGTGGGGAACAGGCCACACCTCTTCCCCTATCTATCTTTGGGGCAATACATCTCAGGAAAAATTTTCAGAGCAGATCTCAAATAAGTATCCTTCAATGGCCCAGATAAGAGATGGAAGAAAAGAGACTGAATCTTCACTGCCTTATAATAAATTATCTCTTCCCAACTGAGAAAAGCGTACCCACAATATTGTGTAACCCACAATAAGTAGCCATGCGTGGAGAGTGAGTTAGGAGTGAAATTCTAGGCCATGTGTGTTGCTCTTGGAATATTCCTGCACATGGAAACATTAGTTCAGAGCACAAAAACACTCTCCCAACACTGACTGAGAATTTTTCCTTTCACTGATTTTTGCCTTTGAAGAATTTCAATAGAACATATGTGTCTGTCAATGTTGAAACTACAATAAAAGCCACTTGGTAACACTTAGGTGATTGTAGCGCTATGATTCCTATGCCATTTTGATTAGTAATGCATATTGATCTCCGGGACCAGGCTGAACACGGATCGAATGACATATGCACAATAGCACAGGACTGCGCTCATTTAGCAACAAATCGCCTTTGGAAAGTCCCTTTATGTTTATTCTCCTCATTTTGGTTCCATTTGATGCTTCCCTTTCGTTGATTGTCTTTTGATCACTGTAGGCAACAAAGCCCCAAGGGAGAGTTCTAAAGAGCTTTGTAAGGAGAGGATAGTTTTCTGAATATGCGAATTGGAGTGATACATCAGAAATTGTGGGTCCTCTGGATCAACCTGCTAGTAAATGGAGGCATTCCATTTGTCATCACTGTGCATTTAGAGCAGATACAGCATTCGAGGGGAAACAGAATCATTTGGCAGACCTCATGTATTTGTTTACTGATTTTATGTCTTCATTTTCTCTCTGTACTATCCCTTCTGGGGAAATCTGCTTATGAGCTTTCTTCTTCCAAGAACTAGAGTTAGATTCAGTGTACATACTTGAACGTACTGAAATCTTTTTCACTTGCTTTCACTTGAACAATTATACAAAATAATTAATGGTAAGGTATTGCTGCCCTAATGCAACTGGACAGAGCCAATGAATTATTTTTCAGCCTGAAGTCAAAGATAGTATTGTTCAATAGAGAATTTTGATATTCAAAATTCTATTCCAATCCTAATGAAATTTCTCTCTTCTTCCCAAGCCTCAAATCTAGAGATTTCATGGTTTACTTCTGAATTTTAAGAAGACTGGGGGCCATATTGAAAAACTTTTCAGGTTGAAGGAGGAAAACATCTAATTTTAGCCTCGTGCTTGGCTGGCAAGGTGTTACTTGTAACATCTCCAGACATCTCATTAAACGTCATTCCAGATTCCTTGGCATGGGCTTCAGTGCCCTTCATAACTAGATTTCTTCCTTCCTTTTCGTACTCAATTTTTTTCTATTCATTCAGGGGATAGACTTGCCACTCCCCAAACACAGCAGGTTACTTCACTTGCCAGTGTCTTTATGCATGTACCACTCTATCTCAGGAAAATCTGCACCTCCTTCACTTTACCTGTCTCATGTCCACTTGGCAAACTCCTACATAATCTTAAATAACCTCAAACTCCTACATAACTTTAAATAACCTATCTCAGTGTTAATTTTCTTCTGCAATACACCAATTTTCCCTTATCTTCAGACACATTTGATTTATTCTATAGTTGGAGTTTCTGGGATTTATCATCTATTTAATTATAATTTTTCTTATAATATAGGAATTTTCACATGTCTAATTCTTTCATTAGACTGTGGGTTCTGCAAGGACAGAAACAATGTCTTAATCTCTCATCCCCAGAGCAAAGAAGAGCTACTGATGTACAGAATATATTCAATACAGGTTTGTTGAATTAAATAGAACACAAAAGTAATAATGTCATATAAAAAGGATGCATGGACAGATGAATAATCACTGCTGAGATGCATAAATTTTTAAATCACAAGAGGGTCAGTCACTTCACGGAGGCTACTTGGCAAAGTACTATATCAATCAGGGCCCCATTTTCAATTGCATGGTGACAGGTTTACTTTCTGGCTATAAGGATATGAAATATGTTGTATGTATAATTTATTGTGTTTCATAAAAAAATGTGAAGCCCAAATTCCCTGACAACAAGAGATACATTCACAGAGCATAAAATTGGCTAATATGAAAGATGCTTACAATGAAATATTTTAGTACAGATAATGTTATTGAGAAGTTCTTGTTTTTTGAGAAATGCTAAAGCTAACATAAATACACTTTTAGATTTGCCCAGACTTTTAGAGGAGACACTATGTGTTGCAATGAGGGCTGGATAAAGAGCAATTGTACTGTACATCAAGAAAATAAAATCCAGGTTTCCCTATGGCACACTCAAAATATCAAAGTTCCCATTGTCCAGAGGGGACAATTAGTAAAATTTTTTTTTCTCAAAGAGAAATAATGAGGAAACTGCGTATATATGAGTGTATCCACGTCTTACATGCCCCTCCCTTGCCTGAACCTCCAAGTCACCCACAGTTTCTCCTGTAAGTACAGTTTTGAGAGTTCTTGGTGGGCACTTGCTTATGCTAGAGTTTTTCCCTCCTTTCTAGCTACACAGCCTGGAATTTAGTTCCATTTTGCTAGTTTATATAGCAAGGTTTAAAAAATATTCACCCACACATAAACACAAAGATAATGTAAATTGTCAACTAATAACAACTCACACTCTTTCTCTACGATACTGTTGTTCAAATATATTAGTCTCTTTAGGGTAAATTAGTTTTAGGTTTTAAGAGTTCCTCTTCATTCCATTGTTCTTCTAAAGATGGTATCTGGATGTTTGAGGGTAGGATGTGTGGAGCTGCTTTACTTTAGAAACCAAGTGAAGAGACCCGTAAGTTTTCCTCTTCCTAGGTGTTGCGAGTCTAACCTGAGTTGTAGGTGGATTTGCAAAGGGACAATTGGCCCTAACTGTCTCTTCGGTGCATTGAATTAGTACCCATTGTGGAAGTTCATTGTCATGATCATGTCGACTCTCTGGGAAGATCTATGTTTATCTCAGACCTCTGTTGGTTCACCTGTGTTCTTAGTACTTCCCCAAACCTTCTCTGGGCCACCAAGTCATTTCTGGATGCTTTATACACATATGGAGGTCACAGAAAACCAACAGCTTGAACTCAGGGCTGTTGACATAGAGCACTGTGCCTGGACACACAAACACCACTCAAATCAATGTCCTCAATAGAGATGCCCTCTGATTACTCTATTAGGCAAATATTTAACATTTATGTAGATTAGTGACACAAATGGAAATATATTCAACATTACGTATTGGTAGATTTTAAAACTCTTCATATCTCACCAGATACCCTCTTTCCATTCTGCTACCCCACTCAACAAACACTTTTAATGTTTCATGTTTTAAGAAGAAAGAGTTGTAACACAGAAGGACAAGGAAGAGATGGAGAAATCTGATACCTCTATAGTGGAGTGTGATGATATATCTTCAGGGGCATCATTTTAAAAGTTTTCCTGGTGCAAGCAGAGCAACGAGATTGGGAACAGGAGAAGATTTTAATTGTCTACTATCATGCTGACATTCAATTTCAATAGGGCAACTAATTAGCAAACTCCATTTGCAGAGGTCGTTTTAAAAGAACTACCGTCAGTGACAGGAAAAACCCTAGTCTATTAAACACTTTCTGTGCACCAGTTCAGATCGTCTCAAATTCCCCTCTTATTCCAGACACTATTTCTGCAACCAGTTTTATGTAGAATTTAATCAGATTTCTGCAGGTTAAAGACTACAGACTTCCAGAGTGTCTCACCTGGTGTCTCTTCTGTTTACCTCTGTTTTCACCAATGGTTTCTTTGACACTGTACCATGGGGCTCTTATGAGAACTCTTCCAGCACTCAGATACGTGTCACTCAGAAGCATAAGAAAAATGGTAATCGGGGAGCCAATCTTCAACCAATGTAAACCATTGGATGAATGTTTCTCTCTCTTGTTCCCTGAGTGGAAAGTTCTAAAATACATTTTATAAACCTGTTCAGAATGTTTTGGAAGAAGAAGCAATAGTTGCCAATAGCGGTAACAAATGGAGTAACATATTTCTATCTTGGCTTTCCATCTTTCCAGTGTAACTTCTGTCTCTTGCTCCCGCTACCCAGTTTCAATTCCTCCTCCTCCAAGGAGAAAACATATTTGCCTGTAAATCTCTGGCTCAGGCTTAGCTTTGGGGGAATCTGGGGTAAGACACCTATGTAACAGTTGACTTGAAATAATTTTTTATTATTTTAACGTTTGTATTGTTTTTATATCTTGTGAGGTGCTTCCCTTGAATCTGTTATTAACCTGTTCAGGGAGATGTTCTCTCGCCCGTCTGCCTTTCTTTTTTCTCTTTCTTTCTCTCTCTCTCTTTCTTTCTTTCTTTCTTTCTTTCTTTCTTTCTTTCTTTCTTTCTTTCTTTCTTTCTTTCTTTCTTTCTTTCTCTTTCTCTTTCTCTTTCTCTTTCTCTTTCTTTCTTTCTTTCTTTCTTTCTTTCTTTCTTTCTTTCTTTCTTTCTTTCTTTCTTTCTTTCTTTCCTTTTCTTTCTCTCTTTTTCTTTCTAATATAGCAGCAATTGTTTTTTCATTGTCATGGTTGTCTGCATTTTTATTTTATTTTATTTATTTATTTATTTATTTATTATTATACTTTAAGTTCTAGGGTACATGTTGCACAACGTGCAGGTTTGTTACATATGTATACATATCTTAAGGGTGAGGAAGAGGCAGGTACTGCAGGTACTGCATCATCCACAACCAGGGGGCACCCAGAGTCCTTTCCTTTAGGGGGCTGAGATAAGGCATACTGTTTAAATACTGAGCTCCCCTAACCTTAAAAAAAATGTTATTTACTAATGTTTCAGGTTCTGGTTCAAATAGGCCAATTTTAACATAAAAGATGAGAATGGAGTTTTGTGTCAAGGCATACAATTGTGTAACTGGGAATATTAAGGTGGGTTGAAGAACAAAGTTTTCAGGGAATGAGTTTTTAGTTAGGAGTGGGGAATTGAAGAGACTGAGCTAGGATGACTGGGACTCTACAAAGGTTTGATTAGATAATCCAGAATAGAACCACTGTGGGGGACTGGATTTTGGTGCAGGCTGGAAGGAACATCACTTTTAAATGGACAAGTCCCAGGAACGTGAAATGGAGATGGAGGATCTCCATTCTTATGGATAACATTATGTGAAATTGATGTTCAATATAAATACTGAAATTAATGTCACAGAACTGATTCTGTTTTCTCAACAATCTTCTTCATGTCAAGAACTGTGATAGGCACTGTAAACATAGCATCCCTGATGCTCTTAACAATGCTCTCTTACTTTATAAATGAGAAAATTCAGGCTTAAGAAAGCCTTCTGACCCCCAGCTAGTAAGTACTACTGGCATTAACTGAAAGTAAATTCCTTTTGAGTTAAAGTCCATACTTTTTATACTATGTCATAGTGGATTTCCTATTCATATGGATGGCATAGAACAGGGACCTTAAATAATGGACTATTAAAGAAAGGTATTATGAAGAGCATAAAAAAGGCCTGTATCGGTCAAGAATATTGGGATATATTGCTGGAGAACATTTTATTGAGAATTATTACTAGGCTCAGGCATTTTAAGAAACTCTGAATAGAACAAAATAGTACCAGAATAGATAGGATTATCAATGAGAAAAAAATACATAAAATCATATGTGGTTATTATCAATGGCTACTTATTGCATTTTCAATTAAGATGGCCTGATTAGGTTTAAATGAGGTGTAATTTGGTATTATAAAATGTAAAAGCATCTTCTTAGAGCTGTCCGTTTCTCACCATGATGGAGCAACTGATACCAGACTAGCCCTGCCACTGTAAACAAAAATAAATTGGATGATATATATGAGGCTTACTCTAATGACTCTTTTTAAATATTTAACTGGAGGCCTCAGCCATTTTAGTAGAGTAAGAAAAAAAATAGTAAATGGCATAATGAGTAGAAAGTAAGAACTCGTAAAACTCTCTAGGTATAGATAATATGATTTTACGCATAGAAAATTTTAGAAAATATAAAAACCTACGAGAACCAATAAATGATTTAGCCAAGTTGCAGGATATAAAGTCATTATAAAAATTAATTGAATTTTGATATATTAACAACAAATGATTAGAGCATAATACTTAAAAATATTAAAAGTTAAATCAATAAAACACAAACTATTTAGGTATAAATTGAATCAAAGATGGGCAAACTACAAAAAAATAATGATAAAATTTAAAATAAACTAAATAAATGAAGTTATATATAAGTTTGTGGACAGAAAAACAATGGGGTTATTATTTTCATTCTCTCTAAATTAATCTATAGTTTCAACACAGTCCCATACATAATTAGAGCAGATCTTTTATAAGAAATTGACAAGTTGTTCCTAATATTCATATGAAAATTCAAAGGACCTAGAGTAGCCAAAACAAGTTTGAAAATAAAGGACAAATTTAGAGGAGGTACACTACTGATTTTATGTCTTACTACAAAGCTACAATAATAAACATAAAGTGGTACTGAAATAAGGAATCTAGAAATAGACTTACACATATATGGTCAAGGTAAGTCAATAGGGAAATATACCACTCATAAATAGTCCTGGACTATCCACACCAGAAGAAAGAAGCAAACCCTCCACTTCTAATTCATAGCATATGCAAAAATATTTGAAGTGCATCATAAACTTCAATATAAAAAATAAAACTATAAAACATATAGGAGAACATAAAAGAACATCTCTGTAATCAAAATGAAATGATTTTTAAATGTAGAAATGTTCTTCCTGTTTTTTCTAGTAAATAAGAGTAGTAAAAAGTTTTAGATAATATAATTTACTTCTAAGTAAAATTTCAAAAACGTACTTTCCTTTTCTAAGATAATTCAGTTGCTACAAGACAAAGAGTAAGATAAGTGGTTTTGCATTACAATGCCCATAATTTTCTGGTGAAAATGCAATATATTTTACTCTCATTCTGACTTTGCCTCTATCTAACTGTGACTTTGGATAAATTACTTAAACCCTCTCAGATTCAGCTTCCCAATTCTAAAAATGGATACAGTATTATTATCTAACTCTTTATGAGGTTTGGATAAGATAATATATGTAAAACCTATAGAATTGTGCCTGGACATGTTGACATATAGTATATACTCAGTGCTGCTGCTACTGTTTTACTGATGATTATGCTAATATTAGTTATCATTCCATTATTTCATTAGATGAAAGGCTATATTATATTGTGATTAACAGCACATTCTCTAAAGCCAGAGTATCTGTGTTCAAATCCCAGGTTTGCCACTCATTAGCTATGTGAGTTTAGACAAGCCACTTTGTCTGTTTATGTCTCAGTTTCTTCATATGTTAAATGGGAATAATGATCATGATCTATGAAAGCTTTTAAGAGGTCAAAATAAGTTCACATTTAAAAAGTACATAAGAAAAACTTTCTGACATTGTAAGTGCTATATGGTTTGCCACTATTATTCTTATTCTCATAACACCACTGTCTTCTCTCTAACGGAAGATTAATTCTGAGAGAGGAAGCCATTCCACTGCCACCAATGGCACGTCCCTTCCCCATATGTGTGCTGTTTTGGAGGCGATTATGTAAACTGATATATTTTTCTGGACTAGGTTAAGAATTTGACACTCCGAACTCTTGTCCTAGAGCTAACTTTAACTGTTCAATCATCTTTAACCAATAACATAGAACCAAAGGAAATTTTCATAAGTCATTAAGATAAGCCATTTGTTGACACTTGTTGATTCAGGGAATCAGTGACATTATATTCATTAGCTTGTTAACCTTTTCCTGTTGAATGTTTTCTTAGGGTGGATTCCCTGGAAATAGATCCTGGGGTATGAATTTCATGTAAGTGAAACATCAAGAAACAGTTCCCAGCCTGGTGACAGAGCAAGACTCCATCTAAAAAAAAAAAAAAAAAAAAAAGGAAAAGAAACAGTTCTCCAGGAGAAAAGAGTAAGAGGGATAGAAGTGGAATAGGAAAAATGAAGAAACCAAGCAAATGTATGATTTCAGGCCAACAGTCCACTTTAGAATTTCTCCCTGCCTTGAACAAGGTATCTGGGGTCTCATAACTCTGGTAGTTCTTCTACCAGAATGTAAGCCAAATAAGCACAGAGAATATATCAGTCTCATTCATCTCTGCACTCCCTGTGACTGAAATATTGCCTGCCTAATGAATATTTTTTGAATAGCTTCAAGGAAAGAAATTTGCTCTAAAATACTAAAAAACACATATTAATTGGATAAGTAATAACTTGTAGATCTTTCTGAAAGAATCTCTCCATTTGGTAAGACAAAGCTTGAGGCATGAAATATATTCCATCGTCAGATATCTGTATAGCCCCAGGAGTCTTTAGTTGGCTTTGAACACATTCTCTCTTAGAATACACAAGTTTCTACCTATTCCACAGATTAAGGGAGTAAGGAAAGTTTAGAGAAAGGGAATATAACAACTAAACAGGAATTAAAAAAGAAGACAGGGCCAGGCGTGGTGGCTCACGCCTGTAATCCCAACACTTTGCGGGGCCAAGGTGGACAGATTACCTGAGGTCAGGAGTTCAAGACCAGCCTGACGAACATGGTGAAACCCCGTTTCTACTAAAAATACAGAAATTAGCTGGACACAGTGGCACATACCTGTAGTCCCAGCTACTCAGGAGGCTGAGGCAGGAGAATCGTGTGAACCTGGGAGGTGGAGGTTGCAGTGAGCCTAGCACACCACTGCACTCCAGCCTGGGCAGCAGAGTGAGACTCTATCTCAAAAAGAAAAATGAAAGACAAAGGAAATGGGGAGACTAAAAGGAGAAGAACAAAAGGCAAAAAAATCACATTTCTATAATCTTCAACATCAAAATAATAATTCAGGTTTATTGAGGGCTTACCCACTGCTACAAGTTTTTATTTTTAAAAATTTGACAGATAACATTGTATGTATTTACATATTGTAATGAAAATGTACATATACTGTAGAACATAATCATGTACAACTTAATGTTTCCAGCATATATATACATTGTGGAATAGTTAACTCTACTAAATTAAGAAATGCATTACCTCACATGGTTATCATTTGTGTGGTGGGAACACTCAACATTCACTTTCTTTGCTGTCTCTTAAACTTATTCCTCCTATCTAACTGTAATTGTGTATCTTTTGACCAACCTCTACCCATCTCTCCTCACCTCCCTGCCCCAGCCTCTGATAGCCAGTCTTGTACTCTCTTCTTCTGCAAGATCAACTTGTTTTTAGATTCCACATATGAGTGAAATAATATAGAGCCAAAGGAAATTAAGATCATGTGTTTTCTTTTTGGGCCTTGCTTATTTCACTTAACATAATGTCTTCCAGGTTCATCTATGTTGTTGCAAATTCTATGTTGAAACAAAGAATTTCCTTCTTTGTTTAGCTGAATAGTGTCCCACTGTGTGCATATATATTTGTATAACATTTTCTTCATCCATTGAATCATTTAGGTTGATTCCATATCTTGGTTATTGTGAATAATGCTGCAAGAAACATGAGAGTGCAGATATGTCTTCAACATGCTGATTTCATTTTCTTTGGATGTATATACCTGTTAATGGAAATGCTGAATTATATGGTAGTTCTATTTTTAATTTTTTGAGGAACCACCATATTGTTTTCCATAATAGCTGCACTAATTTACATGTGTTTAAATATTTTAATCAGAGATTATTTTGAATCCACTCCATGATGTTAATAAGTATGGACTATTATTATTTATATTATAAATATGTGAAAACTGAGAAAATTGCTCAAATCATATTGTTTCTAAGCAATACAGTTTGGCTTTGAACCCATGAGGTTTGATGGTAGATCTTAACAGAATTTAACATGGCACTTTGCTGTTTTTTGTACTTTCTGTCTTGCAAAGAGCTTTCATGTATATTTTTAAATGCATTCAGATTTTACTCTTTACAGATAAGACAAACAAAGCTAAATGAGGCAAGTTAATTAGCCCAAAGTCACAAACCTAGTAAATGATAAGCCTCAATATAAATCCAAGTATTTGTACTTCATGGGACTTCACAGCTCACATTCTTTCTAGTTTATGGAAAGAAGTTAGAGAGAAATAGAGAAAAAGAAGCCTCCTTTTCTTCCTGTACTCAAATGTTAATGAATCTCACCTTGTGTTACACAGAGGCAATGGTCCCTTCCCTGAGGAAATTAGCTCCAAAGCCCCAAAGCTTTTCCTCCATGCAGTGACCAATATAAGGTGATATTCTTGGGGATTAAAAGACTTCCTGGTTTTTTCTTTTAGTACTAAGTATAGTGTTTTTTTTTTTTTCAGGTTGAAATAAAAATGGTTGGCATGGATTCATAAACCCTGTTAAAAGTTATTTCTGTTTGCATTGCATCCTAGATATCAGTACATGGATTTTTTTTCAGAGGTATTAAAATAGCCTTTTGAGTATAATGCCTATTGTGTCTTAATCACAGGTTGCAGTTCATCCTCAGTCCTATTTGCTAGGAAACTGTAAAGATGAAATTTTGACCACCGTCTCATTCTCTATAAATGTAACCAAATGAAATGCACTGGGATTTCTGTCACTTAGAACAAGAAAGAACAGAAATCCTCTTAATTTTTCAGTTTCTGTATTTAGTCTTCTCTCTCTCTGAGATTTAGGTCATTTTGTGGGATTCAGAAAAAAATGTGGTAATTGTTTCAAGTGTAATGACAGCTATTAAATCCAATGAGCTACCTGTTACTGCTAGTTGCTGCAAAACAGATTTACAAATTTAAAGCTTCTCTAAATATTACAGGCAGAAGCAACTTCCATTCTAGTAACAAATTTCTCATACAAGCTAAGTTTAAATATGAGACCTAAAGGACATGAGGCTTCATGGTACACTTTTGTGTTATAACATGACACACCAGCTAATGTACACGCACAATGCCGATGGGTTCCCTTTCTCTAGACAGAGGCCGTTGTCTTAGAAACTGAACCATGGTTTCGTTAGGTTTCAGTGGTTGCATTTTCCTCTACATTTAAGTCCATTTTCATAATGCTTTGAATCTATATAAGAAAATCTGATCAAGCTCTCAAATTTCAGTGCTAGTCTGTGTTCATAGGTACACTGAAGCTTCCATGAATACTCAATTTATTCCTGACAGGAGATTTATTCAGTGTCATCAACTAAAACTGAAGACATTTTGCCAGCCTTACCCAATTACGTCAGTAATACTCCACTCCATCCACCGAACAAATCTATTTTCTGATTTTGTAGAAAGGCATATGTCACTTAGAGACAAAAATTCATAAAATGCTCAACTTTCTGAATCCAATTCAGTGTTTCTTTAAATTGCATTTGGGGCAGTCTCATGAGGAATGCATAAGTGTAAAAACAGACTTTGGAAATAGGCAGAGATTTTATGTGCCCTTTCTATCATTATGTTCTTTCTGTCATGATTTCCTTGGATTTTTTTCCCCATTTCTATTCCCTGAATAATGTCTCCCAATTTGGAATTCCGGAAGAATATGCATGCATAGCTGGTGACTCTCAAAAGTGCAGTCTCTAAAAAAGATCAAGTTATAGATTGTTAGAGTTTAACAGTGCCCTGGAGCCTACTTGATCCATCCCTGCCATCTCTTAGATGGGGAAACAAAGTTCTGGAGAAATGGAGAGAGTTATCTAACCAATATTGCAAAGATAAAAGCAGAGCTGATATAAAAATCAGAGTAGCACCCTAATAAAGATAATGATGTTAAAGGTAATATTTGCCAGGGACTATGATAACCATGTTAAATGTAAAATCATTAAATGCTATAGTCCAGCTTTGTTATTACTATTGTTATTTCATTTTAAATATCACAATAACCATATGGGATAGATACTATAAATGTACCATGTGTACAGATGCAAAATAAAATTCTGGAACTTAGTTATAAAATGCGTCTGAAGCCATAAAAGTAGAGTGACGGGGCAGGCAGTGAAGCTCCAGCTGCATTCTTCCAAAGTCTGAGCCCTTCATCACTCCACCTGTTTCCTCCTTCTCTGCTCTATTTTTTTCTTTCCCTTTGTTTCCCCATTAAATACCTCAAAAACATTTTCCAAAAACCATTACTGAGCAATGGCAAAGCCAAGCTTGATTATGTTCCCCAGCTCGGCTCCCTCCCTCTTTGCTCCCCATCTGTGTTGAATAACTCTTCAAAATGCAGGATGTTTTCTGAATGAACTCAAAGTTGGTCAACATTACACTGTGTGGGATGGAAGTCTCCTGCCTTCCTCTAGGGCCCACCAAGTACCTTGTTGCCTTATAAGCTAGTCCAGACTTGGTCCAAGGAACCCCAGAAATCCAAAGCTCATAATGTCACAACAAACTAAATTTAGGAATAAACCAGGACAAGGAGCTTGGTGGCATCACAGCAAACTCACCCTCATGCCTAGAGAATAAGCCATATTGTGGAAGAAGTTAATATGAGGATAGATTTTCTTGGCTGGAATTGAGCTTAACTTCTTCTTTTATATCCTGTTTGCTTTCCTGTTTTGCCTGATTCACAGTACAGGAAGGCATAGGGGCACTGAGATGCTGAAATAAATGTAACCTTTTCCTGTTGATTCAATTTGTCAGAGTAAGACTGTATCTGGTTTGTGGTATTGGCAATGTGGAAGGTAGCATCACAGAGAAACCAGTGTTTATTGAATTTACAAAATGAAGAATAAAAACTCAATTAGTTGAGTTTCTCATATCTTAATTTAAAGAGTGCATGTGGGAATAAAAAGGCATACCTATATTTATTCTTTGAAAAGACGAATATTTTAAAAATTTTAAATCATATATGATGATGACTTTATCTTTCAAGGTTTTCTTCTTCTGACTATATGAAAAGAAATATACATTTTTTTCCCTTTCAAATTACAGGGGATAAACTTCTCCCTGTCATTTTGAATCATGCAAAAGCTCAGTGCTATTCTCTTAGAAGTAATTAATCTTTGACATTCTCTTTTGAAAATTCACAATATTTCAGATTTATGATTCCACATGGATCTCTACAGTAGGTTACAGAAAAGAAAATCTATTTTTATGTTTGGCAACAAAAATTCATCTGCCCAACAAATGTTAACTTCTATAATATTGTGAGGTTGCTGAGTGTGCTAATTCCTACTCCTATGAGACTTTCGATCTCATAAGCTGAATCAAATAGCTCACATTAGCTTCAGATAAGGTGTTGAAACTTGCACCAACGTCCCCAGATTCCCAAGGACTGTCCATCACTCGTTTTAAAGCACTCATCACTTATAGTGAGTTGGGTTCATTTAAAGGGTAAATGCATTTGTTATCATGCACATGTTACCCAATGAAGTCAGAGGGGAGTTTTACTTCAAAAATGTTAAAGTCACTAAGTTTTCAACAATCGTGATGTGAACTATGAAAGAAATGAAATATGCAGGACCCATAGACATGGTGTATTAATTTTCCCTCGCTTTTTATTCTTGTTAAGTGTTTCCTTGGGGGATTTTTGTTTTCTCTATCTAATGTAGGAGATCAATCAGCTTCATCCAAAGTGATGTAAAACTACTGTGCAAAACTTTATTTTTATGTCTCTTTAAATGAAGCTTGATCCAAATGCTAATGCTGAAGTCATTTTGATACGTACAAATCTATTGTCAGCTAAGAGCCCCCCATTTCCCTCACCCTTTATGTAGGTGATCTAGATTGTAAGATAAATGTGCTTCTGTCACTATTGTCCTAGTCATAACAGAATCAACCCTTTAAGTATCTATAAAGGCTCATTTAGCAAGTTTAAAGTAAACAGGAATGCCTCTGTAATATAAATTATGATTATGGTAAAAATTGCTTAATATATAAAAGTTCCCTGTCTCTATCTGCTGAAAGAGAACTTAAAATGTAAAATAATAATTTAAAATGATTTTCTGGATGGGCAACAAATTTAAAAATAGATAAGTGTGATCACATTAAACTAAAAAGCTTCTGCACAACACAGGAAACCATCAACGAAATGAAAAGACAACCTACAGAATAGGAGAAAATATTTGTACACAATATATCTGATAAGGGGTTAACAACTCAATAGCAAGAAATCAAATTACTCAATTAAAAAATGGGCAAAGGCCTTGAATAGACATTTTTCAAAAGAAGACATACAAAAGGCCAAAGGTATGTGAAAAAATGTTCAACATCACTAATCATTAGGGAGATGCAAATCAAAACCACAATGATATCATTTCGCTCCTATTAGGATGGCTATCATAAAAAATGCAAGAGATAAGTGTTGGGGAGGATGTGGAGAAATGACAACACTTACACACTATTGGTGGGAATTTAAATGAATCAAGCTATTACGAAAAACAGTATGAAGGTTTCACAAAAAATTTAAAATAGAACCTCCTAACATATGATCCAGCAGTCCTGGGTGTATATCCAAAGGAAATGAAATCAGTATGCTGAAGAGATATCTGCACTCTTATGTTTATTGCAGTGCTATTCAGAATAGCCAAGATATGGATTCAATTTAAGAGTCCATCAATGAATGAATGGATAAAGAAATGTAGTATATAATCATAGTGGAACAATATTTAGCCATAAAAAGAATGAAATTCTTTTGTTTGCAACAACTTGAATAAATCTGCAGAATATTATGTTAAGCTAAATAAGCAAGGCACAGAAAGACAAATACTGCATGACCTCACTCATATGTGGAATCTTAAAAGTTGATCTCGTAGAAATGGACAATGTGGAATCTTCAAAGTTGATCTCATAGAAATGGACAACACAGTGGTGGCTTACCAGAGACTGGGTGGTTAGCAGGGATGGGAGATAGGGGTTATGTTGGTCAAAAATACGTATTAATAGATAGGAGAAATAAGTTCAAGAGATCTGTGGTGACTGTAGTTAATTTTGACATACTCTATTCTTGTAAAATGCTAAGACGATGGATGTTAAGTGTCTCATCACAAAAATGGTAACCATAATGGTAACCATGGGAGGTGATGCATTGGTTAAGTAGCTAGGGGTAACCATTCCACAATGTATATATACTTATAAACATCATGTTGCATATGATTAATACATAATATTTTTATATGTCAACTTGAAAATTAAGTAAATATTAATAAGACAGTCCTCAAAGTAATAGAGAATTGGAGTACAAAAAAAGATGAATCTATAAGGGAGAGAAAGAAGATAAATTACCTGACTGTGCTTTTCATATCTTTTCTTATGAAAGCCATACAGGAACAGCAAGCCTTTACTCTTCTCATTTTCTCAGAAGGCCCAGTGACTCCCCTACTCTTTCCTCAGCTCCCTGTGCATACTTCTGCCCATAATGTCATCACACCATTGCGCAATATGCACTTGTCTATCTTCCCAAATAGATTCCCAGGGAGACTAGAGTTTATTCAACTCTGGATTTCCAGAGTGTAGCATAATATTTAGCATGGAGTATAAACTTGGTAAATATTGGGAAGAAGGACAGAAAAACAAAGAGAAAATAAAGGATATAGGAAAGAAAAACAGAAAGAGAAGAAAAGAGAGAGAAAGTTTATGGATCATTTATTTAGAAAACAAATTCTAGTTTTTCAGAAGAAAATTAAAAACACCAAAGTACATTGTTATAGTAAACTGATTTGAGAAGGATTATTTAATATCTAAAAACACATTTTCATGATCACAGAATAAAAGATTTAGGCTGACTCTAACACTTTCTTTTAAAAATATTTATTTTATTTTAAGTTCTGGGATACATGTGCAGGATGTACAGCTTTGTTACATAGATAATTGGGTGCCATGGTGGTTTGCTGCACCTATCAACCCATCACCTAGGTACTAAGCCCTGCATGCATTGGCTATTTGCCTGATGCTCTCCCTTCACCCACCATTCACCCTCTGCATGGCAGGCAACAGTGTGTGTTGTTCCCCTTTCTGTGTCCATGTGTTCTCATTGTTCAGCTCCCACTTATGAGTGAAATCATGTGGTATTTGGTTTTCTGTTTCTGTGTTAGTTTGCTGAGGATAATGGCTTCCAGCTACATCCATGTCCTTGCAAAGAACATGATCTCATTCCTTTTTATGGCTGCATAGTGTTCCACATTGTATATGTGCCACATTTTCTTTATCCAGTCTATTATTGATGGGCATTTGGGTTGATTCCATTTCTTTGCTATTGTGAATAGTGCTGCAGTGAACATACGTGTGCCTGTATCTTTATAACAGAATGATTTATATCCCTTTGGGTATATACTCAGTAATGAGATTGCTAAGTCAAGTGGTATTTCTGGTTCTAGGTCTTTGAGGAATGGCAACACTATCTTCCACAATGGTTGAACTAATTTACGTTCCTATAAACAGTGTAAAAGTATTTCTATTTCTCCACAGCCTTGGCAGCATCTGTTGTTTTTTGACTTTTTAATAATCGTCATTCTGACTGGCATCAGATGGTACTTCATTGTGGTTTTGATTTACATTTATCTAATGATCGGTGATGTTCAGCTTTTCTTTGTATGTTACGCTTTGAGAAGTGTCTGTTCATGTCCTTTGCCCACGTTTTAATAGGGTTGTTCTTGTAAATTTGTTTAAGTTCCTTGTAGAATCTGGACATTAGACCTTTGTCAGATGGATATATTGCAAAAATTTTCTCCCATTCTCTAATATGTCTGTTCACTCCGATGATAGTTTATTTTGCTGTGCAGAAGCTGCTTAGTTTAATTAGATCTCATTTGTCAATTTTTGCTTTTGTTATAATTGCTTTTGATGTTTTCTTCATGAAATTTTTGCCCATGCCTATGTCCTGAATACTATTGCCTAGATTTTCTTCTAGAATTTTTAGAGTTTTGAATTTTACATTTTAAGTCTTTAATTGATCTGGAGTTATTTTTTATATAAGGCATAAGGAAGGGGTCCAGTTTCAATTTTCTGCATATGGCTAGCCAGTTTTTCCAGTACCATATATTAAATAGGGACTCCTTTCCCCATTGCTTTTTTTTTGTTTTGTTTTGTTTTGTTTTTCGTTTTTTGTCAGGTTTGTAGAAGATCAGGTGATTGTAGATGTGCGGTCTTATTTCTGAGATCTGTATTCTGTTCCATTGGTCTATGTGTCTGTTTTTGTACCAGTACCATCCTGTCTTGGTTACTGTAGCCTTGTAGTGTAGTTTAAGTCAGGTAGCATTATGCCTCCAGCTTTGCTTAAGATTGTCTTAGCTATACAGGCTCTTTTTTTTTGGCTCCATATGAATTTTAAAGTATTTTTTTCTAATTCTGTGAAGAATGTCAGTGGTAGTTTAATGGAAATAGCATTGAATCTATAAATTACTTTGGAAAGTACGGCCATTTTCACGGCATTGATTATTCCTATCCATGAGCATGGAATGTTTTTCCATTTGTTTGTATCCTCTCTGACTTCCTTAAGCAATGGTTTGTAGTTCCCCTTGAATAGGTCCTTCACTGTTCTTGTTACCTGTATTCCTAGGTATTTTATTCTCTTTCTGCAATTGTGATTGGGAGTTCATTCATGATTTGGCCTTCCGCTTGTCTATTGTTGATGTATAGGAATGCTTATGATTTTTGCACATTAATTTTGTATCCTGAGACTTTGTTCAAGTTGCTAATCAGCTTAAGAAAATTTGGGGTTGAGATGGAGTTTTCACTTATATAATTACACAATATTTCATGATCAATGTAAGAAAACAGAAAATATGATAGGCAAATAGAAGAAAAACAATACTCACAGGCTTAGAACAGTAACAAAGTCACTCTTAATGTTTTGCTGCAGAACTTCCCAGATGTTTGTTTCTCTGCATATATAAATGTGTTTATTCAGAAAACTTTAAAGAATATCATATATTTCATATATTTTTGAGACAACTTTTTTCAATTAATAATATACTGTTATCAAGAAAAATAAATCTCTGACTTCTAATAATAGTGGAATAGTTCTATCACTCTAAGCCTTACACAGGTAACAGTTATATAATGTAGCAAAACATTCATAGGACTATTTTTGCAGGCACCGGAGAATAACAAGTATGAGACAGAAACTGGGATGGAGACTACCTGTCTTAGTCTGCTTCAGCTACCATAACAAAATCCCAAAGACTGAGTGGCTTAAAAATAGACTTTCATTTCTCACAGTACTGGAGGCTGAGAAGCCCAAGTTCAAGGTAGATTTTATTCTGAGGCTTCTTCTTTTGGCTTGTAGGCAGCCACCGTCTTGCTGTGTGTTCACATGATCTCTTCTTTGTGCACTTTGGAGAAGAAAGTTAGCTCTGATAAAAAGTTCCCTCATCTTATAAAGACACTGATTACATCACAAGGGTTCCACTTTCATGAGCCTATCTAAACATAATTGCTTCTGAAAGTCCTCTCCTCCAAATAGCATTACATTGGGATTTGCGGCTCCAACATACATATTTTGGGGAAATACAAACATTCAGTCCGCAGCACTATCCCTGCAAGACAGGATTGTACCTGTCGAGACAGTTCCGAAAATGTATGTGGCTCAGGGCAGCTATTGGCCTGAGGTTTCACAGGACAGAGTTCAGTGATAAAAGCTGGCAGACAAAAGTTAGTGGAGAAATTCAGGAAAAGGGGGAAACACAGAGGGAGTGTATATAAAATCTGCTCAAATTGGACAGCTGAGCAACACAGGTGTCAGCAAGACCCCAGTAGGTCAATTGAGAAAAGCTATGCAGAGATTTTAGTGGCAGCCCACAGACCAGGGGACAGAGTATGAAGTTAAAGTTCAGTCACATGAATTTCCTTCTAGTACAAAAACCACTCTTCAAAGTAATCTAACAGTAGCCAGAGTCTCTGGAGCTGCAGTGGCTTCGTACAAGTCAATTTAACTAAGCTGAGATTACATTTTCAGAATTCCCTTCGCTACGTAGCTCTGAGTTAGTGTTGGCCACAAGAGCAATGTGCATGGAATTTGGAAGGCATGCGTGAAGAAGTAGATGTGTTTTATGCTATGAAGGTCACTAAAGGCAGGTACTATTACAGATCACACATTTTCACTAATCTACTGCTTACCTTGTAAAATGAGGCAGTTGATGGGCCCAAAGTTCAACCAGCTTCCACTCTATTTTGTTAGCTTCTCTGAATCCCAGGACAAATGTGTGTACATCTCTGTGGTGAAGGGCACCTGTTTATAGAAGGTGAGAAACATATACAGTTCTCATGGTTTCAGACTTGTCCCTGGCATCTGTCACTTTGTGTCTATCTTCCTTTCCTGACTACTAGCCTTGCTGACTTCAGTTCCATAGAAAATAGTCTTAAATAGACTGCTTAATCAACTACCACAATGGAGTTACGTTTAAACTCTTTAATTATCTAGTTCCTCATTGACAAAATAGGAAAATTGTGTCTGTGCTAACTAATTTATAGGGTTGTTGTAAGAATACAATTAAATTAAACAATGTTTCCAATTATGTGGCATGTTTTCCTAGGTACTTTTGCAGCTACACTTTTGTCACCCATCTTCTAATTACAGTGGAACACTCATCATTACCTGCATATAGATTGAACTACCATTTCTTATGCCTTTGACATTCCAAGATATGAGAGATGGCATTCCAGGCAGGTAGAGAGGGCTAATCAATGAGCCCTTTTAAAGTTGATTTCAAATACCAAACTTCTCCAAGATATTTCCTTGAATGCCTCTTGTTCATAATCAATCATTTATTTTCCTGTAACTGCCTAGGATTCTTGTCAAAACGTCAAACTAAGCATCCCATACAAGACTAACTACCATAAAGAGCCTGTATTGTGTCTCCCTTTGCCCCTAGATTGTGTGCTTCTTAAAGACAAAGACTTCAATCCCTGTAGCTCACTGCATGGTCTAGCACAGTATCTTTATAATCACTGGCACTCAAGATGTGTATCTTGGCTTGAACTGAGTCAATTATAAGCACAGAATTATTCCAAATATATAAGACACACCTAAAAGCAAGCCTATTTTGGAACCTTTTACTTTGTTGTTAGTTTTGCCAATTATGCAGGATATATCAATGTAATGATTTTTTAATAAGATTCCTGATGTAACTATTTGACAGTAAAATTGGGGCAGTCAAATACCAAGTGTTTTATGCCTCAAGATTGAAAAACATGAATATTTATATTACAAGGAGGAAATTGTATGGAAATTGTTAGACAAAGGACCACAATTTATGTCGACTTACATGGAAACTTGAGTTCCTTCCATTCTCTGACAAAGACAACCTTCATTATAGGAACTTGAATTGTTAAATATGAATTCTTGACAATCCAATCAATTTTCCTTTGTTAAGAAGCAGATAGGCACTCTCACCTTGACTGATATTATTATCACTATCATCTGCATGAAATCCTCCAAAAAGCCACGCTATGTTCCTTCTCATTCATCTTAGTAGAATCAGAATTTAAGGGGTGTGTGTGTGTGTGCGCGCACGTGTGTGTGTGTATATGTGTGTGTGTGTAACATTAAGCACTTATTGCATCAGCCAATTCCTCTCTTGAATTTGTGATGTTGACAGGATTGTTCTATAATCTTCGAGTATACAAATAGTAAGCTAAGGCTCGTACTGTTGTTCTCTGCTACTTGCAGTGAATTTTGCCTCACATGGTAATTCAGAAAGCAGTAACAGTGGTAAAACTTAAAAGTTTAAAAAAGTACTTAAAGATAACCTCTCATTATCTTTTGCTCAATCTAAAGAAGCCCTTAATGCACTCAATAACAACATGATTATATGTAAATTTGGTATACACAGATTTTCCTAAAAGCCTGAAAAACGTCACCTTGCACTCTATCTCTCTTTTTTCTTAATCTGTCAACCCAGATGCAGTGAAAACGTTCATTAATTACTGTTTTTAATGCACAAACATGAAATGCATGAAAGACATTTTGCCTTGCTGTAAATGTAGAAACTAATAATCCTCCACTTCTTACACATTTTGGAGTATAACTATAAGGCAAGATGCAGCCCTTTTTTCCATCACTTGCCTAAGCTGCGTTTACTCCACCAATAATTTTAAATATGCTCAGTTTTCACTTACAGTAGATTCACCATGGTACCACTGCAACTGGAAATAATTACTTTCATTTCAGCAATTCTAGAAAAGAGTAGTTTATCCTACCATGCAAGTACACTTTTGACACAACCTTAACTATGCCATTTCGAGACACGATAACAACCCACCCACAAGAGGATACTTTTAAGGAAGGAGCCTGTGCATAATAGTTAGAGGAATGAAGAGACCTGAAAGCAAAAGCAGAGTTTGAATCAAATGGAACTAAGTAAACAATCTGGGGCAATGTAAAATAAAAGCAATTTAAAACAAGAGCTTTAACTGAATTTTACAGAAGCAAACTGAATAAAGTACTTAGGAAAATGGATATGGTGTTTAGCAAAAAAAAAAAAAAAAAAGGATATTGGCACAGATAAATTAGGCTTGTCACATGTAGTTTCAATTTTTCATCTCTTGCTTAAAGAGATGAGCTATGCTTTGTTTTATTCACAAGTTCAGAGATAAGCAGACCAGTGTCTTGATTTTATTTGCCTAAATAGTTGGTCATTAAAGGAAGCAGGTATCTTTTAAATCCATTGGCATCGTGATAGTGGAAAGTACTTAAAATGTTAGAGAACAGTCTTTACCATATAAGAAGACCTCTAAAGTTTAAAGTAACAATTCTCTCTAGTCCCCTGTTCTGGCATTGCCCTTCTAAATCTGCAGTACCAGAACTGACAATATTTGAACGTTAATGTAAGATAAACCAACAAGAGACTGATTGTGATCAGTTTACTTTGATTGGGAATGAAATGTGAAATCAGTGGATTTCTCCCTATGTGGCCCAGAAACTCTTCATCCATCAAGAATATGTTCATTTTACTTATGTCTTATTCCTTTTAATTGTCTTGCCCAAAATAATTTTTGAATATCACTTGCTTAAGAGTTGGGTACAATAGGTACTATGGGATCTTATAAAACTATTTCTCTCATATATGTGATTTCATTTATGGGAAGGAGGAAGGAGAGAGAGGGAAAGAAGTGACAGGGAAAGAGAGAAAGAGAGAGAGTTTTTCAATAGTTTAGAAGACACTTTCTGCTGTTTCCCCCAGTGAGTGTCTGAGTTGGAGCAGTGATTATCCACATGCTGTGTCTTCTGTTGATCAGCAGCATCACCATCACCCAGGAGATGAAATGCAAATTCTCAGGACCCACCCGACACCCACCAATTCAGAAATTTTGTGGATGGAGTTCACTAATCTGGTTTGTAACAAGCCCTCCACAATGATTCTGACCCACACATAGCTATCTCTCTCGGTGCCATTATGGGGTGAGTCTAATGCCATTTTCACATCATATCCCATAAAATATTAATATCTTCATGAATATTCTCTTTTTCCAGTTAAATATCTTCCATTTAAAATTAACAGTTTTCAAAGGCCTTCTCTCTTCTGGCTACTAACTTAAAACATAAGCAATTGCCTTCTCTCTCTTAAAAAAAAAAAAAAAAGACATCCAAAACTAAAACAGTTCTGGAAGTATGTTCTATCCAGTAGAATTGGAAAAAAACATTACTTTCCTCATACTTCCATTTAATAAAGTTTAAAGTTACATTATTATTATTATCATCATCATTTTTTGGCAGCCACTGTTTCCTGATTATTTCTGTGAGCTCACTGTTCTTACAAATTCATCATTGATAGAAACTCCTAAATACATACAGTCCGTGACTTATGATGCCTTGATATACAGTCTTTCAATTTTACAATGGTCCAAAGTGATATCCATTCAGTGGAAACTACTTTGAATATCCATAGTATCATTCTGTTTTTTTGTTTCCATATAATGTTCAATAAATTACATGAGATATTCAATACTCTATCAGAAAATAGACTTTGTGTTAGATGATTTTTCCCAACTATAGGTTAATGTAAATTTCTGAGCATGCTTAAGGTAGGCCATGTCAAGCTATAGCGTTTGGTAGGTTGCACATATTAAATGCATTTTTAACTTATGATATTTTCAAGTTACAAAGGATTTATTGGGGGTGTAATCCCATTGTAGTTAAGGAACATCTGCATGCATCAAATATTCCACTAAGACAAACTAAATCAATCCTAGTTCCTGTTTTCTTTTGCCCAGTTTTCCCTTTAGCTCAGTTTTTCTTCCATATTTATATGTGTATGCTTTTCATATGTTCAGGTTTCCAACAAAATCAATGTACTCTTGACTCATATAGGTATAAATACAATTTTGTAACTATCTTAGCACTAGAACAGGGTGGAACACATTGACAAGCATATATGAAGGCAACTATATGCACCTTTTATGATATATATATTTTTTGTTTCCTTAAGTGATGAACTAATTTCTAATTCTCAAAAAGTTGACACAAATCTCCCAAACTTTTCATCAAAACATGCCCAACTTTGGAAGTTTCAATCAGTCTCTAAAACCAGGTGGGTTTTAAAAAACTCTCCTAATTAACAGTTCCAGGAACCATGTCATTAAATGTATTTATAAGCAGAAAGCTTTTTCTCATGATGTGAACCAGGATGAGAAGAGATGAAGCCCTGGTGTCTATTTCTGTCTCTGTCACTGACTCACCCTTCATTGCAGTGGAAAGCCAATTAACCTCCCCCAGTTTCTCCATTTGTGAAATTTAAAAAACATCACTGGAAGGCTGAGAAAATGGAAACTTTAAATATGTGTAGATAAATATGTGTAGATAAATATGTGTAGATAAACTTTAAGTATGTGTAGATAAATATGTGTTAGTAAAGTATTAACATAAATTCTAATATTTAAAACAATAGAAGTAGACTAAATTTGGGTAGGAATTACATATAACTCTCCAAACCATCTAATCAGCACTAGTATTTGTTTGGACTTTTATTAAACCTTTAACCTGAAAATCTTCAAACAAGTTGTATGTAAGTAATCACGTACCTAATTCTTGCTTAACTCTTTAATGAAATGATGAAACTGTGGTAAAAATGTATTGAGCATGACTAGTAGGTGATGTCACAGCATAAAGCTTAAAACTTGGTGAAATTCAGATTGGAATACTTTATTAGCCATGCCTTAATTTACTGAATTCAAAATCATGAGTGTGCTGACAATGAACTGGCAATTCAACTCACTTAGCATACATTAAAAGGATATTAAGATCAAAATATCATCAGAAGACACGGATAGAGCTGTTTGTGTCACAAAATTTGGTTAAATCTCTGTCTCGCATTTTGTTCTTACTAGAGTTACATTTTCAAGACGTCTTTGTAGCCTTAGGCCAACGTAGATTCTCTCACAGCATTCAATTTCATTATTTTAGTTATTTTCAGGATCTGTATGCTTTAATATCTAGATTTATACACATTGACTAAGTAATCAAGTCCTCCTCAAGGATATCTTCTTTCTGAATGTTTCTTCACCCTTTCAAAAATGAGAACTCTTGGACACAGGAAGGGGAATATCACACACCAGGGCCTGTCTTGGGGTGGGTGGAGGGGGAGGGATAGCATTAGTAGATACACCTAATGTAAATGATGAGTTAATGGATGCAGCACACCAACATGGCACATGTATACACATGTAACAAACCGCACATAACACATGTGCCCTAGAACTTAAAGTATAATAAACAAACAAACAAACAAACAAATACTACAGGCAAGTGTAAAAAATAAAAATAAAAAAATAAACTAAACAAACTCTTTGATCCCTTTATTTCAGGTTAGAGTGATTCTGTGCAACAATGTGTCTCTTTCAAACACTAAACAACCAGTTAAAATGTTCACCTGCCTCTAAACTGAAGAAAAAAGTTATAAAATCAAATTCTATGAACAAATAAACTGTAAAGTGGTAAACTAAAAGATTTATCTAAGACCATTAATATAGTAATTTTTTTTTAAAATGAGTCTTTTCAGTTCTAGGGTTTTTGTGTAGCTTCACATAAAAGTTCTAATAAGCTCAATGATATTAGCTTAGCCAATTTCTAAAGGAAAACTACTGCAAACTTATGATAGCTCCTTCTCTTACTGAAAGCAGATTTTTAAAAATACCAGATGTAATCAATAATATATGATTAAATAAATTTCTCCTGGGTCAACACTCATTTCTCTCTTTCTCTGACACTCACTCCCTCTCTCCCACTCACACAGGCACACACAGCTAGAAATGAAAAGTCTAGACAAATCCTGGGAATAAAAGTCACAGCATGTATTAAACCCAAAGCAATAGCTAATTGAAAATAGATATTACTTAATCCTTTGCTCTGAATAAACTGAATTAGAATAGTTTAAGGATTCAGATCCAAATGCCTAGGAACATTTCCCAATGCAGGAAACCCAATTTCAGGCTTGTCTCTTTGAAAGCTCACACAATGGTCTACCAACTCTGGGAAGATTTTCTTGATCAATTTAGCATGCGAGTATTAATAGAATTTGCATCATATTGACTCATAAGTAACCACTATCACCAAACACTACAAAACAAGAAGCTCATCTGAACATTGAATAGTCACGCTTTCTGAGCACGTAAACTTTTTTAAAAAAAATTATGTATGTCTTTCAGGTAGAGTGTAGAATAGCACCGTATACATTTTAGAAACATTGTAGATGCTTCCTGTCACAACTTATTTAAACTTTAATTTTAACTTTCATGAGTCATAGGAATTCTACTCTCATCCAAGATAAGCAACGCATAGGTGAATACTGTTAAGGTAAGCCAGAGAGATGACAGTATGTGTTGGGTTTTTTGTTTCTGCTTTTAATTTGTTTGGTTTGTTTTTGGATTTGGAATGAGCAGGAACGATGGCAGGATGAAGGGGAAAGGGATTTGAAAGTAAGAAGCAGTTGGACTGATGGATTATTCAGACTCTAGGTTGAGTCTGAAATTAAGTGAGGCAGAGATTAAGATATTGGAATGACATAGTAAAAAATGAAAAGTTAGGAAAGTATGCTGCAATTTTTTAAAATAAAGGAGCTAGGTGGTTAAATGCTAGAAGAGTTAGAGATCCTTGTTTTTGCTGAGACTGACACACACTTAAAATCCTTCTTTGAAGAGTATTCCAGGCAACCACATCTGATTGATACAAGTGTGCAATTGAAATGAAAAAATCTACTTGGTTTCCATGTTTTGATTTAGATCCTTGGATGGCTAAGTCTCCTGCCTTTGAAGGCAATCTGTTGAGTCATTTCTCAGCAATGCATGTCAAGCAGTGGCATATAAGAGCTTGAGTGATTATATCTGTATCAACTGCCTTATATGAGAGAAAACAATCTCACTATGAGATCAGCGAAAATCAAGACCGTGGCATTTAAGGAGCAGCAGGAACCTACGAGTTTGTGACAACATTTTATTTTGCTGACAAGAACATGCCTAGTTGTGTGTCTTAGGCACTTAAATGCCAGCTTATTTATCTTCCTGAAGAAAAAAAAATGTTTCAGGCTGATGATTTGAGGAGACATCTATGTTATTGTATCCCACCTTAGTTGTGTCAGCTAAGATGACATGGTTTTCTACAACACAGCATGGGTCACCATCAGCCCCACAAACTACAAATAAAATGCCAGTGCTAATTAGAAACAGGTGCTGCTGTCATAGCATGTGGAACCTCTTATCTGCATAGGTTGGCTGGTGTGCTTTCATTTGGGGCCACCCTTCACATAGTGCTCCTCCAAAATGATAATTTCTGGTGTGGCAGGATTATGTACTAGGGTAATATTTCGATGCCTTCATTCAACAAATATTTCTTGTTTATCATGTGACTATCCAAGCTAGAAGCTAATATAGGAGACTAAAAGACAAAGCACGTAAATTTCTTGCCTGAACAAAGTCTACCAGAGGAAATACTTGTATTGATCCATCCTTCATATCTCAATAAAAACATGATTTCTTTAAGACTAGTTTCCTTATTAGTTATCATACGCATTTGTTGCTCTGAGAACTTTTGACAGTAGGAATATCTCCCTCCCACTGGCTCTTGAAACTTATGTGGCTATACTCTCAGTCTCTTTGTTTCACCATTATAACCTGAAACCTAGTAGAGGCTCCATAAGTAATTTTGAATAAGTAAAATCATTACAGAAAGATAAGTATTTATACTCATCATGTTGGCACAATTCAATTTGCCATTGAAGTTGGAGAAGAAAGGAGTTGTTTCTGACTGCATAGATCATAAAAATTTTTATGAAACATTTTCAAAACATTTAGGTAGAACTGCTATACAAAGAACTGTACATGTTTGATGTGTACAATTTGGAGAGTTTGGACATACGAAGACTTCTCTGGTTCTATCACCAGAGTCAAGGTAATATCTAACCAAGTGTTGAATATGCTGTGAAGCATTTTAATTGGGTTTTAAAGGTACAGGTCATGAGATGACATGGTATGACAGAAACTGGTGAACAGTGGGTGCAAAGGCAGAAAGAAGGCAAAGGCACAATTGTATCCACCTGTCTGTCATCTATCTGTCTATCTATTTATCTATCATCTATCTGTTTGAATATAGGCCGAATAAGGCTAATGGAGGTAGAAACATGGAAATGTGTATTGGGTCCAGGACATGAAAATATGTGGTAGAATGATCAAATAAAAATTTTGGGCCTACGAGAAGACATAGTCAGAGCTATGCTTTAGTTGCATTAACCATAGATGGTGTCTAATAGGTGAAGACCCTAAAGACAATGAAATCAGGTAGAAAGCTATTGCAATATAGACAATAGGTAACTGTCAATGGCAATAGGGAGAAAGAAATCACCAGTTCAAAAGATACTGTGGAGGGACTTTGAATTAGTTTAATATGGAAGTGGTGATATAAGGAACAGGTAGGTCTTTAAAAGTATTGGTATATTCTTTCTTTTTTTAAAACAAAATGAGCAGTTACTATTTGGCAAACAACACAGATTTTAAGCCAGAGCAATGATGTTTATGGTGGAGCATTTATAGTAATGGAATACAATAGGGTTAGGAGTGAGTTTCGTAACGGAGACCATAACTTTAAGATGATGAGGGAGCATTCCAATTGAGACATCACCTGAAAAGGTAGAAAGGGATGCCAGGAGAGGCCAGAACTAGACAAACTGAAGTGTTGGAGATAAATTAGTTGTTAGGGAAAATAGACAAATAATGAGACATGTTTAAAGACAAAAGAGGCAACAGAACAGGATTCAGTGAAAAGATAGGAGTTGAGACAGTGACAAACTGATTTTCAGGTTCAAAAGAACTACCAGAATGGAGTCCCACATTAGGCTGAACTGGAGTTCAACAGAGCAGTGGGACAAAGATATGGTCATTGTTACAGAACATCTGTTACAGAGAAATGTATAGAATCTAAGAAGAGAAGTCAAGAAAGACATACTCCAGAGGATCACTGCCATTTGAAAAAAATACAACAAAGGGGAATGTGGAGAGGTAAATGTGATGGGCTATTCCAAAAAGTGAGGTAACAAAGAGAAAAAATGCATGTTCAAGCAAAAGGAGATAATTTCAAGAAAAAATAAGTTGTCATCAAAAGCTTTATTTGATATTTATTTGGTATTTGCCATAATAATGTCTACTAAACTAAGGGCTCTTCAGTTTCCATTTTAATTGGAGAGTCAAAAGGTCATTGGTATCCTTAGAAGACCATTTTTTTAAGGGGTTGTTATTAGCTAATTTTTTGCCATTTCATTTTTTTTATTATTTTAATTGAAAAATCATAATTGTATATGTTTTATGAGGTACAATGTGATATTTTGACTATAGTCACCCTGTTATGCAATAGATCTCAAAACTTACTCCTTGTATCTATCTGAAACTTGGTATCCTTTGACCAATAACTGCTCATTCGCTTCCTTTACCACCACCCTTTCTTAATAGAGCTTTTGCTGACTAGACCCATGATCTTGGGTTTAGGAGAAAGAAGTCACTTTAAAAAAAATTTAAAGGCTAGTGTTTCTTTATTGAGTGTGGTCATGATGGAAAAACTGACGGCCAGATCGGAAAAGATTGTGTTTCCTTAGAGCAAGAGTTCACTTTTAATGATGAGGAAAATTAGTCATAACAGAGGGAGAAGTAAGAGCACTGGGGGTAGGCAGGGAGAGAAAGACTGAGAGAGAACAGTGGCTAATGATGTAAAAAGATGTCTGGAAAGTAAAAATCACTGGCCTCAAGACAGTGGTAAGAGAATTATTTGGAAGGACTTCTATTTCTGTCTGTACTCAACTGTATTTCCTTCATTATTGTCTTCAGAAAGAAAAAATGCACATCCCAGAGTTTTTAATCCAAGCTTTCAATTTCCTTTGTTAGGAAAAGATAATGTGGTCTGCTGGAGAAGAGGCCTGAGGAAACAGAAAGGTTTGAAATAACTTGTCATCTAAAATGTATGTTAGTGCAGTGGTTCAGAGCATGAGCCTCTCGATAATGAAGAGAAAGAGCTCCTCCTTAACTCCAACATACTGCTTACTTGCTATGAAGTCCTTGGAAAGTTACTTCACAAACTAAAGCAGTTCCATTTACAAAACGGGTAATAATCACACCATGGAATATGGTTTCTGTGAGAATTCACTGAATTAAGAGTTAAACTTTATTGAGTAATTTCAATATTTCAGATTGTATGGCAATATCTTTAAATGTATTTTCATTTATATTTCCATATTTTAATTTCTTAACTTGATTTTAAGCATCTGTAAAGGTAGGTACTGTACCTTATATCTCCTTGTATACTTAATTGCGCTCAGCATGGAGTACTGCACAGAACATATGCTTTAAATATAAATTCATAGTAACTTTGAAAATATATCTTTCAGTCAGTCTATGAGTTAGTAATACCAAGGAATTCTTATCATAAGAAAGGGACCAGAGTTGAACAACATATCCAATGACTATATTTATTTTTAAAGCAATGTCAAAAAATGCTAACTTATCTTTGTCATCTATAGCGGTTTTATCATGAGCTTATAAATAGTTTAAACTTATGTTACCTCTGCAAAATTTGTAAGGCTTAAAGGCATGTATTTCTACTTAATTTTTATCTGCATAAGATACGTATCTTATTTGCCTTGAATCTAAGCTTCTTTGTTTCTATACTTCAACTGTCCTCTTTCTATTAATCCTTTTCCTAATTTTATGAATTCTAATCTTACTCACTCTTGGTTGAAATATATAAACTTGGGTATCCTAACCACTTTAGTCTATCCCCTATGGAATATACTCCATTCGCTTGGATGATTTTTAGCTACTCTCTCCTAGGTAAGGAAATGATTCATAACTTATGTTGCAATCACAAGAATCGGAGTTGTCCTCCCTCAGAATCCACTGACATTTCTAACAATAAGTTTTTAAAAATAAGTAAGAATTCAGATCCAAATGGCATATGATTCAGTTCTATGGTTTTCTGGGATATTTTCATGTCAAACACAATTAGAATTAGAAGTCTTTGGGTCTCGTGGGAGATACATAGTTTCATTTCTCTTCTAATTTATATATTGAAACATAGCCTACCAAACATATTATAGATGGAGAAGGCCGAAGAGAGCCTCTTTCCCAGTGATTTTTAAAACATTTTAAATAAAATAAAACATATAGGCAAGTGAAACATTGGTGGAATCTCAACAAATAAGTCAAAGCAATTCCTCCTTCATCTGTTATAAGTGGGGGTCATGGTCCTTCCTTTTTAGATTCTCCTTACTCACATTTCCATGGGGAACACCCCGTATTTCTGCAGAACTTCAGATGTGAAGAACATAGTTTGAAATCCCCTATCTTTTCCAACCTTTTAAATTTTATAGATGAATTAACAGGCCCCGAAAAAGGACTGATTTTGATGTGCTAGCTCTTGAAATAGTTGAGACCAAAATCCAAATATCCTAACATCTATGTCAGTGTTTATTCCATCTTATCACATGATTCATTGGCTTGGTCATCCCCAGTGGCCTCTTCTGGTTTGGCTTAAGCACTGGACTCCTATGAACCAACCCAAGTTTTTGTTACGAATGAAGGAGGAAACAGGCAAAGATGTTGAGCAGACAATTGGCTATGTCTGCAATGAAAAACCCAGAACCCAGAGATGAATCACTCTTGCTTTAATCCATCATTCCAATATTTTATTATTTTACAGCATTTTAAGATTCTCTTCAGTTAAAATACACCTAAATAGCCTAATTGTTCAATTATAATATATGCAAACTAAGTAAAATTTGGTAGAGGTTTCTGAGAAAACTTTTGCACTCCTAAGCAAAGGGTATGAAAGCACTGCTGTTTTCTCCCGTACTTCTATCTTAAATATGTATAGGATGGCTATCACCATCACAGGTCTCCTGCAAATACCCTTGCAAACATAAAGGAGTAGAAAAATAGAATATGTCTTGGTCTTTGACATTATTGACTGACATAAGTAAATAATCCTCCTAGTCATTTAAACTGTGATAATCCAAGTTTTAATTTTTATTGTTGTTATTTGGATCACTGACAAGTAGCATGAATTCTACTAAATTTTCATTTTTCCAAAGGAAACCTGTACTATAAAAAGATGTTTTTGAATTATTGATTCCTTTCACACTAGTACGTTCTCTATTTAAAAAAAGAAAAAGAAATAACGCGATGTATATTCCCTTCTATTATATTGAATTAAAACTTGGTACAAGCCAGATATGGTAGGTCATGCCTGTAATCTAAGCATTTGGAAGGCTGAGGCAGGAGGATCACTTGAGCTCAGGAATTATAGATCAGTGAAGGCAACATAGTGGTACCCCAACTCTACAAACATAAAAACACTCTGGTACCCCAACTCTACCAACATAAAGATACTCCAGCTACTCTGGAGACTGAAGCAGGAGGATCACTTGACTCTTGGCATTCTAGGCTGCAATGAGCCGTAATTGCACCACTGTACTCCAGTCTGGGCAAGAGAGCAATACCTTGTCTCTAAACACAAACAGCAAAATAAAACTTGGCATGTCATACATTTGTAACTTGCATCAACGCTGACAACTTCTTGGATTGAAAGCATGTATGTATTCATTCCAGTATTTTCGAGTATTCTCTGATCCAGAATCTAGGATATGTGCTGGGAACTTGTTACTTTGGTCAAGGGGGTCATGATCTAGTAAACAATAGATAGAGAAAGACACTCAAAATATATTTGCGTATTAGCTACAGTCTTTGGGAAAATCTACAAACAGTTTTTCAAAGAATAAACTTTAAAACTATAAATGCTAAATAAATATGTAGAGATGAAATAATTCATACTCCTGTATTTTAATTGGTAAGTTAGTACCACCAAATTTTCTGTACTTCATTGTCTTTGTCCATACATAGGTATTCCTAATTGTATCTAGATTGAGTATATAAATTTTGCATATGTATGGTTTATTAAACTTTTCTTATCAGATAGAGATTTTTGGATCAATTGCAGATGTCTGCAATGGGAGCCTGGAAATTTATGTCTGTAACATCTCTTGGCCAAGTCATCCTATTGTAAACCCATAAAATTATAACAAACTCTTTATGCATATTCTTCTTTCATTGTATCTAGGAGGTTTGTTATTAATCTATCTTCCTCTCTTAAAAAGTGTTCCTCAGGCACATTTCTGATTAAGAAAAATTTGAGCACTTACTGAGTCAATTGTATTTCTATTCCCCATTAATCCATGATTAATATATAACAAGTAAAGTACTTTATTTGTTCAAGTGCTAATTTTGATATGGATGGCTCCCTATAGTCTACATACTTTTGCTAGTAGAAAGTCCAAAGCAAAAATAATTTAGCAATAATGAAGATAAACTATAAGTAGTTGTCTCAAAACTGACTGAATAAGGCTAACGGAAGAAAAATTATACATTTTTAACTTATTTATCTGATAGTGACTTCCTCTTCTAAAGAATCATGCACAGACATATTGTTATGAATATTCAAAAGGATTTTTAATGGCTTAATAATTTTTCTTCCTTTGTTTATAGGAAAAGTAGTCATAACACACACTGAAATAGAGTATTACACTTGTCAGAAGCAGATAAAATAATGTATCATTTGACATGTCTATCTTTCTTAGCATTGACTAAGGCAGACCAGCCATCAAAGAAAAGCATTACTCCCATCTGGATTTTCATATAGAAATATCATAGAACTTGCATAATATGGACTCCCCTGATTACAGTTAGAATGTCCCAACTATAAATGTCACTTACCAGGAGTCATCACTATCAAAAGCTTGTCTTAAATCTATTTGAAATAGATAATATATTAGCTCCAGATTTTCCCAGCATGATGTTAATATTCACTTATATTCTCTGAGTATATAGACATAGGTAGTTGACAAAGTTACCTGGAGGAAAGAGGAAGAAGCTGATTTTTCTCATTTTATTTTTGCTTCACATGTAACAAAGTGATCCTTTCTCCTCTCTGACACACCCTCTGGTCTTTTCCTGCTCTGTGCTCTAGAGTGCTGACCCCTATAGACATCATTTGGAATTTTTTCCTTGCATTTGGCCAATGGGAGACACTGGCAGGAATTGGAAGGCAGGAGACTGAGATTGGGGTATTTATTTCCTCTCCTTCTTTCTGTGTCATCTACAGCTTTTGGTGGATGCGCTCAACATTTACAGCTTCTAGAGGATGCTTCCTCTTCCATAGTTCAACATTTTCTGAAGGCTCCTGTTGTACAGTTCCCTCCTCTCCTTTCATCAGACTAGGGATGGAAATGACTTTCCTTTGTTGCTAGTCCCTAGATGTATCACCATTTCCTGTGGTTTAATTAACCTTATCTACATCTCTGTAAAGTTCTCTTAATAGAGAACTTTAGAACCAGGAAATCAGTAAGGGTTCCAGGAGGAAGCAGAAAATTCTAAAGGTTCAGCTAAATAGCCCCAAGAAAACTTTCAGGCCTCTTAATTTTTTTTTTTTTTTTTTTTTTTTTTTTAAGATGCAGTGCACTGTTTCCCTGGAAAGAAACATTGAAAGGATTTATTACTAAACTAATTATCTTCCCTTTTGAATGTGCAGAAAGCAGAAATATTACATACATTTAAATTATTTGTAGCCATTTTTTCTTGCAATGACATACACCTTACATAACTGTCACATGTTCAATTCAGAACTATACACTAGATAAGGATAATATTTACACAAATTAAGGATTTGCACTTTCCTTTCCTGCTTAAAAAATGATATCATAAAGCAAATGTGTGAGAATAGGGTTGTCATAGGTACAACCTTGACACTCTACTTCTTTATTTTTAAAGAAAAGCATTTTCAAAGTTTATTAGCAGTGTCCTGTGATTTTCAAAACACCACAGATTCTCTTGGTCACACATACCACAGCAAAGAACAACTTTTCTAGAGACACAGAGGGAAAGATCACTTTTATTCCAAGAACTTCTACTGGGGGATGAGTGACAAATTGTCTTACTGCTTCCACTTGTTAAAATAGTCCCTTAATTCCAAGTTAAAGAAATGTGAATTCAGCAACATTGACATGAAAGCAACTATGGTAGCCTTTTCAAAACTATTTTTGAACTATGTTGAGATGATTTAGTTACCTGGAATTAAACTGAACTTCATAAATCATAAATATTGTTAGTTATTTAAGAAGGCAAAAAAAAAAAAAAAAAAGTAGAAGTGATGTCTTTTTAACCAATCACCCTAAGATTCACCTCTGTAGATATTGATAGCTATCATAACATTCTTTAGTGTTTATTGATCATCTACTAAAGCCAGGTTCAGAGTAAAATATGCATTCTAATGAGCAACTCATTAATGATAGCCAGCAAATAATCCAAAGATAAATCATCATTCTCTAAACAGGAGTTTTGGTTCTTAGTCAAGAAATAAGAAAATAAATTTGATTAGTATTATCTTTGTTAGTGAACACCCTCATAAATACAGTCACGTGCCACATAATGACATTTTAGTCAATGACAGACCACATATGGAATGGTGGTCCCATAAGACTACAATGGAGCTGAAAAATTCCTGTCACCTAGTAATGTAGCTGGCATAACATTGTAGTACAAAGCATTACTCACGTTTGTGGTGATGCTGGCATAAATAAATCTACTGTGCTCCCAGTCATATAAAAGTATAACACTTATAATTAGGTTGAGTATTTAGTATTTGATAATAATGAATTACTACATTAGTGATTTATTTTTACCATACTACACTTTTTATCATTATTTTAGATGTGATTGTTATATATAAAAAAGAACTATAAAAAAGCCTCAGGAAGGTATGTCAGAAGGTATTGTCGAAGAAGGCATTGCTATCATAGGAGATAATAGCTCCATGCATATTCTTGCCTTGGAAGGCCTTCTAGTGGGATAAGAGATGGAGGTTGGGAGACTGTGACATGGGTGACTCTGACCTTGTGTAGGCCTAAGCTAATATGTTTGTGTCTTAGTTTTTAACAAAAAAGTTTAAAAAGTTAAAAAAATATATTTAAAGTAGAAAAACTTACAGAATAAGGATACAAAGAAAGAAAATATTTTTGTATACTTGTAAAATATATTTGTGTTTTAAGCTAAGGGTTATTATAAAACAGCTAAAAAATTTCAAAAATTTAAAACCTTATAAAGTAAAAAAGTTATAGTAAGTTAAGGTTAATATATTATTGATGAATGAATAATTATTTTTTATAAATTTAGTATAGCCTAAGTGTACAATGTTTATAAAGTCTACAGGAGTGTACAGTTATGTCTCAGGTCTTCACATTCACTCATCATTTACTCACTAACTCACCCAAAGCAACTTCGTTTTCCTGCAAGCTCTATTCATGGTAAGTCATATAAAAGTGTATCATTTAAAAAAAAATCTTTTATACAATTTTTGCTGTACCCTTTCCATGTTTAGATACGTTTAGACAAATAAATACTTACCGTTGTGTTACAATTGGCTAAAGTATTCAGCACAGTAACATGCTGTACAGTTTTGTAACACAGGAGCAATAGGCTACGCCTTATAGCCTAGGTGTATAGTAATCTATAACATCTAGGTTTGTGTCAGGACACTCTCAATGTTTCCACAACACTGAAATCACCTTAAGACACATTTCTCAGAATGTATCTCCATTGTTAAGCAACTCATGACTGTATATTGTAATTTTTATATTTCAATGTCATATGATATTTCTTTTCTTGATATCACAATACTCTGACATATTCACAAATGGAACTGTACTTACATCTTTATATCCTTAAAGGGTTCACATATAGCTCAAGGTAACCGTACATACTTGCACACATTTTTCCCCCACAAATTTAAATTTCACCATCTGTTAACCATATTAAGACTAATTAGCAAAACTCACTGCATGCTACATCTTCAGCAATAGGAGACACCATAGAGACATTCAGAGCTATTTTAAAGAATCAGCTCTGCAAATCAGGCTTTAATGTGAAGGAATGCATTTATTAGAAAGTTTTACACACTACTCATAGTTTCAATGTTTCTTGTTTGCTCCTACTTTAGAGAAAAGTGAACGATTTTATGGAAAAATAAGTTGGATTGAATCTTCATTTTTCCCTGCATGTTTTCCTCAACATATCAGGCAAAGGAACTCAAACAAATCCCAACATCATAAATGCTATAAAACAACCACTTTAAATAAAAGGTATTATTATTAATTAACCCCATTTTCAGATAAAGCAGCTGATGTTTCAAAAGTTTTTGTCTAGCTTGTTCATTTACCAAGCTAGTAAGCGAGAGAGTCAGGATTTTGAACACCAAATTCAATTCCCAATCTCCTTCAACTGTACTAGAAGCAACCCATCCAACATTACGTAAAAAAAGAAAAAAACTTTTGACCAATTAAAGTTTTTTTTTTTATTTTTTTATTATTATTATTTTTTTTTATTTTGAGCAAAGAATGATTCATCAATTGGGTAGCCCTCAAAACCAGAAGAGGTTGAAAGAGCTTCTCTCTGCAAGGTGGGCAGACAGTATTTATAGATATAAAAGGAAGTGAGGTGCAAAAAATAGCATGGTCTGATCAGTTGGCAGCCTGTGATTGGCTGAGACTCAACTATTTTTATTTTAAAAAACTCCTAAATTAGGCTTTCAGTCTGTGTACATACCAAGTTAGGTTGCAGTTCCTTGAGCAGGGACTCAAGCTATGGAGGCAGCCTCAGGCCAAATTCAGTTTAACAATTATACAAGCAAAGACATGGCAGCATTGAGAGCACTGGCAAATCTTAAAATTGATTTAATAGTCAGCATAACTATATGTTCAGAATAAAATGGGTTAAGGTATGATTTATTTTAGCCCCAGATAACTTCTTTGCTAATGTTAGTCAGCAAAATAATCACAAAAGAGGAATGCATATTAAATGCAGGTTAAAGGCAGATTTCTTCACACCTTTCCCCAAGAATCTGATTAAATGAGTCCAAAATGCAGTCTAAGAAACAGTTTTTAGTAATCACACTGGACAATAGCATGCAAGAGCTCAGAGACAACTTTGAGAAATATTGACATAGAAAATGAAAGGGTATATCCTCAGATTTCCTATTGATCACCTAAATAATCACAGTATTTCCAATTCAAACAAATCAGATAGCTCAATAAAAAATTATCACTGATAATGTTTATTAAATCTAATCCTAAAATTATTCAATATAAAAATCATTAAATTAAGAAGAGATTGGGGGCTATTAAGAGATTTGCAGATTTAATAACCTGGTATTATAAATAAAGAATCTTAGATTTGTTACTAACTGAAGATATTACCAGTGAATATTGTCAAGATGATAAAGGAGTGCCAGTGTCTGGCAGAATGCTCCAGAATTCAATGAAAGAAAATTTCTTGTTTAACAAATTAGACACACACTCCAAACTAATCTCTCACTTAAAGAAAAAGTAGATAAAGGAAACTCAAAGAGGGTGGAAAACGTTCTTTGGGTTTCTTTTATCCTTATAAGCTGCAATTACAAATTTCAATAAGTAATCTTCCTGATCCCAGTGATAGTTCCAAAAAGACAGCAGCAGTATTTCCAATATTCTGCACCCCCCACCTCCCCACAGGTGCCATCTGGGGTTACTCCCCAAGGGCAGAGGTTCTTCAGGCAATTACTTACTGCCTGTGGCTAGTAGCATAACTAGGAGAAGCTGATCTCATGTACATTACTTTTTATCTAGAAGTCTCTTGAACTACAAAAGAGATCACTAACACACACTAATTTCAGTTACTTTATTCTCCTGACTTTAAGGACAGGTCATGAAATGCAGGTTATCACAGGATATGGAGGTTAAATAATAGAACTAAGTGATTTATAAAAAGAAAACTCCTCAGCTTATAATGTCTATAATCTCAGCACTTTGGGGGCAGTAACAGGTGGATCGCTTGAGGCCAGGAGTTTGAAACCAGCCTGGGCAACATGGTGAAACCTGCTCTCTAAGAAAAATACAAAAAATAGCCAAGCATGATGGTGTGTACCTATAGTCCCAGCTACTTGGGAGGCTGAGGTGGGAGGATCACCTGAGTCCTAGAGGTTGAGTCTGTGGTGAGCCATGATTCCACCACTGGGCAACAGAGCAAGACAGTGTCTCAAAAAAACAAAGAAGAAGGGCCAGGTGTGGTGGCTCATGTCCATAATCCCAGCACTTTTGGAGGCTGAGGTGGGCTCATCACCTGAGATTGGGATTTCAAGACCAGCCTGACCAATATGGAGAAACCCTGTCTCTACTAAAAATGCAAAATTAGCTGGGTGTGGTGGTGCAAACCTGTAATCCCAGCTACTCGGGAGGCTGAGGCAGGAGAATTGCTTGAACCCAGGAGACAGAGGTTGTGGTGAGTCAAGATTGCGCCATTGCACTCCAACTTTAATAGAGATTAATAGAGATATATGTAATCTGTGTCTATACATGTGTATCATGATGGGGCGGGGGCAGTGACTGGTGCATGCTGCTGACTTAAGGTATTATGAAATGAAACCTATATCATTTGAGGATCCTCAATTTGTAGGTTTGGTCTGAAAAATATTATTTAGCTATATAGAGCATGAAGAGTAAGTTCAGTAAGGCAAAATCCAAATAAATCTGTAAAATCTGTAAAGTTAGGGACTATTGTCTCAGGATTCAAATTGAGTTTGATACTCATTCTAGTGTTGCTGAAAGAGGACAGTTACAGCTGAACTCTCTTTCTCACTAAAAAGCTCCCAGCCTTCAGTAACATCATCAAATCATCTAGAAACTTTTAATCTATGAAGTTTTGATAATCTAGACTATTTGATGTATAGTCTATTTCCTTACTCAATAAAGAATTTAAATTATAGATAGGGATCTCACCAAAACTTGACCTTAAAAAGTTAAAAGCCCCTTATTCAACCAGTTTGTTTTAGTTTCTGGCAATGTTATCCATACACAGGTAAGATGAGTTTTAAAAAGTTTAAAAAGGCTTTACTTTAGTGATCAGTCTTTTCCTCATGCACATTCACATTATATCTGAATGAATTTCTAAGTGATACTACTTTGATTTATTGTTACAAAATAAAAGCCCACATAGAGGGCTGGCCATAAATATAAGGTAGAAACACTACACCTTATTTTTCAGTCCTGTAAAGAGAGTCAGGTTGTTTCACCTCTATCCTGTCACAGTGCCTTAAATCCCAGTATATCTCTACCTTGTCACAGTGCCATGAAATGCCCCCAGTTATCATACTTAGGACATCTTCTTCAAAGCTCAAGGATAGAAACGCACATATGAATGGTAACTTATCCAGCTAGGAGCACCCAGTACTCCGTACTGGGAGTAAACAATCAGACTGGGATCCAGCAAAAGTGAATTCTGATTGACAGAATATAAGGAGGAAGAACAACGAAAGTAGGGATGATCAGAAGCTGGAGTAGAGCAGCCTGAATGGCACACCAGAGCAATATCCTGTGCTGCAGGACAGACAATAAAATGGTCCTGTTGATGAGGACATGGTGTGCAGAGAAAGGGGCCCAGAAAGAACAGAAGGTAAGAGATGGAACCAGAAGTACATACAAGTATAATGCAGAATGTTATAGGCAGCCAAATCATGTTGAAGAAGAACATCTAATAATGTGGGCTTGTAATTAAAATATATCAACTGCAGAAAGCTAGTACAAATGAAAATGTAGAGTCTGATTTTATATTTGTATACAATAATTATTAAGCAAATTTCTAGGAGATCTTTGGCCAATTAGAATAACAAGTAATTGGATGAGTACGTGGCTTTAGATTGAATTAGAAATACATACATACATATACATATGTGTGTGTGTGTGTGTGTGTGTGTGTGTGTGTGTGTGTGTATACTCTCATTCTGTTAATTTCTGAATATCTTTCTGGTTCTGATCCCACCATTTAGAAAATAACAAGAAAGTAAGAGTGCAATAGTAGGGTTTAATAATTTACTACTGCTGCAAAGACAATGAGAGCACTAGCTCTCAAAAGCAGTGTTGAATTCTGAATGATCATTCAGATCCCAAGGTATTTTTCAGGCTCTTAGAGGCTTTTGATGTCTATTTTCCTGACATTGAAGCATTTCTTGTATTCTTGTATGGCTGAACCATAATGCTCAGGGTTCTTAAGTTTACATAAACCCTCAAATGCCTTTTACCACATATTTCCAATTTTTGATTTCCTGGGTAAATCCCTATTTCATGCACCACAAATTTTAATATAGGTGTGGAATCAGCTATAAATTCTCTTGTTATAGATAGACAGATGTAGTTTAAAAATTAATATACAAATAGAGATAGATATAGATCTATAGATCTATAGATATTTAAATAGATATCATATCTCTCTATATCTATCTATATGTATTATCAGGTAGATAAGTAAATAGATGTAAGGCAATTAAATAGCTCCAAATGTTGATAAAGATATAATGCAATGAGAACTATTACATGAATAAATCTAAATCAGTACAAGGACTTTGAGAAATAATATAGCATATTTTATAAAGTTGAAAATGCACATTCTCACCAATCATTATTTTCACTCTTAGGTATCTACACTCTGAACAAATTCTTGCATCACTGCACCAAAAGACACAAAAAAATGTTTGTAGCAGCATTCCTTATAATAGTTAAAATCTGAAAACAAACTAAATGTTCACTGACAGGAGAAGGGATAATAAATTTTGATACAGCTTTGGAAATGAATGAGCTACCTGTATCAACATGAATGAATCACATCAACGATGTTGCTTCATAAAGTCAAGTCACAGAATAAACCCAGTCTAACCCCATTTATATAAATTTCAAAACATATAAAACTAAAGAGCACAGTGGCCTTCTCTTATCCACAATTTTGCATTTTGCAGTTTCAGTTACCCGTGGTATAATGCAATAACCTACTGTATACTAGAGAGAAAGACCTCACTCACATAATTTTTATTGCTGTACATCATTATTATAATTGCTCTGTTTCATTAGTTATTGTATACTGTGCCTAATTTATAAATTAACATTTATCATATGTATGTGTGTGTAGGAAAAAACATAGTATATATAGAGTTCATTCAGTACTATCAGTGTTTTCAGGCACCCACTGGGGATCTTGGAAGCATGCCTCATGCCCCATATGGGAATACTCGCCTATTTTATAATTATTCTTTAAATAAAAGAATGATCATCATACACCCCATATAGTGGTTATCCTGATTGGGAAGGAAGGGAGGATGTGATCAGGGAAAAACACAATCTTCAATAGTGTTCTGTTTTATAAGCTGTGTGGTTGTTTAAAAAAAAAAAAATAGACAAATTAAATTTAGCCAAGTTTATTTGAGCAAAGAAATGATTCATGAATCAGGCAGCAGTCCTGACCAAAAATGGTTTGTAACGATCCATCCCACCCACCACATGTGCAGGTTATATTTATAGCCCAAGAAAAGGTAGTGACATACAGAAATAATCTAAATGGTTACAGTCGGCATTTGTCTTATATGGTAATGTTTCGTTAGCCTTCAGCCTCTGATTGGCTGGGGGCTTAGTGGCTATGATTAGCTGAGACTTGGCTACTTGTTAGAAGAGTCTACTTTCATGTGGTGTTACAGTCTGTTTATATATCAAGTTCACTACCTACAAGTTCACAGTTCACCTACAGAGAAACCTTTACGCCAAACTTAAAATATGTATGAAAGCAGGTTTAGGCCAAATATATTTCAATTTAACAGTGGTGAAGCATATTTGACCATTTTATTACATTTTATAACATATATATTTCATTTATATATTGAATAGTTCAGAATAAACAGATTTAAGACATTATAAAATGATTTTAAACTGAGCCAGAAATCTCTGTGCCTTCAAGAGAAAAAAGTACTATATAATGTGAATACTCATATGTATGATATTTGATTAGGAGAAAAATGGTACTATTGACAGATAAAAGTAAAAACTACTTAATATTGCTTATAATAATATAATAATAAGATATATGTCAAATAATCATAGTTAATTGTTAATCTCTTAATGTGCCTAATTTATAAATTAACCTTTATCTTATGTATGTGTGTATAGGAAAAAACATAGTATTTTGAATAATTAATATATATTAACTATTCTCCTCTTGTTCATCATCACAAAATAAACATTTGGCTTTTGAAATAATAATTATGAGGCCATAGAGCATAGTGATTAAGAGAGAGAGAGAGAGAGAGAGAGTGTGTGTGTGTGTGTTAGAGAACCTGGGTTTGAATCTCAGCTCCAGGTCACTAGCTATGTGACTTTTGCTAATTTTCTGCTATGTGACTCAGTTTCTTTATTTTTAAAATTGACATAATAAGAAATCTTAGTGTGTTTGTGAAGGGTAAATGAGATAAAATGAGGCAAATAACATTTATTTAATAATTTGTATTTGCCAGGTACTGTGTTGACTCTTCATATAAAATAACACAAATATCAAATTGAAAGCCTGACTAGTTTCCTGGATTTTTCTACTCATGTTCATAAGCAGCTGATCAAGGCATTAAACTCTGATAGGAAAATTGTAAAATCACTGCATCTAATATAAGTGGCTCTGTGTCTTGAACTCTTGATTCCAGGCTTTAAAACAAAGCAAAATATACTTAAACCTAAAAGGTATTCACAATATTTTCATACAATCTAAGCAAGTTTTATCAGCTCCTTATCTCTAATTTTGATGTCATATTTCAGTCACTCTGGTTCTTGTTATAGTTGCTTTGATTCACTAAGGCAAATGCTTTTTTTGTTTACCAAGAGAAATATGTTAAAGTCACTTTTTAATATTGTAGCTTTTGCTTCAATATTTATAAATTTGTTATGAGGCATGTGACAATATATTAGATATATAAGAATTGATATGAAGCATGTGGCAATTTAGAATTGATATATTATTTTTGTGAACTGTACATTTTATTGTTATGGCATGCCTCTTAATCTATAGGAATACTTCTTACCTTGAAATCGGCCTTGTCTTTTGGTCAGTGTTTGAATGGTATGTTTTTTTCTTTTTCCATACATTTTATTTCAGAACATTTCTGGCTTTTAATTAATGATGTCTTTTGTAAGCATCATATTGTTGAGTTTCATATTTTATGTAGTCTAATGATTTTCTTTTTGGTAAAATAGTTCGTGTACATGTTATGTAATTATCGATCTGTTTGGTTACATATCTACCATTTATTACTTTTTATGTGTTTCATTATTTTTCCCTTTTTGTCTCCTTTCTTGTCTCATATTAGATTAATGAAGTATTTTTCTTGCTAATCCATTAACTTTTCTGTTTGCATATTATTTATATTTTTAAAAAGTTTCCTTCAAAAATACCCCAGAAATTATATCATGCTTCCCCAAGTGGAAACCTAAACTTTATTATTTTATTACCTCTGGCAATACTGGGATACTAAAATATTTTTATTTCCTTTCACCATCACCTGTGGTGTTCTTGTGACGTATTTTATTTTTATGTATATTTTAAACTTGATCAGACAGTAAGAGTATTTTGTACAGTCAACATTAATTTAGATTTACTTCATGTGGTGATAAATAGATACTAATCATAATATCCAAGGCAGCCACTAATAATTAAAAATATGAACAAAAGAAACAATGAGATAATTTAACGTAATTATTGATAAATTAGGATTCATGTCTTCCAATCTCCAATTGTTTTCTATATGTCCTGCTTTTTTTGTTTCTCCATTTCTACACTACTGAATTTTTAAATGTCAACTAGGTATGTTCTAGTGTACTATTGGGGGAACCTGCCCCTGACAGCTAACATGGGTTTTTTTCTATTTCCCTAAGCATCGGCTGGTCTGAGAAATAAAGGGAAAGAGTACAAAAGAGAGGAATTTTAAAGCTGGGTGTCCAGGGGAGACATCACATGCCCGCAGGTTCCGTGATTCCCCCTGAGCCGTAAAACCAGCAAGTTTTTGTTAGCAATTTTCAAAAGGGAGGGAGTGTACAAATAGGGTGTGGGTCACAGAGATCACGTGCTTCAAGGGCAACAAAAGATCACAAAGTAGGATGTCAGGGTGAGATCACAAGGTCAGGGTGAAACTAGAATCACTAATGAACTTCCATGTCCAGATGTGCATGCATTGTCATTGATAAACAAGGTTCAAGAGCAGAGAACCGGTCTGACTAGAATTTGCCAGGCTGGAATTTCCTGACCCTAGCAAGCCTGAGGGCACTGCAGTAGACTAGGGCGTGTTTCATCCCTGTCTACATCTGCATAAAGGCAGACATTCCCAGGGCAGCCATTCAGAGGCTTCCTCTGGGAATGCGTTCTTTTCCCAGGGCTGTTAATTATTAATATTCCTTACTGGGGAAAGAATTCAGCGATATTTATCTTACCCGTTTTTGGTAATAAGAGAAATATGGCTCTGTTCCGCCTGGCCCACAGACAATCAGACTTTAAAGTTATCTCCCTTGTTCCCTGAAAATCATTGTTATCCTGTTCTTACGGTGCCCAGATTTCATATTGTTCAAATACACCTGCTCTACAAACAATTTGTGCAGTTAACGCAATCATCACAAGGTCCTGAGGCGACATTCATCTTCAGCTTACAAAGATGATGGGATTAAGAGATTAAAGTAAACACGGGCATAGGAAATCACAAGAGTATTGATTGGGGAAGGGATAAATGTCCATGAACTCTTCACAATTTATGTTCTTCTGCCAGGGCCTCAGCCAGTCCCTCTGTTCAAGGTCCCTTACTTCCCAACAGTGTACCATTTTAATTATGTTGTTTCTTTTATTCTGTATATTTTAGTTATTTTCCTAGTTGTTGCCTTGGGTATTACAATTAGCATCTTAACAAAAAAAATCTAGTTTTATTACTAACTTAATTTCAGCAGTATATGGAATTTTTTCCATATAGTCCCATTCCTTTTAATTTCCTTAGGCTGTTTTTATAATACATATTGCAACTTTATACAGTAGAAACTCAACATAGTTTTATAGTTATTGCTTTATACAGCTACCTTTTAAATCAGACAGAAGCGTTACAAATATATGTTTATACTTACTCTCCTTTATATTTACCTATATTTACCTGCAAGAAATTGCCACAAACTTGGTGGCCTAAAACAACACACATTTGTTCTATCGCATTTCTAGAGATCAGAACTTGAAGTCAATTTCCCTGGCCAAAGCACATTTGTTGGCCGGGCCAGTTCTTTCTAGTGGCTCTGAGGTGAGAATCTTTTCCTTGAGTTTGTCAGCTTCTAGTGGCCCACCCTATTTCTTGGCTTGTGGCCTCTTCCTTTGTCTTCGCAGCGCATCATTCCAATCCATTTTCCATCATTGCATTGCCTTCTCAGCCTATGTGGTCGAGTCCTCCTCTTCTTCCCTCTTATAAAAATACTCGTAATTATAGCCTACCTAGTAATCTAGTATACTTTTTCCATCTCAAGATTCTTTATTTAAACACATCTGCAAAGTCCTTTCGTCAAATACAGCAACATCTACAGGTTCTAGGGGTTAAGAAATTGGTATCTTTAGGGGCTATTATTCAGCCTGCCACACTGATATGTTTAATTTTTATCATGTGGATTCAAGCATATTTTCATGTTGACTTGAATCCATTAGTATTTGAATCCATTAGTATCTCCTGTAGGGAATATCTGTTAGTGGCAGGAATGTCATTATTTCTGTTTCATTTTTCAAGGATAATTTTCTGTTTCATTTTCCCAAGGATAATAGCTGAGTACAGAATTCCTGATTTTTGAAATTTTTCTTCAGCATTTTAAATGTTTTCCCACTTCCTTATAGCCTTCATGGTTTCTGGTTATAAATACCTGCTAATCATGTTAAGGATCTCTTGTATGTGATGAGTCTCCACTCTTGCTGCTTTCAAAATCCTTTGTAATTTGTCTTTGGACAGTGGTGATTACGATGTGTCATATTATTCTGTTATAATTCATTTTATTTTTATAAGATTGGTAATGCCCCATTTTTCAAGAACGCATATTTGGTTCTTTTACAAATTTCTGTCTCTTAACAAGATTCTCTTTTTGGTGAGACATCATTGTCATATTTTAGGCAATGTTTTCTTAGCTCTTCAAACATATTTATAAGCATCATATGTAAAGTCTTGTATACTAAGTCCAACATCTGGATGCCTGCTGGGACAGTGTCTACTGATTTTAATTTCCTGAGTTGTGAAAATTTTGATTTTGACAATGTTGCCAGAAATTTAATTGCTTTATGAGGAGCTGATTTTTGAAGATTTTCATTCCACCATTCCAGAAGTTTTGCACTAGGGCCTCATAACTTTTATATGTGATTCTGAACTATATCAAATTTGGGACATTTTGCATATGCAAACCAAATTTTTGATGCCTGAAGATGTTTCTGGAGATAAATACACTAAGCAATCTCATTGTAACAATTACTCAAAGTAGAAAAGGGAACTGGATTTAAAGGATGCTTCAATCTGTCCATTGTTAAGGAACTTAAGGGGTAACTATATGAAGCTCGAGGTTGGTAATATCATCTATCATGATGAGGTTTGAATGTTTCTTCCCTTTTCTCTAATCAGTAATTGCTTTGATTTTACTGAAAATAAGGGTTGGATCTCTGTTCTGCCAACTTAATTTTTTTAAAAAAAGAAAAAATTCATAGAGAATTTTAAAGAAAGAACCATCAGAATGATTGGATGCATATTCCTGAAATTAAACAATCTGATAAAATGTCAGGCTAAATTTGGCTTGCAATATGTTAGAACAAGATTATTATAAGGCCAGCTTAAAGTCCACATATTCTTTGCATCTTCAAAGTAGTATCCTTTATCTCAAATAGGCCTCAGATATATTCTTGTGTATAAAACAGGCCTAATGTCAAGTTCAAAGAGGAATGGCAGGCATAAAAGTTTCCTACCAGTCAGATTTTGTTTTCTCAAGTAAATATGGTAACAAGTACCATCTTTGTTTAGCATTTCAATAATGTAACCATTTCAATGATAACTGCTGGGAACTGGTGATTAAGTAAACTAATAATTGAAGCAACACATAATTGTGATATCATTGCGGGTAGTTTTCTTACATTCTTAGCTTGGGTACAATATATCTTGCCACCTATTCAGAAAAAGAAAGGGGGAAAAATAAACATGCTACAAACCAGCAAATAGACATAAAAGGTTTCCACTTTTTAATAAGTTTTGCCGTTTGGCTTTCATATTGACCTGGATATTACCACAACAATATGGTATATATGACTTTTTAAGTGAGGAAATTTTCACCAAAGTTCTACTGGAATACAGCATAGCTTGAGTGATCAGGCATGTCTCACAGCAGCTTAACATAGATTCACTTATCAAGGGCATCATTTTATGCATTTCCCGTGTCCACAGCCATAAAGACCCAGGGCGAAAAAGTCGAACACGTAACAAAATAAATAAAGAAATAAAATAAACAGAAAATAGCACCAGCCTTACTTTGTTTTAAAACTTGTACATTTGCTCCTTGAAGGGAAAATAGAATTGATATTTGATTATAAATTAGGAATAACTTATAACCTGTGAGTGACATATATATGCATTGTATGTACTGATTGTATTGATGCCTAGGTCCCAGAAGAAATAATCTATTTGCATACCAAAGATACTTGTCTCCCAGTCCCTACTTGGTCATTAAGGAGACTCAGTTACTGCTGTTACATCACCTAATAGCCCTAGTTGGTTTTGATTTCTGGTTAGAGTTCTTTTCTGGCATGGTATGCATATGTCCACTCTGGTGGGAACAAAAGTAGCATTAGTAATCAAGCCTGAAAGAACCAGACACACAGAAGCTCCTATTTGACTCAACTCTCAACTCAGATAAAACACTATTCCATTAAGTACAGCATCTAGTTTCCACACTCATATCCAGAGAGGCCCGGTGACACAACTCGGAAACGCAGGAATTTAAAGCCGTGTGGACAATTTGTGAGAGAAATGGAAGAAGAGAGCCGCAAAAGTATCCTGCTACTTCTCCTCAGCAGATTCTTCAATGTATGGTAGTTGTCTGTTCCAAGTCAGCTCACGTGACTGAGTGAACCACTATGGTCTAATGTGTACATTTTAATTTTCACTCTGTGAAGACCCTGATTAAGGCAGACCCAGAACCCTGTGTGTAGCATATTAGTTTGTGCACAATTTTTGTTTCTTGGGCCAGTTTTGATTTTAGCCCCGACTGTGGTAGATAGTTTCATGCATATTGAAAGACTTCCATTTCAAATGATGAAAATGTCTCTCTCCTTTTCAACCTCAGAGAATTTTCCTAAAATTGAGAAACTGGTTCAGTTTACATATTTTTTTCAGTCCTAAAATGCAGAGGAGTTAATGCTTCCAGAAGCAACTCTCAGTAGGCGGGTGCTCTCATGCTTATTGGACATACAATAGTGGGAGGTATTTTGTATGCTTCTCGGAAGGGCCGGTAGAATTGAGTCCCTGTTACCCTCAGACCTGCTTTGAATACTCGTCCTTAATTTAAATTTTTCTTTTTCATTCTCTCTCTCAACTATTTTATAGTTCCCCTCACAAATTTTCTTTCAAGCTCTATAATTGAGCATGCCTAAACAAAGACAGTTGTCCCAGAAGTGGTCCTAAAAAACATATTCTTAAGGTGGGATTTTGGAACTGGATCTCTCACTGCTCAGATATCACTTCTTACTGGCAATAAACAGAATGATGATAACCTCTGATGTGTGAGGCAATATCACAACCACCAATAGCCTCACCTATGATGGACTAAAATTAAATACAATTGAAAGAAGACATATTAACTTATTCATTAGTTCCAGCCCTTGAATGGTGTGGGACAATGGTAACAAAAATTAGGAGGTGGGTGGTTTTTGTTAAATTTCTTGAAAGACTTTAAGAAAGAGAATGACAAAGTCTCTCAAGTATCAGAACATGACATAAAAGCCTGAAGATCTTCCTGGCATTGTTAGAGGCCTTTCCGTGAAGTCAGTGCTGTGCTGAAAATTAGGCTGAGAATTTAACTGCTAGCAGAATAGCCAAGTAAATAATGTAAAACCTCGACAGGCAGCCCAGGGTAAAGTCTGGACCTTTATTTGGGACCCTCGGTTTTGTGAGTAATGTAGAAATGCCTGGGTGATTTCTTGGGAACTGCCTAGGTTGCAAGAACTCTTGCTTGGTTCAGGGTGACTATCCTCTGTACTGCAGGGTTGGTGGTGAGAGAGTTTCCTTGGAGCTTAGTTCCCTAGTATTAATGGAAGTAACAGACACCATGTGGTGAAACTCAACTGTAAGAGGCAAAGTGGATAGTTTTCTTCTAATGACAGCAAGACTAAAGCAACAACCAAGGTACCTTTTAATGCAGTAGTCTGTGTTAATGGCTAAGAAAACATGGGTTTCTTGGGTAAGATAGAGAAGCAGCTGGTGAGGGTATTGCTTGACTTATAAAAACAGAAAAATGACAGAGCTTGTGAGAAGGCTGATGTTAGCAGTCTTAATAGAAAAGTATTTCCATCCCCAGTTTTCAAATACAGATCCTGCCATTTGGATGGGAGGCCAATTTCTACTTGGCTAGTAGGGACCATGAAGTGCCATTGAAAGTCAATACAACAATCAACCTGCCAATCCTTCTGCAAGGATTCTTCTGCAACTCTTAATCAGATAACTTATGAGAGGTGACAGATACAGAGTTTGAGCTGACATTGATGCCAGGAGACTCAAAACACCATTACAGAGCTCTGATTTTGTGGGAGCTTATAAAATAGCAGGTGATAAATACAGTCATGGTGAACTTCCATCTAACAGTGTGTGCAAAGGCCCCTCAGCTACACTCTATGGTTTTTTCTCCCCTGCTTGACTAAAAAATTATAATTGAAGAAGTATTTTATTGAATTTTTAGTAACATTTTTGTATTGTTCTTTTAGCAGATATCCAAGATGTGTATATTTGTCTTATTATTGCTTACTTTTTATTAGTATATTTACCACTTCTACAACAATGCAAGGGACTTTAAAAGTTTAATTCTACCCCCTCCTGATTTTGTGGTTTTGCTATCATATAGTTTCCTTCTATATCTCTTACACAAGGCATAGCTATTATTATTGTTTTATACAGTTAGTGTTCTTTCATATTTACTCACATCGTTTTTAAATTTCACTTTACGACCTGGGATACATGATGTGCAGAACACGCAGGTTTGTTACATAGGTATACATGTCCCATGGTGGTTTGCTGCACCTATAAACCAGTTATCTATTGTTTAAGCCCCACATGCATTAGGTATTTGTCCTAATGCTATCTCTCCTTTGTGTCCCACCCCACAACAGGCCCAGGTATGTGATGTTCCCCTCCCTGTGTCCATGTGTTCTCATTGTTAAACTCCCACTTACGAGTGAGAACACGTGGTGTTTGGTTTTCTGTTCCTCTGTTCATCTGCTGAGAATGATGGCTTCCAGCTTCATTTATGTCCCTGCAAAGGACATGAACTCATTCTTTCCTATGGCTGCATAGTATTCCATGGTGTAATGTGCCACATTTTCTTTATCCAGTCTATCATTGATGGGCATTTGGGTTGGTTCCAAGTCTTTTCTATTGAAAATAGTGCTGCAGTAAACATATGTGTGCCTGTGTCTTTATAGTAGAATGAATTATAATCCTTTGGGTATATGCCCAGTAATGGGATTGCTGGGTCAAATGGTATTTCTGGTTATAGATCCCTGAGGAATCACCACACTGTCTTCCACAATGGTTGAACTAATTTACACTCCCACCAACAATGTAAATGCTTTCCTATTTCTCCACAGCCTCACCAGTATCTGTTGTTTCCTGACTTTTTAATAATTGCCACTTTAACTGGCATGAGATGGTATCTCATTATGGGTTTGATTTGAATTTCTCTAATGACCAGTGCTGTTGAGCTTTTTTTCATGTTTTTTGGCCACATAAATGTCTTCCTTTGAGAATTGTCTGTTCATATCCTTCAGCTACTTTTTGATGGGGTTGTTTTTTTCTTGTAAATGTGTTTAAGTTCCTTGTAGATTCTGCATGTTAGACCTTTGTCAGATGGGTAACTTGCAAAAATTTTATCCCGTTCTGTTCACTCTGATGATAGTTTCTTTTGCTGTGCAGAAGCTGTTTAGTTTGATTAGATACCATTTATCAATTTTTGCTTTTGTGGCAATTGCTTTTGGTGTTTTAGTCATGAAGTCTTTGTCACAACTTTATTCTTTCTGGAATCCTTCATTCTTTCATGTAGTTCAAAGCCTTTATCTGAAATTATTTTCTTTCAGCCTGAAAAACTTTCTTTAGGATTTCACTTATTTTATGCAGCATGGATCTTCTGATGATCAATTTTCTCAGTTTTTGTTTGTCTGAAAAAGTCTTCATTTTGACTTCATTGTTGAAGACTATTTTCACCAGGTATGGAGTTTAAGATTAGAGTTCTTTTTTGGTTCAATGCTTTAAAAAATGTCATTTTATTGTTTTCAGATTCCATAGTTTCTGTTGAAAAGCCAGACACCAGTTTTATTGTTGCTTCTCTGAAGATAATGTATCTATTTTCTCTAGCCCCCTTAAGGTTTTCTTTAACTATGATGTTTAGCAATTTGGCTATGATATGTCTAAGTGGGATTTTTCTTTGTATTTCTCCTGTTTTGGTTCCACTGATCTTCTGCAATGTGTGGGTTGAGATTTTTTGTCAATTTTAGTGTATTTTTGGTCATTATCTCTTCAAATATTGCTTATTCCTCATTCCCTCTCTCTTCCCTTTATAGGATGCCAATTATACACGTTAGGTCTTTGACTATGTATCACATACCTTTTACACTCTGTTCTATTCTTTACATTTTATTTTTCTCTGTGCTTCAGTCTAGATATGTTTCTATTGATCTGTCACTGAATTCACAAATCCTGTTTTCTACTGTGCCCAGACTTTTAAACTATCCATTCAATGGGCCTTTGGTTCTGCATATATGTTTTAAATTCTAAATCAGAGTTTTTTTGTTATCCTCAATTATGATACTCTTTTCCTCTATTTTAATATATTTTAATAGTTCAAATTATGCTTTAACTCTAATATCTAAACAACTCGTTATTGAGTCATTTTAATTGCTTTTCTTAGTTTTAAAATAATCCCTTTGAAAAATAATCATACTTCAGCATTTTTGATTGAATGCCAGTAATGCACAAAATCTAGAGTCCGTGAAAGATGACTCTTTCTTCTCTGTCCACTAAGACTGCACCATATTGTTTGGGGGTAAAGTAGGGAATCCCCTTAAACAGAAAGGTAGGTAAGTATGAAGCTTACCTAGTGCATCTCTTTTTCCAAGAATCATTTTCCTCAGATTTCTTTCTGCTTTGATTCTTCTCCAGTGTCTTCAAATACTTTTTAAATATTTTGTGCAGTACAGATAGAAGCTTAATTGGCATTGATTTTTTAGCAGCTGCCAGGATTCTCACATTGGTTTCATGATCCCTATATTAATATTACGGTAGGTAGGGCCAACCTCATTCTGACAGCGAAATCTGAAGGATTATGGTACCCCATAATCCATTACATGTTGTAGATGAACACCATTTTCAAAAATTTAAAGAAAGTATAACCCTTACAAAAACTAGAGGATGGTTTTGGATGACTAGTAATTACTATATACACTTAATTAACTTATATTCTATTTTCTGATATAGAGGTGTTTTAACTTTTCTGATAGAGGTGATTTATTTTTTGGAATACATCAACAATTTGGTATGGAATTGTTTGCCTGATAGTATGGTCTTTTCGAACCCCATCAATAAGGAGGATACAATTCAGTTTGCTTTTATGTGGTGGGAAAGATAGAAATGTACACTCAGTTGACTCAGGGCTACAGTAAGTCTTCTGACGTCCATCATAATGTAGACACAGGAATGTTAATCATCTTCACATTCTATAGAACACTGTATTTGAACTCTTTATTGATAACATTATGCTACTAAGTAGCAATCTATCATATGATGAAAACAATACATTTAGAATCATACACAAGCAGGTCTAGAGAGTAAAAGTCAGTTTCATGAACACATAAATCAGACAGCCATACTGCTTAAGTAGGTTGCACCAGTGGTCTTGGCCATGGTCTTGTGCAGCACTCCTTATAACCAGGTGAATAAGAAGAAAAAATTCAGGCTTGCTGTGTGATGCTTTGTCTAACTATATCAGGGCAAGCTAACAATGTTATTCTGCCCCTCTACAGCTTGTTCCAGAAGTGGCCCCAAATAACATTAACTGTTCTTAGTGGACAACTTTAAAAGTACATTTTTTTTTCTTTTTTGCCAATGTTGTTTGGTAAGATAATTGATATGAAGTTGGGATATATACAGACTCCTGAAAAATTGCAAAGAGCCTGGCTGTGGTCAGTGGACTGAAAAAAAAATACGCGAACATCCTATCTAAGGAGCTTTGGGTAGATGTCTATGCATGAATTTATGCAGATGGGCATAAAATGTTTGGGATATTTGTGTATCATATAAATAAACATCAGAGAAATCCCACTGCAAAGAAGGCGCCCAATAGCAGGTATACAGAATTACTCATTCAATGGACTCTAGCCAGCTTTTGTGTTCTGTCACTCTATTGCTTGTGCAATAGGCTTACAAAAGGTATATTTATCTTGAATGAAGTCAATGTACGGTTCCAAGAGCAAAGACTCCTTCTAAGTAAGTTGATCCAGCTACAGAAATGGCTGGACACCAGGCATAGCAACAGCACTATCCAAGTCTGAGACTTTGATGTGGTAAAATCCCTTGAGGAGACTAACTTGATACTTTATGTGAAGCTGATATTAGATCCTTTGGCAATTATGGATCCTTATTAGACTTGACACTTACTCTAAGCATAGGTTTTTCTTCTCAAAGAGCCTTTTATAAAAGCAGCATGATTACAGTATTTACAGAATATTTGGTAATTGACATGGAATATTGTATAACAAGGGTCCACAACTCCTGGGGGACATCATATGGATGGGTACCTCTCCATGGCCTGTTAGAAACAAGGCTTCATAGAAGAAGGTGAGCAGCGGGCAAGTGAGCAAAGCTTCATCTGTATTTACAGTTATCCTCATGGCTTGCATTACCACCTGAGCTCCACCTCCTATCAGATTAGCAGTATCATTAGATTCCCATAGGAGTGCAAACCCTATTGTGAACTATGCATGTGAGGGATCTAGGTTACACACTCCTTATGAGAATCTAATGCCTGCTGATCTATCACTGTCTCCTTTCACCCCCAGATGGGACTATCTAGTTGCAGGAAAACAAGCTCAGGGCTCCCACTGATTCTACACTATAGTAAGTTGTATAATTATTTTGTTATATATTATGGTATAATAATAATAGAAATAAAGTGCACAGTAAATGTAATGTGCTTAAATCATCCTGAAACCAGCCCCCCAACTCCATGCCCAATCCGTGGAAAAATTGCCTTCCATGAAACTAGTCCTTGGTGCCAAAAGGGTTGAAGACTGCTGTTGTATAATATCATGTCAGACTAATTGGCCAAGTTTAAAGTAAAGAAAAAATAACAATTATTGCATGATCACATAACTCACTTATCTTACCATACGCCACCTTACGTGAAATTAGTCTAAAAGAATGTTAGAGAGGCCAATTAAAAGCTCCCCTAAGGTTCAAGAATAGCATCCTACAGATTTGGGTTTCTGTCTTCTAGAATACAATATATGCAAAAAATAGTAACCAATATATTATGCTGAGTCTCCAGTAGCTAGAATATATATAAAATAAACAGGTCTGGTGGTCAAGTTTTGGAAGAAAAATTGATCTTTCTCACCATTACTCCTAGTGAGCCACTTTCAACATTTGTATTTATCATCCTCTTTTAGATTAGAGGCCTTGGTAGCCAATAGAGAGAGGGAGAGAGAGGGAGAGAGAGAGAGAGTTGGGAGTGGGAGGTGCTTCCAAAGGAGAATACAACAAATTTTCCTTTAAACCTGTAATTATAGCTGCATTCTGATCACCTTGGGCTATTCATACTGTTTTATTTTTCCTTGCTTTTCATAAGAGCAAGGGTTGCTGCTTCATAATGGGGGGCAGGATAAAACATCTTTAGGACTCAAGAAGTTCACTGGGGAATTTTCTTGATGCTTTGTGTCAGCAACTACAGACAATCAAAGTCAAGGCAGCCTGGTGCTTGGATCTCTCAGGGATGAGAGCTGAGTCACCTCAGCATGCAAGTAATACAGCACAGCTGAAGGGCTGGCAAAATTGTACTGACTGTACAATCAGTGGAAACAGGAAAAGGAGGAGTTTACATGGTTTCAGCACTGTAACAGTAGGGTCTGTAGCATGTGCCAGGAATCCTTCCTTATTTAAACTTATTATAGAGGTTGTGTCTGGCCCCACGTGCAACAGTCAATAAGAAATGTACATAATGTTGAGCAAAAGTGAACCTGAGCCATGAAATAATGGGACTATAGCAGATGTTTTTTATGTTCCTTATCCTTTTTGGTTGACCCAACTCTAATTTTTGATGCCATGGTGGTGAACATTTCCACACCTACTGTGTGTCTTTCTCTGCTTTTGTGCTTCCGGGCCTCCTCAAAAGCCACAGAATTCCAGTCTTCCTAAGTGAAAACACAACACAGATCTAAGAGTTAATGTTCTCAGAAGTGCTGGGGCACAGAGAATGATACACTCAAAGTATGGTGCCTTGGCATGCTGAGCACTGTTGAATTGAAGGAAATCGGAAGGTCTTAGAAGCTGTCTCAGAAACAAGGACTTTCTAACCTTGTCTTGCTTGTCTTCCCCAGGTGCAGGGAGGGGAGCTGTCTGAATGTTCCCTTATCTAAGAAAAATTTCTTCTAAAAAAAAAAAAAAAAAAAAAAGCAATTGTCTTAAGACTCTCTCCCTAGGAATCTCATCAAATAACCAGGAAATATTAACTATAGCAGAAAAGACTAAAACACATTATGCCCCACATACTTTTCATCTATTCTGAGAGCAGCTTCAAGAGATTACCTGGGAGACTTTATCTGTGTAATAAGATAATTTTGTTCACAGTGAAGTTCTTCCCCTCGCCTTCTCACCACCTCCCCTAGAGTTCAGAAAAATTTTATTTCAGGCCTGTCTGTTTAGGCCCATTCATTTTCCCCTAAAAATCATTTGCTACCCCTCACAAGTGCCCACCTCTCCCATATCCATCTTCCCTTTTAATGAAGATATTTAAGCCTCAACCATCTGACTTTTCTCTGAATCTCACATTTGTCAGACTTCCAGGTTCATGTTCATGTTTATAAATTTGTATGACTTTTCTTCTGGTAATTTGTCTATTGCTAGTTTATTTCAGCAGAAGGACTCAATCATTAAACTGTCAGAGTGAAAGTTTAAACTTCCCCTACAAGAATCCACCTTTCATCAGTGGGGTATGGGAGCCAGTGAACAATTCTGGGAGGCTGTTGCTATGTTTCTTAGAAATCCCAGAAGAATCAAGCCCTTATTATCAGCAGCAGTAACCCACAATGACACACCATTATATTGTTTTTTATTTTTTTTTCTGCCTCACTTCCCCTACTCCCTCACTCTGGGTTCTTGGGATGACTTCCCAAATAAACCGTCTGCAAATATGTCCTTGTCTCTAACTTTTCTTTTCATGGGAACTTAACCTAAGAAAATACACCATTTGAGAACTGAGCCTAACTGCATGCAAAATCAGCAGTTTACAATCTCAGGTTTATAGTAACCATTTCACTGCATTCTACAAACACAGTTATTTTAATCTCAAGCCTTCATCTACTAGGATTGGGAAAATGGAGTTTGATGGGAAAATTGAACCACAGTCTTTTTAGAGTGCTTCTGGAATTTCAAATGACTTGAATATGTACTGCAAAGGAATTGACAAATGTGAATTTTTATTTTTCTCGTCATTGGTCTGCACAGATTGATGGTGCTCTGCTGGCAAAATTTGTCTATCAATTCTCTCTAATGTTTCCCTGCCAATGTTGGTTTAATAGGATTATCTCTACTGCAACTAGGACACACCAGGTATATAGGAATTTCCCGAAGCCTTTCTGTGGTTCAATCTGCCTTATATTACAGGACACACTTTTCAAGAGCTGTGCATGAGAAAGGCAAAGAGCTGCTTTTCCTTTAATACATCAGTGTCTTTCCTTATGTTACTTTTCTGCCTGCTTCATTGGCTAAGCAAATCTGTTTTTCGTCTAAAACGGCAAGGCCCTTTATACTCTGTTTCTCTCCATCATTTCACAGAGGTTCTGAAGGCTTTGTTTCTGAAAGGGTTTATAGACTTTTAGAAACCAAAGCCAGGGGATCTGTAAATTTTCTATTTTCTATCATTCCTCTGAGGCAATAAATAAAAAATAGTAAGAAGCGAGAAAAAGAAAGAGGAGAAATAATGGGAAAAATACATACAAACATAGGTAAAAATCTAAAAGAATGTATATGAAACACTCATTAGTGTTTTATTTGTTGTATCTTTATTGGAACCCAATCAGAGAGAAAACAAAAAGGTAATTATTCACTATTTCTACAAACCTGTCTGTCACTATTTCAAATACAAGTATATTCCAGTTAAAAAAAAAAAAAAAAGTTGTGTGCCTTTGCATGGGCATGCATAAGTACGTGCAAACTTTGTATCCGTGCTGAGAAGGAAAGTGAAGCATGCCTTTCATATATAGCCTTTCAGGCTCAGTCTATATAATCACAAAGCAACCTATTGATTCAGAGAAACCATCAGACAATTTTGTGTTTATTCCAATATATGTTCTGTAATACCCAGTTACCTTTATTTTTACTTTTCAAACTTCTTTTAGAATGATGTAGACAAATTACCTTTTCTTTATTTTATCTTCTATCTAGCACTTATTTTCCTCTCTGCCAAATTTTCTTTGCACCTGAAAAATCTATTTTCATCACAAGATGAATCCTGGTAGATGCCTGAAAAATAAATTCCAGCTTTTGTAGAATTCCAGGTAGTTCTCTTTTGTGGAACTGTAAGATGGGATCTCCAATGATTTTGTCTATTTTTACATTCATCTTTATGTGTTTTTTAGATGGCTGACCTCACCATTTATTTAGCTGACTTGGAGCATTGTAGTATGATCTACATGTGACATTTTTAATGAGCTTTGATGAAAAAATAAACAATGCAAATCTTACAACATCTGAAGGTAAAAGAAACCCCGAGAGGAAATTTAACTGTGCTATTACTCCTGCTGTACTCCTTACCAAAGGCCAAATTATGAGTGTAGGAAAGATGAAAAGAAACAGTACCCAATCAATGTTAACACACAAATATCTCATTACATATAGGACCTTAACAATCATAATGGCAAGAGTATGAAAAAGGTCCAGGTAATTATTACTAAATTCAAAATAATTTAAAACATTAAGTGTACCTTGAAGAGCATTGATACAATTAGATGAGAAATCATAGTGATATAACAATTAGCACTACTTCAACATTACTCTGTATGGTAGGTGTTCAAAGTAAATATAGGGTTGTTTGGCTTTGCATTATTTTGTTGTTTTTCTGAATGAAAGCAGTTTGCTGCACAGAAGAAAAAAATGAATGCTATTTGAATTGCAAATTTCTGCTGCAACCATTAGTTTCCCCCTAATATTTTCTAGGGTAACTTAAAATTTGGACTGTTTAATCATTTCCAGTTGAAATACGCTGTTCTTAGTCATCCCCAGGAAACACAGTAAACAAGATCTTCATAATCTCTGCTCTAGAGTATGTAGTAACCAAATATGGGGCAGGGAAGAGTAGAAAATTATTACTAGATTTTATTACTGAATGCTCTTTTGCCACCATCTACTATTTCTCTCCTTAATATATGTATACCTAAATACATAATACATCTGACCAGTTGTCATTCTGCTTTTACCATTGGGTTAGGATCTGTGAAGCGGAACAGAACCTAGTGCAGTCTATAAGCCTGGTATTTTCAGGAACAAGTTTTCCAAAAGGTACTGCATTCTTTCTACTAAATAAAAAAAAATAAGGATATAACATAAATATTATCAGTCTAATAAACTATTTACCATGTTATCCAACTGAGTGTTTGGTCACCAGAAAGAGCATTATCTTCTTTTGCCTGAAATAATGAAACAGAATTAAAATGGGAATTAATTGAAGTCCAATGAATGGTTGAGGAAAACAACTTGCATTCACTTACTTTTAGATTATTCATCTGTGTTCTCAACAGCTGTATAAAATATCAGCATTTCTTTAACAATTATGGGAAACTTCCACACATACTGGGAAAAGTAGCAGCTTGAGTGAAGGACATACTGCCTTTTAATTACATAGTAATTTAATAAAGCTTCAAGGTATACACATGGTAAATATATTGTAATTATATATTCCTGCTGATAGAAATTGCTGCCCTGCAATTTCATTTCATACTGTATGTTGGCTGGACAGCATGGAACATATTGAACGACCTGTCAAAGTAAATGTTCATTTATATACAGCCAGTTAGGGACATCTATTGACTTCTAAAATAATACAATATCCAAAGCACAAATGTTTAAGTTTTCCCTACATCCACTTTGGTGGATAAAAGGAGAGAGTTTTCTCTTTGTTCGATCATGGATAGTGGGAGGAAAAGGGCACTGCAATGTTTTGGAAAATGATCAGGACTCTAGAATTACCTCCCAGGCATCCATGATATTTCCATTTGTAATAAAAATGATGCTTTTCACTTATAGATTTCTTTCAACCTGGAAATCTCAAAACGCTTCACAGATATTTTCTCATCCTTGCAGCTTCACTGTTAGGTATAGGGAAACAGACAGAACATGCCATCTGGACTTTTTCTTTATAAGACAAGTCACCTGGGGTAGGACACAATAGGTCAGACCCTGATGGAGACAGTGTCTTTTCACCACTGCTGAATTAACCAGGTGATGTAGAATTTTTTAAATGGTTATTTTTGGATCAACATTTCAGTAACCCGATTCAAGTCACTGAAAACAGAATAATAAAGCATCCATCTAAAGTTATGTGAAATTTTATTTGTATAGAGTCACAATGTTCTTAGGTATAGCCAGAGAGTATTCAAAACTCTTGAGAAACATTTAAGTATTTTTGGAAAACTACTTGTTCATCAAACTTTTTGGGAATAAAATATTACTAAAAAAAATAAATAACCTGATGACAAAGGCAACAGCTCGCTATTAAAGTCCCTCTCTAAGTAGCTTGGAACAAAAAAGGGAAGTCAAATTTTTTTATTGATAGAAAATAAGACTTAGGATAGTGGTAATAATTTTAAACACTTGGTATATTTTCCAACGTGAATTTTATTAATTTTATAACACCAAGATGTCCTATTCCTATTAGATGGAATAATTACACACTCAGCATTTCAAAGTAATAGATATCAAAATATTACTACATCCATTTTAAAGAAACTATAGTCCCCAGTTAGCTCCTGGGACCTCATGCAAAAGAAGTCACATCAGACAATAGGAAATATATCCCATATTGCTTTGCTGCAGGGATTGCCTACTCAGGATGCACATGAAGCAATACAGACTAATACTCATTATGAAAACTGTGTGAAAGGCAATCAAATGCTAGAATGTAAAGACCATGAAAGTAATATCAAAGACACCAGGGTCATTTAAAGGGCACACAATTCATTAATTAATTAATTTAAAAATGTGGTTTCTACTGTCATGGTTCATTGGTGATTGGCCCAATTATATTGTATGAAGTAAAGTGCTGGTTGGCTTTCTTATTTTACACCACATTACTGATAGACTTCCTACTGTTTCCACTGAGAATACACAATTTGTAGGCACTAAGTTAATCAATAAGATAGCATGGCAAACTTATTAAGACTCTCTTTATTGGTAGATCTAAATATTTCATCCTTATCTACTTATTTGTTCCATTATATCTTCACTTTTAATTATCTCATTTCTAATTCAAATCTTCTTCTCTCAGATTAACACTTTTATTTATCTATGCAGGTCAACCCTTCACAATCTTTTTTTTTTTTTTTTAAAGCTTCTTAATGCTTTAGTATTTAAAATACATACAAGATCACAGAAAATGGGAAAATGCAGAATCTTTTAATGTGCACAAATAGAAAGATTTTTGTTACGTCTTAGACACCTTCTGCTAAGCACACATCTAACTGAAATAACTGGACTTTCTCATTATATGAATATTTGTGAGTCATTTTAAACTTCAGATAAAAGCAATTGGATGAAATTTGGAGTAATATGCACCACACTTCTAGTATTAAATATTCGGTAAATGAGTTATGTGTACCCATCTAGTTTGCATTTTTATTCATCATCTTTGGATACCAATGCACCAATTTTGATAATTTCTGCCTAAAGATTATAAAGATGTGGCAATGCACAGAGATACACTGATGATTTCCCAATGACTTAGAATCTACTGGGGCTTTGAGTGAGCTATAAATATGAGAGAACAGTATATTTTTTATGCTCCAACTCCTTTCTCAGGCTATGAAAGTGTCAGTAAAGAGACCAGTTAGAATAATTGCCAGTAGCCATTATTGATTTTAGACACATGATATGGATGAGATACAAACCTTGGTTCTATCTGTCCAAAGACAGGAATAGGAAAATCTAGGGAACTGAGCAAAGCCGTATTGGAACATTAAGAAAATCATGCAGGGGAGGGGCCAAGATGGCTGACTAGAAACAGCTGTGGTAGAGGCGCCCACAGAAAAGTATCAAAATCTTAAGTGAATCCTGCACCGGCAACTGAGGTATCCAGGTTCTCTTGTTAGGAATGACTAGTCAGTTGGCACGACCTATGGAGAGCAAAGAAAAGCAGGGTGGTGCAACCACCCATCTGAGATCCACAGAGGGAAAGGGGAGCTCCTACCCTCAGCCAAGGGAGGCAGTGAGCGATTGTGCTACCCTGCCAGAGAAGCCATGTTTTTTCCATACAGCTGTACAACCTGTGGATTAGGAGATTTCCCTTGCGAGTCCACACTACAAGGGCCTTGGGTCCCAAGCACAAAGCTGTGCTGATTTCCAGTAGCCACTCCTCTGGACACTCCCTAAGGCTACTGCGTCCCCAGGGGAGAAGCGTGTCTGCCATCACTATGGCTGCCTGGTGCCTAAGATGACTGAGTTCCTAGGGAGAGGGGCAGCAGCCATCACTGTATCTCCAGTCTGCCATGTTTTCCCTGCAGGTGCCAGGGGGATTGGATGGTTTGAACCCAGGGGGAATTCTCCACAAGTGCAGCACAGCAGCTGTGGGAGATCATGGCCATACTGCATTCTTAGGCTAGACTCTGACCCATCCCTCCTCACTGGACAGGGCCTCCCTGCAGGGATTTCAGCAACTCCAGCCAGGGACAAAATCTGATCTCCCTGGGACTGAGCCCCTCAAGGGAAGGACAGCCATGGTCTCTACAGATCAGCAGACTTAGTCTTTCCCCCTGCTGGATCTGAGGAATCTGGGCAGCCCAGATGAGTGGAATTCCTCCCAGAACAGCACAACTCATCCACCAAGGGGCAGCCAGAGTGCTTCATTAAGTGAGTCCTGAATATCATGCCCCTTAACTAGATGAGAACCCCCAATGTTCCTTATACAGTAGTGTTACCACTGACATCAGGTCAGGGCTCTGTGTGGACAGAGATCCCAGAGGAAGGAGCAGGCAGACATCTGTGCTGTTCTGCAGCTTCCATGCATGACACCTTCAGGTGCAGGAAGGACCAGGTGAATAGAGTCTGGAATAGAACCCCAGCCAACAGCAGCAGCCTTACAGAAGAGGGGCCTGACTGTTAAAAAATGCTGAGAACCCAAAAAACCAGAGTGCCTCTTCTCCTCCAAATGATTGAAATACCTCTCCAGCAAGGGCACAGAACAGGACAGAGGCTGAAATGACTGAATTGACAGAAATAGGCTTCAGAAGGTGGGTAATAACAAACTTTGCTGAGCTAAAGGTGCATGTTCTAACCCAATGCAAAGAAGCCAAGAACCATGATAAGACATTACAGGAGCTGTTACCATAATAGCCAGTTTAGAAAGGAAGTGATGGCCTGATGGAGCTGAAAAACACAACACAAGAACTTCACAATGCAAACACATGTATCAATAACTAAATAGACCAAGTAGAGGGAAGAATTTCAGAGCTTGAAGACTACCTTGCTGAAATGACAGGCAGACAAGATTAGAGAAAAAAATAATGAAAAGGAGTAAAAAAAACCTCCAAGAACTATGGGATTATGTAAAAAGACCAAACCTATGACTGATTTGGGTACCTGAAAGAGATGGAGAGAATGGAATCAAGTTGGAAAACATACCAGGATATCACCCAGGAGAACTTCCCCAACCTAACAAGACAGGCCAATATTCAAATTCAGGAAATTCAGAGAGAACCCTAGTAAGACAGTCCATGAGAAGATCAACCCCAAGACACATAATCATCAGATTCTCCAAGGTTGAGATTAAGGAAAATAAAGTTAAGGGCAGCAAAGGAGACAGACCAGGGCACCTACAAAGGGAAGCCCATCAGACTAACAATGGACTTCTCAGCAGAAACCCTGTAAGCCAGAAGAGATTGGGGGCCAATATTCAACATTCTTAAAGAAAATAATTTCCAACCCAGAATTGCATATCCAGCAAAACAAAGCTTCATAAACAAGGAATAAGTAAAATCCTTTTCAACAAGCAAATGCTGAGGGAATCTTCACCACCAGGCCTGCCTTGCAAGAGCTCCTGAAAGAAGCACTAAATATGGAAGGGAAAAACCATTACCAGCCACTGCAAAAACACACTGAAGTATGAAAACCAATAACACAACATCAACAAGTCTGCAAAATAACCAGCAAGCATCATGATGACAGGATAAAATTCACACATAACAATATTAACCTTACATGTAAATGGGTTAAATGCCCCAGTTAAAAGACACAGAATCACAAGCTGGATAAGGAGTCAAGACCCATTGGTATGCTGTATTCAAGAGACCCATCTCATGTGCAAGATACATATAGGCTTAAAACAAAGGGATAGAGGAAAATTTACCAAGCAAATGGAAAGCAGAAAAAAAGCAGAAGTTGCAATCTTAGTGTTGGACAAAACAGACTTTAAGCCAACAAAGATCAAAAAAGACAAAGAAGGGCATTACCTAATGGTAAAGGGATCAATTCAACAGGAAGAGTACCTATCCTAAATCTATATACTCCCAATACAGGAGCACCCAGATTTATATAAACAAGTTCTTAGAGACTTACAAAGAGACTTAGACTCTCACACAATAATAGTGGGAGACTTTAACACTTCACTGTCAATATTAGACAGATCAACAAGATAGAAAATTAACAAGAATATTCACCACTTGAACATAGCTCTGGATCAAGTGGACCTGATAGATATCCACAGAACTCTCCACCCAAAACCAACAGAATATACATTCTTCTCAGGACCACATGGCACTTATTCTAAAATCAATCACATAATTGGAAGTAAAACACTTCTCAGCAAATGCAAAAGAACTGAAATTGTAATAATCTCTCAGACCACAGTGCAATTGAATTAGAACTCAAGATCAAGAAAGTCACTCAAAACCATACAACTACATGGAAATTGAACAACCTACTCCTAAAAGATTTCCGTGTAAATAATGAAATTAAGGCAGAAATCAAAAAGTTTTTTGAAACCAAAAAGAACAAAGAAACAACATACCAGAATCTCTGGGATGCAGCTAAAGCAGTGTTAAGAGGAAAATTTATAGCACTAAATGCCCGCATCAAAAAACTAGAAATATCTCAAATTAACATCATAACATCACAACTAAAAGAACCAGAAATCCCAAAGCAAACAACTCCAAAAGCTAGCAGAAAACAAGAAATAACTAAGATCAGAGTAGAACTGAAGGAGACAGAGACACACACAAAAAATCCTTCAAAAACTCAATGAATCCAGGAGGTGGTGTTTTGAAAAAAATTAATAAAATAAATACACTGCTAGCTAGACTAATAAAGAAGAAAAGAGAGAGGAATCAAATAGACACAATAAAAATGATAAAGGGGGTATCACTACTGACCCCACAGAAATACAAACAACCATCTGAGAATACTGTAAACAGCTCTATGCAAATAAGCTAGAAAATCTAAAAGAAATGGATACATTCCTGGACACATACACCCTCCCAAGACTAAACCAGGAAGAAGTTGAATCCCTGAATAGACCAATAACAAGTTCTGAAATTTAGGCAGTAAAAAATAGCCTACCAACCATAAAAAGACCAGGACCAGACATTTACAGCTGAATTCTACTAGAGGTACAAAGAGGAGCTGGTACCATTTCTTCTGAAACTGTTACAAACAATTGAAAAGGAGGGACTTCTCCCTGCCTCATGTTATGAGGCCAGCATCTTCCTGATACCAAAACCTGGCAGAGATACAACAAAAAAAGAAAACTTCAGGCCAATATCCCTGATGAATATCTATGGAGAAATCCACAATAAAATACTGGCAAACCAAATACAGCAGCACATCAAAAAGCTTATCCAGCACCATCAAGTTGGCTTTATCCCCAGGATGAAAGCCTGGTTCAACATATGCAAATGAATAAGTGTAATTCATCACATAAACAGAACTAAAGACAAAAACCACACAATTATCTCAATAGATCCAGAAAAGATTTTGATAAAATTCAACATCCCTCTATGTGAAAAACTGTCAATAAATTAGGTATTGATGAAACATATCTCAAACTATTAAGACCATTTATGACAAACCTGCAGCAGATATCATACTGAAATGGGCAAAAGATGGAAGCATTCCCCTTGAAAACTGCCACAAGAGAAGGATGCCGTGTCTCACCAGTTTTATTCAACACAGTATTGGAATTTCTGGCCATGGAAATTAGGCAAGAGAAAGAAACAAAGAGTATTCAAATAGGATGAGAGAAAGTCAAATTATTTATTTGCAGACTACATGATACTATATCTAGAAAACCCCATTGTCTCAGTCCAGAAGCTCCTTAAGCTGATAAGCAAATTCAACAAAGTCCCATGATACAAAATCAATGTACAAAAGTCCCAAGCATTCCTATACACCAACAATGGACAAGCAGAGAGGCAAATCATGAATGAACTGTCATTCACAGTTGCTACAAAGAGAATAAAATACCTAGGAATACAGCTCACAAAGGAAGTGAAGGACCTCTTCAAGGAGAACTACAAACCACTGCTCAAGGAAATCAGAGAGAACATAAACAAATGGAAAAATATCCCGTGCTTATGGATAGGAAGAATCAATACTGTGAAAATGGCCATATGGCCCAAAGTAATTTATAGATTCAATGTTATTCCAATCAAACTACCATTCACAGTCTTCATAGAATTAGAAAACAAAAAAAAAAAACTACTTTAAAATTCACATGGAACAAAAAAGTGCCCATAGAACCAACGCAATCCGAAGCCAAAAGAACAAAGCTAGAGGCATCTTGCTACTCAACATCAACCTATGCTACAAGGCTATTGTAACCAAAACAGCATGGAACTGGTACAAAAACAAACATATAGACCAATGGAACAGAAAAGAGATCTCAGAAATAAGACTGCACATCTGCAGCCATCTGATCTTTGACAAACCTGATAAAAACAAGCAATGAGGAAAAGGATTCCCTATTTAATAAATGGTGCTGGGAAAACAGGTGAGCTATATGCAGAAAACTGAAACTGGATCCCTTCCTCACACGTTATACAAAAATTAACTCAACATGGATTAAAGACTTAAATGTAAAACTCAAACTATAAAAACCCTAGAAGAAAATCTAGGCAATACTATTCAATACATAGGCACAGGCAAAGATTTCATGATGAAAACATCCAAAGCAATTGCAACAAAAGAAAAATTTGACAAACAGGATCTAATTAAACAAAAACCTTCTGCACAGCAAAAGAAACCATTGTCAGAGTGAACAGACATCCTACAGAATGGGAGAAAATTTTTGCAATCTATTCATCTGACAAAAGTCTAATATCCACAATCTACAAGGAACTTAAACAAATTCATAAGAAACAAACAATCAAATCAAAAAATGGGCAAAGAACATGAACAGACAGTTCTCTAAAAAAGACATTTATGCGGCCAACAAACATGAAAAAAAAGCGCAACATCACTGATCATTAGAGAAATGCAAATCAAAACCACAATCAGATGACATCGGATGCCATTCAGAATGACTATTATTAAAAAGTCAAGAAACAACAGATGCTGGCGAGGCTGTGGAGAAATAGGAATGCTTTTACACTGTTGGTGGTAATGTAAATTAGTTCAACCATTGTGGAAGTCTGTGTGGCAATTCCTTAGAGAGCTGGAACCAGAAATACCATTTGACCCAGCAATCCCATTACTGGGTATATACCCAAAGGAATGTAAATTATTCTATTATAAAGATACACACATATGTTATGTTCATTGCAACACTTTTACAATAGCAAAGACATAGAATCAACCCAAATGCCCATTGAAGATAGACTGGATAAAAAAAATGTGGTACATAGATACCATGGAATACTATGCAGCCATAAAAAGGAACAAGATCATGTCCTTTGCAGGGATATGGATGGAGCTGGGAGCCATTATCCTCAGCAAGCTAACACAGGAACAGAAAACCAAACACCACATGTTTTCACTCATAAGTGGGAGCTGAACAATGAGAACACATGGACACAGGGAGGGGAACAATACACACTGGGACCTGTCAGTGGGGCAGGGAGAGGGAAAACATCAGGATAAATAGCTAATGCAGCTGGGCTTAATACCTAGGTGATAAGTTGATAGGTGCAGCAAACCATGACACAGATTTACCTATGTAACAAACTTGCATGTCCTGCACATGTATCCTGGAACTTAAAATGAAATAAATAAAATTTTAAAAAAAGAATGCAGATACATAAAGGGTCTGAGAAATGAGGAGCCATGGAAAACAACAACAAGTGGCAAAGAGATCAAATACAGTGTTCATCTACTCAGATTTGTGTGAGGACTAGAGGGGGCATAATAATTACTTTAATATGATTCACATGAAAAATATAAAAATTAGATATTTTAAAAATAAAATATGGGTAATGCATTAGTCCATTCTCCTACTGCTATAAAGAACTACTTGAGACTGGGTAATTTATGAAGAAAAGAACTTTACTTGACTCGCAGTTCCACGGGTTGTACAGGAAGCCTGGTTGTGAGGCCTTAGGAAATGTACAATCATGGCGGAAGGCAAAGAGGAATTATGCATGTTTTACCACAGTGGAGCAGAAGAGAGAAAGAAAACTGGGAGGTGCCACACTTCTAAACAACCAGATCTCCTGAGGACTCGCTCACTGTCAGAAGAACAGCAAGGGGGAAATTTACCCCCATGATCCAGTCACCTCCCACCAATACTTTCCTCCAATTTGACATGAGATTTGGGTGAACACACAAATCCCAACCATATCAGGTGGGTAGTAGGGAGTATTTGAAACAACAGTCTGGGCTGCACAAGAAGGATCCAGGTCCGGGTGCAGTGGCTCACGCCTACAATCCCAAGCACTTTGGGAAGCCGAAGTGGGAGGATCAGTGGAACTCATTTGTTTCAGAACATCCTGGGCAACATAGAAGGACCTCATGTCTACTGAAAATAAAATAACTAGCTAGGAATAGTCATTCCTGCCTGTGGTCCCAGCTACTTGGGAGGCTGAGGTGGGTGGACACTTAATGGGGTGCAGCCCATTAAGTAGAGGCTGCAGTGGGTGATGATAGTCACACTGCACTCCAGCCTGGGTGACAGAGGAGACTCTGTCTCAAAGGAAAAATGATCCACCTTTACATAATCAGTTAGGATTGACTCTGTGTCTACGTGCATTTTTTTCTGTCTACATCCAAGGTAATCCTTTCCATCATACCAAGGTAATCCTTCCCATCATAATCCCACATTTCAGAGGGCTTCCTGATCAGCCCTGTTTAGCCTGGACTCACCTACATGGGAATAAACCAGAGAACAACCCAACAAGCCACCAAAAACCTGTGGTTCCATCCAGGAATGACAATAGGTTCCATCCAGCATTCTATACAAGTATGGGATTCCTGGCCATGCGTGCTGTTGCTGCCTCTGTACTTTTTGTGGCTTATGTGTTAAAAGGTCCAGCCTAGTGTCTCCCACCTCATGGATGGAGGCAGACCCGAGGCTTCCAACCTGAGAGGCAAAGACTACCACATTGACACTCTCTGTAAATGACAGAAACTTTCTTTCTAGACTTCTTGATTGTCAGCTGCACAAAGGACATTCATAATGTGGTGAAATACAATGTCATCTGACCTTCCAAAGAGGCACCATCATTACTGACACTATTTTGTCACTGCTAGTCATGTCCAAATGGCCAGCATTGTCTGCACTGTCCAACACAGAGGCTGAATTGCTGGGAAGTCAATTGTGTGGTATGTCAGGACAAGCAGTACTTATACATCTCTCAATTCATGCCAGAATGTTGACATTTATTTAAAGTTTAAAAATTTATAAAGCAACTCCAAGTGTGTTCCTCTTTATAGTCATAAAATCCCTAACAGATAGGGTGGGAACAACTGTTTTGCTTCAAAATCTAAGTTTTTATCATTACACAGAACATGTGGAAACATATCTGATCCTGCAGAATGTATTCTTTTACTCTCCATTTAGGCTGCACGTATTATGAAAACGATAATTATCCTTTTTCTTTTAATTTTACTCTATATCATTCCATCAAACAGCTGTCCAAACAGTAATTCTGGCTGATATTCAGTCTTGTATAAATTATATTTCTGCTTGTTTTATCTTCATGTATGTTTTTTCAAAATAAGTCATTATTTACCTGGAAAGCCCTTTGATCCCAGTCCTAAATCACATTTGCAAGCTCACCTTCTACCTTATTCCTAGTATCTATTCCTAATACCCCCTCAGATCCACTCAGAATCTTAATTTGCCTCCTTCAATACCATATTGATTGGAACTCAGATCACCTACCCCTGTCTACCATCTAGAAGTGCTATTTATGTGGCCTTCTCTGTCCTTCACAAGACCATGAACATCCAGAGGCCAGGGAATTTAATGTTTGAGTCCCAGAGTCTAGCCAATAGCTGATATATAGTAGATGCTCAATAAATTTTGGATGAATCAAATTCATGCCACTTTGTCATTATTTTGAAAAAGTATCATAAATCAAAGAAAGAATTATTTACTAGATCATGATCCCCTTAAGGTAAAAAACCACTTTTCTTTTCTTTTCTTTTTTGTTGTTGTTGTTTGTTTTTTAAGACGGAGTCTCAGTCTGTAGCACTGGTTGGAGTGCAGTGGCACAATCTCGGCTCACTGCAACCTCCACCTCGTGGGTTCAAGTGATTCTCCTGCCTCAGCCTCCCAAGTAGCTGAGATTACACCACCACACCCAGCTAATTTTTGTATTTTTAGTAGAGATGGGGTTTTGCCATATTGGCCAGTCTGGTCTGGAATTCCTGACCTCAAATGATCTGCCCGCCTCAGTCTCCCAAAGTGCTGGGACTATAGCTTATAGATAGGTCTCATTAAATGTATTAATTATATAACTACAGATGCACTGCAAACTTTTCATGATGTTTAAATTCCTATATAACCAGGTGAGTATATCTGTATATCTGCTCATTTAAAAAATAATATTGATGTTATATACTAAATAAAAGGGACAGGATCGAGGAGTTATCACCAAGGAAGAACTGTGACCGTGCAGAAAAATACCACCGTTTTTAAAAATGCCCTTTCTCATTGTCTCTCAGAAACGACATCATTGATAAAAACTACCTTGATAACTCAGCCTTCAAAATAAATTGCACTGCTCACTGCATCTATTGTTAGTCAACAATGCCTACCTCATGCTCATTAGAAAACTTGTAATTATTTGAGCAGTAACAAGTTTAGGTAATACCAGGGGAGTCATAAATAGTATTTAGAGGTTTCTATAAAAGCTTTTTAATTTGTTACTCCACAGCTCATTTACCTTGTATACTGTGTGTCACAGAAAATACTCTTCTAAGATACAGGGACTGGAGAGAAAACGTTATGCACATCGTGGTGTGTGTTATAAAAATGTACTTTTTCATCCTCACTAAGGCTGCTATAGAAAGTAAGAATCTAAAGACGTTAAAGCCACAGTACACAATTCAGAAATATGTGCAGCTCTTCTGGGACTGTGGGTTGCCTACATGTGTTTTAGACAGTATGCAAGAGGTGTGGTACTAGGCCTCAGTGACTAATGGAAACAATTCCATAGGCTCTGGTGAACATGAAAATTGGTTGTACTCTAACTGAAAAAAAAAAAAAAAAATTCTACAGCTTTTTCTTTCCTTTTTCAAATCCTAATGAGAGAATAATTAGTTTTGTGTTCTTAAGATCATGTTTTCCTTAGGGGACCACTCATGTTCCAACTTCCATAGTGGGAAAATAGAAACATAACAAAACAAAAATCTATGTAAGATATCTTTGTAAATCAGTGGGGCTTTTTGTTAATGGCTGTATGGATTGCTGGATGCTTTGATTATACCAACCTGCAGGGTAAAAAGATTGTGAATCTTAAAGCCAAAGAGCTTTTTTGTCGATGTGTAAGAAGCATTGTTTTCAAACTCTCCAATTTACAGATTCTAAAAAATCCCACACTCTTTCTTTAAATCCATCATTCAATGTATAACAGTCTTTCAATGGTTTGACCTTAACTCACTTGCCTTACAATCTAAGCTCCATGTTCTTTTCACTAGTATCTAATTATGCCAGTGGTTCCTTTATTCCATTCATTGTCTCATATATCATTATTTTTAGGTTAAAATCTAAGTAGTTCCTGAAGATTGGACTCAATTCCATGGCATGTATAAAGTTTTGAGAGTCTACTGAAAAGGTAGTTTGACCCTTTGTGTCTAAAACTACCTGCTTGTTAATATATGCTTACTACTTGGATCCTAATTTTGCGTATTTCTTAACATTGCTAACAATAGCTTGATTTAGAAATGTTTCTTTTCCAATCTAAAATGATTACAAATCTGATACTTTGGTGAAAGATACTTAGAATATAGTGACAATTATATACAAGGATGTAATTAGAAGAGTGATTGGTAAATTCTTAAAAATTGCAATTGTAACTCATACTTCAGCTACGTCGGATTTTAAGCATGTTTATTTACATTCATCAAGCATTTAAGATTTCAGACATGGCTTAAGAGTTCTCAGAAAGTTTGGAGAGAGATTTCTACAGCCCTAACAGGAGATTTACTGAAAAATTACCAAATGTATGACTCAATTTGTTCCAAAAAGTTGATAGCAAACAGAGTCATTTAAGTATATGTTTTTCCTTTTAGCGCAGCTCTAAAAATCAGGGTTCAGATATTGGAAGTCTGTTTACTATTCCCCCACATCACATAAATAGCATAGTATTATATATTTTAATTAGCATTCTTTTATTTTCAGTTAAAACTAAACATTACAAGGTTACATATATTCTGTTTTCGTGTGTGTGTGTGTGTGTGTGTGTGTGTGTGTGTGTACATGAACTGGATGCCCTCAGTGAGCGAAGTTCCTAGAACCATGGGTCTAGTGAATTTTGCACTAAAGATTTGTCTTTTTTTTCTAATAAATATTCCCTTAGCAAAAATTATTCAACAGTCAAAGGCAGCGATAGGAAACATAAGGCCTCCAGGCAAATCTGGCCATCCACCTGTTTCAGTAATAAAGTTTTGTCAGGCCAGCTGTGGTGGCTCGCGCCTGTAATCCCAGAATTTTGGGAGGCCGAGGTGGGCAGATCACCTGAAGTCAAGGGATCGAGACCCGTCTCTACTAAAAATACAAAAAACTTAGCTGGCGTGGTAGTGGGTACCTGTAATCCCAGCTACTCAGGAGGCTGAGGCAGGGAGAATTGTTTGGATCTAGGAAGCAGAGGTTGCAGTGATCCAAGATCACACCACTGCACTCCAGCTTAGGTGACAGAGCAAGATACATCTCAAAAAAAAAAAAATTATTGGAACACAGCCATGTTTATTTGCTTGCCTATTATCTATGGAAGCTTTTACCCTATAATGGCAAAGTTACATAGCTGCAACAAAAACTATATGGTCCACGCAGCATAAAATATTTACTATCTGGCTTCATCTAGAAAGTTTGCCAACTCCTGGCTTAATTTCATCTAAAGTAGGAGCACCTGTCTCCAAAAGTACTGTTTTTTTTTTTTTTTTTTTTTTTTTGGGGGTCAAATATTTATAAATGCCACCAAAGTCTTCAGATGGTGGGTGCTGGATAATGGGGTACACTCTGCTCCTCTTCTGATCATCTTCTCATACTTCCCAGTGCCGAGTGAAAGGGAAGAGGAAGGGAATTCTGAGAAAGAAGTAGGATAAAGAGTAGAGGATCAGTCAGTCTTTTCTTGGCCGCCTTAAAATCAGACAATTTTTTTCTTTTATTTTTTGCCACTGTAGCTTTTCAAACATATACATTTCCAGAACGGTCTTCAGACTAATTGCAGGGAGTAGCTTTCCCTCACAATTATTTTACTAAAAATGTATAGGAATTCTGTGTTTTACACTGGCATTTGCAATTAACCCCTGACCCTCAAAAGGTATAACAGCATCTGTTCAAGAATCATGTGATACTTGTGAAACCACATTCCTTTCTTCCCCCTCTGGACTTGTTAATTTCCAAGAAGACAGACACTGCCTTCACCTGAATTTATTCTTGTTTCAAAGTATGTGATTCCAAGTATACCAAAAGTCTTTCTTTTTAGGAATCCAATTACATAAAATGCGTGCTTTTCAACCCTGTCTTTTTTCCAAGTTGAAAATTGTGTTGGACGTGAAACATTTTAACATAGAGACTAGCTCACTCACTTCCATTCATGAAGTTTGATGATATAAGATAAAGATAGTTGACATTCTATGCATCACTGTTTTATTTTCTTACATCAGAGTGAATTAATTTCTACGTGTAAAAAATGCAAGAATGAAAGCCTCGTAATAAAGATGTAATTCCTCTGATTCCATGTGCAAACTGATTCAGTCATGTTCCCTTTGACCTCCCCCTCCTATGAGGGTTGCTGATGAGCTTGATGCTACATCTGTGGAGTCAGCTGCTCATAATAAAAATTACAGCCATTAATGTAATGGTTTTAAAACGAAAATTGTTCACAGAAGAGGAACATTTTAGTAAAAATATCCTAAGTCTGGAAATGTGTCCTTTTATTTCTTTCAACAATTATACATAAGACACATTTTTAGAATATAATTAGAATTTCATTGTATTATGTTTAATGGTCTCATCATTGAACATACAACATAAAAATATAGTAAAAGTTACAAATCCAGAAGCCTGTTAGGATAATCAAGAAAATGAGACAAAAACTAAGGAGATTAAAGAGATTGGGCCAGATAGATCATTACATTAAGAGCCTCCCACTATTACTGTCCTAAACAAACCATATATTTTGGTTAAAATTAATTGGTTCATATTCTCTGAGATTTGGTTCTTCTTTGAACATTTTGTTCCTATCTCCAGTTTCATTCAAAAGGATTTTAGCATCATGTCTGTCCTAATAAACAAAACTGTATGCAGTAACTTTCTTTTCTGAAACCCTATAGTTGTCCATTTCTTTCACATGAAAATTTATATATACATGTATAATATATCTCGAACTTAATATCCATGTGAAATATCTATATCTATCCCAGCTTGTTGGGCTTCCATGCTAGAGACCATCACTCTCATAATACCTTATGCACACACACCACATCCTAAGTATCTGGGGTTCATTCCTTTCCTTTGATTTTTGTCCTTGATACTTTACTCATTAATCCTAACTGATAAAAATAAGAATCTCCTCTTCAGCATGCAGTGTCTAGGCCATAAGGCAGTTTGAATGAAGCAATGCCAGATCCAGCAGAACCATTAAATTCATTCATATATCTTCTCTCTGACAGCATTTTTCCTAAGCACATCCAAGACTCTCTTCATCAGGACTCGCAGCCTGATGCCCTGCTCCCTCCCCAGGTTGTATTCAGTAGACATGAGGAGGTGGAGTTCAAGCACAGCAGGCATTGGGAGGGCAGGCATCAGTAATTCCAGATCATCTTTCAATCCTCAGCAGAGCGGAGGAATTGCTCTCAGGAATTAGTACAGCCCCAGTGGTCCTTAATGCTCATAAGTTACTTGGACATATGGAAAGCAGATGCAATAGAGGCATGGGTTCCAGAAAAACATAGATTTTAGATCTGTGAATAGGCATCTAGAACATTTTTTTGAGACACGGTCTTACTCTGTCACCCAGGCTAGAGCGTAGTGGCATGATCTTCCTTCATTGAAGCCTTGACCTCCTGGGCTCAAGTTATCCTCCTGCCTCAGACTCCAGAATAGCTGGAACTACAGGCACACATCACCCAGCTAATTTTCATATATATATATATATTTTTTATATATATATATATTTTAGAGGTGGGGTCTTGTGATGTTGTCCAGGCTGATCTCAAACTCCTGGCCTCAAGTGATCCTCCTGCCTTAGCCTCCCAAAGTGCTGGGTTTATAGGTGTGAGCCACAACACCCAGCCAAGAACTTTCACTACCCTGAAGAAAACTGTCAGGTTTATGCAAATTGAATATTAATGTGCCATAGTCCTAGGCCTGAATGCACAGTAGGTACTTAGCAACAAGGAGTTAAACTAGTGACTGGAAACAAAAACTCAGAATGACTGTTCAGGGCACCTAAGTCGGGATTCAGCAAGGATGAATAAACATTCATGGAAAATACATTCACTCTTTCATTTCCAAATATATATTGAAAATATACTATGTCTCTGATACTCTTCTTGGGCAGCTTGCAAAGCAATGAACAAAATGAAAAGGGTCTTCATCCACAGACAGCTTACATTCTAATAGAAAAGACAACTACAATAAATAATTGGAAAAATACATCAGATAATTTCAGATACTGATGAATACAAGGAAGATAATGAAGCCATGGGCTGGGGGAGTGACTGGGGAGGGGCTACATAGGTAAGGTGTTCAGAAAAGGCTTGGTTCATCAGGGAGTGATATTGGAAATGAAACCTGTCTAATGAGGAGCCCGAGATTTGAAGAGCCAGTGGAAGGGGCACCTATCCTAAGCACGAAGGAGAGAATGAGTTGGCGTTATTAAAGATGTAGACTACCAAAGCTGCATGAGGCCAGGCCTTAGATGAGGGCCAGTTCATGTTGTCTTCTCAAAGGTGAGGATTTGGGAATTTATTCTAGGAGTTGTAGGAATCCAGTGACAAGTTATCAAAGGGGAATGACACAATCAGATTTTCATTTTCAAAATATCCCTCTGTGACTGCAGGGTGTCCTGATTTGGGAAGGTTAAGAGAGGAAAACTGCTGACCAGGTAAAAGGCCACTACTGCAAATCAGGTGAGAACTGAGAGTGATATGTGGCAGTGACAGTGGAGGTGAAGAAATGGGAACAAATTAAAGGCATATTTGAGGGACAGAACTGACCAGGTTCTCTGAGAAAATGAAAAATAAAGGGCAGAAAGCAGTTAAGTATAACCGTCTATGTTTTGGAGTAAATAAAGAGGGCAGACTGTAGCTCCATTTATGTAGACAGGAGAGAGTAGAGTAAGATGTTTCTGTGGGAAATTGGGGAACATATCAAATTTGAGATTTTTAATGTGTATCTTGCTTAGTTCTTCAATCTTCATTTTGATTTCTAAATCCAAGCTTAAGGGAGAGTGCATGACTTTAAATTCAAATCTGAGAGTCATCAGAGTATTTCCAGCTCTGGAACTGAATGAGATACTTAAAGACATATATATGTCTGTCTATAAATATATATATAAATGAGGTACTTAAAGACATATATGTATACATATATATAAAGACATATATGCCTTTACATATATGTGTGTACATAAAAAGTTGAGTCTTATATAAAGACATATGTATATGTAAAACACATATGTGTGTATATGTGTGTACATGTGTATATATATGTCTTTATATAAGAAGACTCACCTTCCCACTATTCAAAGAGCAAGTTAAGAAGGAGCAGCTGTGAAAAGATACTGAAAAGCAAGAGATACCTAAGAACTAAGTGAGCGTGATCTCCTACAATCTAAGAAAAGGTTTAGAAGAGAGAGCGAGCAAGAGACAGAAGGACAGTGAGTCAAATGCCACAGAAAACTGTTTAAAATGTTGCTGCTGAGACTTAAAGCAAGATAAATACAGTAGGAAATGACCATTTCATTTGACCATTGAAAGGAGCAGTTTAGATGGGAGTTGGAACAGAATGGAGCAAATTAAAGAGCGGATGGAAAATAAAGATGTATCACAAATAGTATAGACTTGTTAGAAGATGTCAACTCTTTATAGATCATTTTCACAGAGTCAAAAAAATTAATTTATATCTTACCCCTCCTCAGCCAAAAAGAAAAAAAAGCAAGCAAGCTCAGGAAAAGAAAAACCATAAATGTTAGAGCTGATGTTTAAATTCATGTTCTTAAGGCATGTGGGTGGTGTCTGGGACCACTAAACCCTTCTTGATTGGGGGCTAAAGGATAAACAGTATGTTAGAGGAGGAGACTTAATATGATAATATGTGAATTTTTCTTGTAACAGTGCAATATCTTATTGATAATCCAGAGGCCCTTGCCTTTGCCACTTATGGAAAGCTATTTAGAACTGTATACAGTCAATGATGGACACAAGATAAAGTCTTGAACGTTACATTCAAGAGAAAAATCATGGAGGGTGAAATTAAATAATCCTTAACAAAAATGTCTTTGTCCAAATGAACAACAGAAGACGCATAAGTGAGGGTAGCAGATTTCAAAAGCACCTGTTCAGTTGTTTTATACCTTATTTTGTTGAAGCAACAGTGTAAGACTCAACTTGAGAAAGTCTCTACAATCAGACTTTTAGTTTTATAGAAGCAACACAGTTTACCACTGCCTTATCTTTATAATGCAAAAACCCCTTTGTAGACACATAACGATATAGTTAGACTACTGCTACAAACATTATGGGTGTGAGAGTCAAAGAACGGCAATTCAAGAAGATGTAAACTGACAAATTTAGGTACTGCAAAAAGTAGGGAAGAATCAAAGGAATTATTGACAATGACTGTAATGTGCAGTAATACATTTTACTATACCGGATTCTGCCAAGGGAGATTCGTATGTGAAACCAGCAAATTGCCTGCAGAAGACTTGAGTAGAGCTTTTAAGTAGATTAGGACTAAATCTGAATTCTAGAGAGAAGAATAAATTTAGTTTAAAAAGTATCTGGATCACAAAATGTATGTGAGAAATAAACAGAATTTATGAACTTGTTTAGTATGGAAGGCTATTTTTCATATAATAGGTGCAATAAAAAGACTAATTTTACAAAATATTCCTTAGGCATTTATTATTTTCTGGGTCTTTTAAGGAGGGTAAATCTGCTTTGTGTCTGTTAAGGAATTATAAATCAGTATATACATTATCTTCTCACAAATCATCAATCTATTCCACAAGTATAGCCTTTGATTTGGTGTTACGGATTGAGAAGCTGATTGGAACCATAGAGAACACTGAAGAATCTATTGGTGAGGCTGCCTCTGTGATCAACAGAGAGGACAGGGGTGCTATTTCTCTGCTGATTGGAGCACATGTTTTTAAATACTTCTTTACGCCTTTATTGATCATGAATATGATACTTGCTGATAAAGATTATGATAATGGTATTGAACTGCTCTCCTTTCCAAAAGGAAAAGATTAACTCCAGATTGATTTAAAATAATATATTCTTGCAGGAAATCTTATCTTTGACTTAAAACACACTAAAATTTACTGTGTTGCTACATTTTTTTCCCCAGATGAGCCTTTTGATAGAACTTTCTATAGAGAAATCAACAAGTTCATTTGGAGAAACATTCTTAACATAGTCACAATAATACTGGTAGGTGTCATGTCAATAGGTAACAATTTCTGATCATTTCCTCTGTTCCTCTATGCATGTGCATAAACTTCCTTAGTCTTTACAAGTACCACATGAAATGTGTGCCTTTTTTAGTCTTAATTTACACTTGAGTACACTGAGGTTTAAGTGGATTCAGCAATGAACCCAAATACATACAACTAATACAGAGCAGAACCTACAATTTGGGACACTTTTTTACTTGAGAGCTTATACTTTTAAACTCATTTGTATACTGTGTAGCCATAACTGGACATTCAGGTTTTGGATTAAGATTGTGTGTATTTGAATCCCAATTTAACCTTTTACTGCTTCTGTGACTTTGAACAAAGTAACTAATCTTCTTGTCATGTAAGTCTTCTTATTGGTAGAGAATAATAAAAAGGAGTAACATTCCATTAATCTCATAACTTTGGAGATGATTACATGAAATAATATATGTAAAATAAGTAATACATAAAAATATATGTAAAATATTAAATAATGTATGTAAAATAGTAAATGAAATAATATATGTAAAATATTTCCTGGTACTTTAGGAAATGCCTGATGCACCATAGGTTTTAACCACAACAATAGTGCTAACACTACCACATAATTTGGAAACATGCCTCAATCATCATAAAATGAGGGTAAATTGGCAGAGACAATCATAAAAAGACATTTACAGATTTGGGAGTCAGTCAATAATATTAAATATGAAGTGAAATGTGAATTTTGTAAAATGTGTTTTAGGAAATGAGGTTGGTCAACAAAGACATTAAGGCAAGAAGATAGGGAGATACACAAATAACACCTCTGCTGCTTGCATTTATTGCCATAGGAAAGTGTGAAAAGGCACTCAACGTGCCATTGAAGAAGGATTGCAATTTTGATGGGAGAAAGTGACAGGGCTGGGAGAAAGGATTTTCTTTCCAGATGAAGAGAACAGTGCAAGTTAGGAAGAGTTAGGAGTGAGAGAAATAAGCATAGAGCATAATATGAAAACCACCAATCTTCCATTTTGTTTTGCATGCAGAATACTTGTTCATGACTACTGAATGGTTGGGCTAGAAAGGTAGGTTGGCAGGGGAGTAGATATAAAATGAAATAGACCAAAAGAGTTATAGCTAAATTATGAAATAAAATAATAATAGCAAAAATAAGTATTATACTTATGAAAATAAAATCTGTTCAAATGAGCTTTAAAAAATAAAACATAATAATCACTGAAAGATTATTTAAAACAATTTATTGTTATTTTCTCTTTCAAAAGTTATAAAATACAGGCCGGGCACAGTGACTCATGCCTGTACACTCCGCGCTTTGGGAGGCTGAGGCGGAAGAATTGCCTGAACCTGGGAGGCAGAGGTTGTAGTGAGCAGAGATCATGCCACTGCACTCCAGCCTGGGTGACAGAGCAAGAACCTTTCTAAAAAAAAAAAAAAGGTATAAAATATAAAACCATAGAGATAGAGAATTATAAAATATCCTGCAGTCTTTCTCAGATGTACATAATTTATTCATTGATATATTCTACAAATATTTTGAGCACTTATTAAGTACCACACATTCTTAGATATGGGTGATACAACAACAACTAAGACAAATTTTCCAACTCTCATGGAATTTATATTCTAGTTGGAGAGAGAGGTAGTAAACAAACATGTTAACAAATAAGTATATAATGTGAAGTAGTGAAGTATATAAAATGAACAGCAAAGAATCCACACATGTATTAGATTGTGGTGGGGGAGAACAGCAGGAGAGAAGCCGATAATGCAATCTAGTGTCATATCATAATGAGAACTATTAGGAGCAATAAAATAGGATAAGGAGATTGAAGGAGATTGGGGTTGAGGGAGAAGATTGAATTATTTTTAATATGGTGGCCAGGAAAGGCCTTTCTAAAGAGGCTGCATTTTCAGGTCAGAGACATGAATAAAGTGAGGGAGCAAACTGTTCACTCCTCTGTTGATGAAAATTTAGGTTAATTTTAATCTTTTGCTACTATAAAATGATAAAGTAGTCAACAGTTTTTGTCTCTTGTATACACATTGAAACATTTCTTTAGGGTGTATGATGAGGAACAGGATTGCAGGGCTGTCCATCTTCAAGTTTGCTAGACACTGCATTGCATATTGACCTCCAAAATGATTGTACAACTATCTAGGAGCATATAAACTTTGAAGGAGGAAAATCTTCCTCTCTAACCAGAGGATTTGTGGTCCCAAGAGTGTGCAGAAAACTCCAGTTATATATATTTTTTCTCTTTCTCTGTCTTTGCATAGGCCAGAAAGCTGGAGCTTCAATTACTATGATCTTTGCTACCCCTAATGTTGACATGGTTGTGGGTAGTATATGGCAGCATAGAGTAACTAATGCTCCAGCTTTCTGGCCAGAGGACAAAAAATGAAAGCACTAGGGAATTGGAAAATACCTGGAAGACTTTAGGGAGGAGCTCAGGAATATAAATACATAAAGTTATTTATAAACCAATGGGCTCTAAATGATCTAAATATACTAACTAAAAAAGTGAGATGGACAACATAGATTTTTTTAAAATGGATTCAGCCAAGTGCTATCTATGAGAAACTCATGCCAAATGCAATGATAGAGTTAGATTAAAATTAAAGGGATGGAAAAACATTTCCCATACAAATGCTAATCAAAAGAAAGTTAGAATAGCTATATTAATATCAGACAAAGTAGATTTCAGAGCAAAGAAAATTATCAGAATCGAGACATTACATAACAATAAAAGGGTAAATCCACCAAGAAGTCATAACAACCCTACATGTACATGAATATAACAAAAGAGCCTCAGAACATGAAGGAAAACCTGAAAGAACTGAATGGAGAAGTAAAAAAATCCACAATTATATCTGTGGATGTATTTATCAGTCATAGATAAACTAGTAGACAGAATATTGGAAAATATATAAAGGGACCAAATGCCACCGACAATCAACAGGTTCTAATTGATACTTATGTAATTATCCATCCAAGCAGGAAAATACTTATTATTTTCAAGTGTATACCCAACACTCACCAAATAAGGATATCCTGATTCATAAAACAGATCTTAACAAAATAAAAGAATTGATGTTATACAAAATATGTTCTCTAATTGCTGTGGTTTTCCCACCCAAACTCATGCTGAAATTTGATTCTCGGTGTGGTGGTGGTGGGAGTTGGGGCCTAGTGGGAGGTGTTTGAGTCTCAGAGGTGATCCTTCATGAGTTGATTCATGCCCTCCTATGGGAGTGAAATTTTGCTTTCTCAGGATTGGATTAGTTATCAGAGAGTGAACTGTTACAAAAGCAAGTTGGACTTCCTAGACTCTCTCTTCCTCCTGTGCCAAGTGACCTCTTTTCCCATGCCAGTTTCTGACCCAACATGTGGCCCTATGCTCTTGAGTTTCCCAGCCTGTAGAATCCTGTGCTAAATAAATGCGTATAGAAAACAAACTACCAAGTCTCAGGTATTCTGTTATAGACACACTAAACAGACTAACACACTGACCATAACTGAATTAAACTATAAATAAACAATAGAAAGATAGGTAAATTTCCAAACTCTTGGAAATTAAACAACACATTTTCAAATAGTCCATGGGTCAAAGAGAAGATCCTAAGAGAAATTGGAAAATATTTTCAAGAGAAATAAAATGAAAATACACATATCAAAATTTGTGGGATGTTGCTGGAGCAGTGTTTAGTGGAAAATGTATAGGATTAAATGTTTATTTTAGAAAGAATAAAAATAATACAGTCATTTTGGAACAGAGTTTGTCAGTTTCCGGTCAAGTTAAACAGAGACTCTATTGCCCAGAAATTCCACCCCACCCAAAAGAAACAAAGCATGTGCATACAAAGACTGAATGCAAATGTATATAGCAGCTGTATTAATAATAGTCAAACCTGGATACATTTATATGGTTCATTCAACAATATAAATAAAACAATATAAGCATTCAGCTGGTGAATGTATAATCTATTATGCTATATCCACACAATTAACTAGTACTCAGCAACAAAGGCGGTGAACTATTGATTCATGAAACAATGTGGATGAATCTCAAAAGCATTATGCTAAATGAAAGAAGCCAGATACAAAAAGTGAGATCATACATATCCTTGTCTACTTCCTAAAATCAGAGGACACTATTCAATACTTATTTAACCATGAAGACTTATGCTATCTGATGTCTTTGTGTTGAAACTCTTTATCAGATTGAGAAGGTTTTCTTCTGCTTCAAGTACGTTGAGAATATTTATTATATGTGTTTAATTATATTAAATTTCCTTTTTCCCATTGAGAAAATCATTATTACTAATAGATTTTAATATTAAATTAAATTCTCTTACCTGGGATGAACGCCATTTGGTTATATTATATTATATCCCCAAATCCAAATCCCTTTACTATCTCCAAATCAAAATCTCTTTAATATTCCTCATTACAGTAATGCAAGTGTTTCCAAAATTCGTTGCTTCACAGAACATTTAATTTTTCTGTTAAGACATTTTTCAGGCTTTGTGTTCCACAGAACTATTTATAAATCACTGACATAAATAAGTTAATTAAAACCTGAAGTATATAGTTAGCAATCATTAATTTCTTTCATCTTTACCCATGTACTCACCAATGACTTCTAACATTTTGAAATGAAAGACACAAGAATTGCAGTTACTCTTACACTTACAAATGATCACTTTAAAGCATAATTTCAAAGAACAGGCTGCATATTCAAGTGGGAACAACTTGTGCATAAATCTTAAGATATTATTTGCTACATATTGATATAATAGTTGTAGAAAATGTTTTACTCTGTGGATGGTAGACTCACTGAAAAGCTCTTCCAACTATATATTGATTCCTTAATGCAGTCATTTCCTTGAAATATATTCACTTGTCTTGATCTGGCTCTTTACAGTAAGAATTTAATCACAGTTTTTCACTGGTTAACCACTTTGCAGTCCTTTAAAATTTCAAGAAGTTCTGGCTACCATCTGAAATTAAATAAGTTAACCGTTGACCTTGGAAGTTACATAAAAAACTTTTTTAAATTGGAGATTGCTTTTTTCTGTAGTCAGAGTTACTATTTTCCCAGGGATGCTAAGAAACATTAATCTATGAAGATAGGTGGCTTTTCCCTTTGCACCTTCACACACACACACACCCCACACACGTGCATGTGCGCGCGCCAATAGATACTTGAATTAGATACTTTTATTTGGAGATATTGGGATTCTTGAACACCTGGGCTCAAGAAATCCATTTGCTTCAGCCTCCCAAAGTGCTGAGATTATAGGAGTGAACCACCATGCCTGGCCAAAAAATATTTTTTAAGCAGTGGCTTAGGTATCCAATATAAAATGAAAAGTATTTTATAAACTGGACTAGAAGATTTAGTAAACTTTTTTTTTTTTTTTTTTTTTTTGGAGACAGGGTCTCGTTCTGTTACCTGGGCTAGAATACAGTGGGAGGCTCATAGCTCAGTGCAGCCTTGAACTCCTGGGCTCAAGCCATGCTCTTACCTCAGCTCCCAAGTAGCTGGTCTAACAGGCATGTGTCAGCATGCCTGGCTAATTTTTTTTTTTTTTTTTTAAAGAGACGGGGTCTCACTTTGTTGCCCAGGCTGATCTCCAACTCCTGGCTTAAAGTGATCTTTCCAGTGTATCCTCCCAAAATGCCGGCATTACAGGCATGTGGCGCCATGCCCAATCTAGGAAACTTATTTTTAAGGTAGCTTGGCTTAAATAGTGAAATGCTATAGGCAGGAAAGACTTGACATTCTGTATTTGTCTGGGACTATTCAAACCTAAAACTTAGACCTTACCTTATGACGTGAAGGAAGGACTAGGACAAAGGTAATACTCATAGACCCAAACCAAGACAGAAAGTTTGCTCATGATAATATTAAGGGAGATCACCTAGACATCTTCTCCAGCCTGGCTGCTGGGGTAGATTCTAGAGGGGAGAGAGGAGGAAAAAGATGCCTGGGTTTTATCTTTGGTGAGTGAAGAATATTGTACTTTACTTACCATACTCTTTTTACTGAGGGGAGAGAAGAAAGGTAAAATATGGGTGGGCTTTCTCCATTTCGAAAGGGAGAAAAAGAAGACCATGGAAATGATGAATTTTCCCTTCTATTAAGAAGAAAGGGGAAATATTGGGAATAGGAGAGAGTAACATACTGGAAATTCTTCCTTTGGAGCTCAGTACTATTTTAATACTCTCCACATCACCCCCGCTTTTTTGGACACAGAACTTATTTCAAACAAAGTAAAGTAAGCACCGAACTGTAAATCTATGAATGTGGTCCTCAGTTTTCTTCATATGTAAAGTGAGAAGTCTGGGCTAGTCTCTGAGATGTCTTCTATCCACATGTACCTGAAATGACCCAAGCTGCAGACACTGTTCAACACACCTCGTCACTACTGGACTGGATGGCCAGGTGAATATTCTGGCTTGCTCATTCTGCTCGCAACAGCTGGGGCTGAAACAGCTGAGATTTGCCATCTCAGGCTACAGAAGGCCTGGTCAAGGACTTACTTGCTGAGCACTTCTTCCTCTCCCTCTTGCTCAGTTTGGTAACAGTATCAAGGGCATAGAAACTGCAAGTTCCCCAGGATCAGAAAATGCATTTTGCTCTTTAGGCTTCTCCTCCTGGTGCCCTGCTGCCCTTTCTTCTCAGAAACCCCACTGGTGCTCACACTGGGGCATTTAACAGCTCCTTTCAGTCACTTTTGTGTCCAAGGGCTGATGCCCATGCAGAGCCTGCTGGCTATTGACTAAAGGTTGGTGGTGGCCAGCAGAGCATGAGGTTTGAGTATCTCGGGAGAAAGCTCTGGGACAATGCCCTCCTTGATGTCAGTGTGTGGGGTCTTGTTGAAGATTTGCCAGGCAGCCAAGAGAAACTGTTCCACACATAGAACAGGGGGAGACTTGAATCCCAGAGAAAACAAAACAAAACCTAACAAAACAGAAATGACTCTTGATGAACCTCTTGCTCTGGACTGGTGCCCTAGAAGTGAACGAAATTGTTTTAAAGATTACCAAGAAGATATAACATATCAAATGCAGCATTAATATGTGAGTATTATATTTTACTTTATTCTTAGTGTGGCATAACACATGTAAAATTTATCATCTTAGCTCTGTTTAAGTGCACAGTTGAGTAGTGTTAAGTGTATTCACATTGTTGTACAATCTCCAGAACTCTTTTCATCTTGAAAAACTGAAACTCTGTGCCTATTAAACAACAATTTCTATTCTTCCCTTTCCTGGATTCCTGGGAACCACCCTACTACTTTTGTTTTTAAAAAATGTGACTACTCTATGTATCTCATATAAATAAAATAATACAGTATTTGTGTTTTTGTGACAGGTTTATGTCACATAGATAATGTCCTCAAAGTCCATCCATGATGTAGCTATGTCACAATTTCCTTCCTTTATAAGGTTAGGTAAAATTTCCTTGTATGTGTATACCACATTTTGTTTATCCATTCACCTGCTTATAGACACTTGAGGTACTTTCACCTTTTTGCTATTGTGAATAATTATGTTATGATAAAGGGTATACAAATATCTCTTTAGGATCCTGCTTTCCATCTTGGGAGGTATACATGCAGGCATGGAATTTCTAGATCATACAGTAATTCTATTTTTAATTTTCTGAGGGATCACAAAAATATAAGTGCTATTGTCTGAATATGTATGTCTCCACAAAATTCATATGTTGAAATCCTAACCCCCAATATGGTGGTATTAGGAGGTGGAACCTTTGGGAGGTGATTAAGTCACATGGGTGTAGCCCTCACGAATGAGATTAGTCCCCTTATAATAAAGAACCCAGAGAACTCTCTGTTTTTGGTGATTGACATCATTTCCTCTATGGAAGTGAATATAAAAAGAGACACTGTAGAGGACCCTGAGATAATATATGGCTAATGATGAGACCCTTGCAGGTGGTATAGAAGCCTCTGGTTTGCCAGGGCAGATTCATATCTAGGATCAAAAGGACGACCCTAGTTGCTTAACAGGAAATAGGGTTTCATGAGAATGCAACAGTTTATTATAATTTATAATTATTATATTATAATAATTACAGGAAAAGTTTATTATAATTTATAATTATTATATTAATTTATAATATGTATAACTTACAATTTATAATTATGTTATTATAAGTTATAACTTATAATTTTAAAATATCTTTAATTGTATACCAAAGTCATTTATATTATATATATAATACATATATAAAATACATGTATATGAATATTTCTGCAAACAAATCTTTCAAATGTAAAACCAGGAAAGAAGCTGACATTCAAACTCTCAGTTCTACTTCCTTGTCCAGCAAAGATGATATCAAGCAGAGTATATTGGAAATAACCTCATAAAACCTCAAGCACTAGCATACCCTATACCCAGCCCTAATGTCAACAAATAAACGCGCTGCTTGATATAAGCCCACCAAACAAGTTCCTACATAGCCGACTTTCACTTCCTTTCCAGGATGACGAGGAGAAAAAGAGATATCATTAGCTCTAAGATGGATACTTTAGAAGGAACAGTTCTTTCAATGATTCCAGATATCTTATCTGGCTTAACATATCTTCTGGTATTTCACAGAGAACCTGTTACTATCTTGCATACGTTTCTTCTGGACCTATGTCTTATTTCTGCCTGCCACACAAATCCAGAGTACCTATGATTTAGAATACTATATTATTTTCCCAGTTGCCATAATATATTCAAACAGATCAAGAATGTGAGATGGGCTCTAACTAGACTCAGAATAAAATCTCTCCAGCTCTTTATTAATCCCATTTCCTTGAAAAGCAAACAAAACCCTACCTGAGGTATAATACAAAACACTTGCTTTGCTATTACTATGGCTATCCTATTTCTTCTATTTCTTCAGGAGTGCTGTTGTCAAAAATGATTCTTCTGATTTTGGTGGTTGTACCCTACATCATCATTTAGAGCTCACACATATGAGAAAGCAATTGAGATGACACTTGTTTTACTGAAGTATTAGTTAACCTGTTGTTTACCTGTGCTACAGCCCTACGCTTATAGGCATAGGAATTTCGATCCATGTCTAGCCTGTCTCTGATCTCTGTAGGCAGAAGCAGAGATTATTTCTCGAAAAATAATCCAGGTAATAAAGGATTTGCTTCAACCTTTGTACAGTATTTTCTCAAGACGAAATCCCATTAACAATTATATCTACAAATGGATACCACATTTGTTTCTAACCACAATTTCAATGACTTCTACATCATCTTAGTGATAATAACGTAGGACAGAATGTTTGTGTCTCCTGATGGAAATCATCACAGATTTTGATAATCCCATGCAGATTGTTTTACAAGGTCCTGGAGAAAACATTAAGACCATTAGAACAGTGTCTATGAAATGAATGCAGTGGAGCTAGTGGCAAGGCTAGGGTCTAGGAAATAGTCGACTCACCCCAGATTTGCTGATTTGTGCCATTCAGTTGACTCTGCCCTTGCTCTTGGCTTGCTCCTTGGTCATATGTTCCTGGACTGAGGCTTTAACATGCCTTTAGGAAAGAACTGCCAACATTTCTAGTAGGATATCCAGTACTAGGATCCAAGGCAAAATGCAGGCCATTGAAGAAGCTCATAGCTTCTAACAAAGCTCAATTACGTATTTGTTGATGAGAGAAAGCCCCAAGGTGAAAGACAGAATGTTGACTTAATTTCTTAAAGGAAAAACCTAATGGAAATAGATTCAATCAGATCCTTAACTTACTGTAGAAAATATATTATGATAGAACTACAATTTCAGATGAGACTGAGAAACCAGCTGCCTTCAGCATCTTCTGTGACTGATTTACTCTAAACCAGGGATGAGATCTGCAAACCACCAGGTCCTACTCAACCACCCTTTATTTCCTGCTTTCTTGTGGAACCATGAAAGCTTAGGGAGACCTGTTAGGCTTGGACTTATGAACTACAGTTCTCCAACAGCAAATGTGTCATGCATTCCCTGGGCAGAAGGGTCCATGATCACAGGCTGTGTTATCAACCTGTCTCCAAGAGCAATCAAAGAATGTGTGGGATGTCTGAGAAGGACACTAAGCGAGCTAACAGCTGGACTGGGAGAAAAAAAAAAAACTCTCCATGGCATGTTCAAAAATTATGTGGTACCCTCAGAACATGCAAATAAACAATTATAGATATGTGTGGATATAAGATGGCTACAAACATCTACACGCACTGAAAATAAAATCTGCATCCATAATCAACAAAACTCTGGACTGGGTTCATATTCTTAAACATAAAATGCAGCTTATGAAGAAATTCTTAAGTTTTATTCCTCCCTCCCAAAGAAAATCTTCACAACACTATAATCTTTTCATAGATTTTGAAACACTTTTATGAACAAAAATTATAATTTTGTTTTTAGTCAAAATATTGTTTAAGATGTGTTATCAGTACAATTTTCCAAATGACTAACTTCTAACAATAAAGTCCAATTTCCCCTCAACAACTAGGTGTCACGTTTTTTCATCTGCTGAAAGTCAAGTGGGTCCTCTGGTTTGCAGATTACAAGACAATGTTTAGATGAGGCGTCAGGCTGTACTTGCATATGCGTCTTCTAATGTGGTCTTATCATTATCAAAGTAGTGTTTTTGAATTTTGAAATTGTGGCCTGTTTTTACACAACATAATTCACATAACTCCACATAGATATTGAGATTTATGTAGTAGGATGTATTTGTCTAAGCCAATTCCATGTAGGAATAGCATAGGAAACAATATGCCATACTTGCATGCCTGGGTTGCTGGTCCTAGGTTTGGTGAAGTTGACATTGTGGGTTAAGAATTTTCAGATCATTTTCCAGGGAGTACAGCAAGTTTTGGTATATGGGTTGATAAAATTTAAAAGGTGCTTTCAAGGACTTCTGCATTGAGACAGTACAATCAAAAGGCAAAAGTCTGTAGCTTCTAGCTTTACCTGTTTCAACCCTGAAAAATGTTCAGCCTGGACCCTAGTAAGCACAACTATTTGAAATTTTGGAATAGAGTGAAAAGGTCATACCTCAGGACCTCAAAATGTCAAAAAAAAAAATACATGAGTCATTTTCACACAACATTGCTCAAATGTTGCATGGAGATTGATCATAGAATATTTGGAAACCATTCTATGAACATTTGTAGGCAATGGCTTTCATTCAGATGTGTTCTGAATTTAGTAAGAAACAGAGACTAGATTTTTTTGATATTATTGAAATATTCAGTAACCACTACTCTTTTGAATGTTAATAGCGTTAAATTTGTATTTGTACTTTGCCAAGGCACTCTCCATTACCTTACCCATATTGATATAACTTTGCTTCTCGTAATATATAAAAATGACCCTTAAATCTGTAGTAACAATGGTCCAAGAATGTAAATAACTGAGTATATGTGAATGAACACATGGATGGACAGATGGATGAATGAAAAATAAAAATAAATAAATGCAGAAACAAACGAATGAATAAAGCCAGTAGAAAGTCAATATAGTTAGTACCTGGGGAGGGACGTGTTCAACTTTTGATAGGGAAGTCAGAGAAAAGGTCTCTGACATGATAATATGAGTGAAGTAAGATCTCACCAAAGGAGCTGAGAATGTAAGCCTCGTGCATTCTTTGAAGAAGAATGTTTCAGACAGAGGAAAGAGAATAAAGATCTAGAGGCAGAAACACATCTGACATGATTGAAGAACAAAGAGGCCGGTGTGGTAGCAGAATGACTGAAGGGGAGAGATGTAGGATATGGGTTATTCCAGGGGAGCCAGATTGTATGGGCTTTTAGAGGCCCCTATAAATATCTTGGCATTTATACGCAATAAATACAAATGTTTACTTAAAAAATTATAATAGGAAATGAAATTTAAGTTCAGCTTTTCTGCATCACTCATAATTTGTCAGGTATTGTTTTTCTAGTAGTGGATGAGTGTTGAAATATACAATTTCTCATCTTATCCTTTTTGTTGTCAATAGTCTTACTTATTGAGACGTGAGGCTTATAGCTGTGTAATAAAAGAAAATTAATTTTAATTGTTAGATTTAGTACCAAACACTAATATCCTTCATTAATGTGTTTCTTCAATGAAGATCTCTAAGAAATTTCTACGTGCTCAGTACTGTGCTAGTAAATAATTGCAAACTCCAGGAGGATTGGGCATGATTGCTTCAAACTGCTCCTTTTCAGGATTAGCACAGCTCAATAACACATGCTCAATAATATGTCCAGAATAAAGAAGTTACTAATACATGAGGATACAACGGTGAAGAGTATATAGTTGGTGTCTGATTTCATGGAACATACAGTCAAATGAAAGAGTGATTTAAAAATAAGCAACTGCAGTACAGTTATGCACCAAACAACAACGTTTTGGTGAAGAACAGACCACATATACGATGTTGGTTCCATAACATTATTATGGAGCTGAAAAATTTTATCACCTGATATCTTAATCGTCTTGATCCTTTGTAGGTCTAGGCTAATATATGTGTTTGTGTCTTAATTTTTAACAAAAAAGTTTTAAAGTAAAATATATAAATTTGCAATAGAAAAAGGCTTATAGAATAATGATATAATGAAAGAAAATATTTTTGTACAGCTATACAGTGTGTTTGTGTTTTGAACCAGAAGTTATTACAAGAATCAAAAAGTTAAAAAATTTAAAGCTTATAAAGTAAAAAATTACAGTTAAGGTTAATTTATTATTTAAAACTATTTGTTTATAAATGTACTGTAGCCTGATTATATAGTGTTTATGAAGTCTCCAGTAGTGTTCAGCAATGTCCTAGGCCTTCACATTCACTCACTACTCACTCACTCATTCGCCCAGAGCAATAGTCAGTCCTGCAAGCTTCGGCCACAGGAAGTACCTTACATAGGGGTACCTTTTTTTTCTTTAAATCTTTTACATTCTATAATGTTTAGACAATGACAAAATCACCTAAGGAATACTTTTTTCAGAACATATTCCCACTGTTAAGCGACTCATGACTGTGATGAAGGAAGGATAGTTTCAGCGTGATAGTGATTAATCATTGCAGAATTCAGTAACAAAGTAACTATTACCTAAAATATCAACACTAAGAAAAGTCATTGAAATACTGACCAGTGTTATTGGAGAAAATTGGAAGAAAAAGACTAAGCATACAAATTGCAGATATTTATTTCTTGTTTAGAATATGATTAGGCTGAATGGTGAAATGCACCTAACAAAATTAAGTCAACTTTATAAATGGTGCCAGGGTGTTTATTAGATTTGCTTGAAAATTTCTCAAAAAATTATCCAAGACTTTGGCAATTTACTACAAAGCCAATTCTATGAATATAATCACTCAAAAAAAATCTATTGCCTCAGCATCTTCACTAAGAACAAGAGTAGGCACAAAAACTCAAAAGCAATTTCAAAGCATGTTGATTTCTCCCATATTCTTCTTATAGATAATTCATTAAAGCCATGCAAATGTCAATTCACAAATCAAAGACACATTTGTATCTTCACGTTCTTACGTGTAAAAAGAGAAACCATGCACGTTTATGTAAGATATGTCATTTCAGTGTATAATTACCTGTCAGCTTTCAGGAAAAATGAATATTCAGGGACACAGGAAGAATCACCGTACATCAAAAAGGAAAACGTCATTGATTGTTCTGGAAGTCATTAGCTAAATTGTCTATTTACAAACCTTAGCATGAGTCTAAAATTACCTAATGCATTTCTTGTAGAAAATAAAAAAGAAATCATATCTAACAAACAGAATCTTGATTATTAGAAGGGATTTTTACAGTTTCCAAAGCAGCAGTTGGCAAACCTTTTCTATAAAGGGTCAGACCAAATATTTCAAGCTGTGCAGGCCAAACATTCTCTGTCACTGCTACTCAGCTCTGCCACTGTAGTTGAAAGCAGGCTTTGTGAACAAATGAGCATGGTTGATAAAACTATTTACAAAAGCAGGCAGCATACCAGATGTGGCTCAGGGGTTACCGTTTGCGGACCCCCATTCTCGAAGATTTTCAGATTAAAGAAGCTCTGGGGGTGCTTAGTATTTACCTGACCACAACCAGATACATTCCAAAGTCATGAGTGCTATGATATCTCAGGTGGTATCAAGCCTGGTGAACAAATCCTATTTATGTAAGTCAACTGAAAAAACAAATGGAAAACTTTACCTGAGCTTGCCTGCAGTTGATACATTCTGGGAGAAATGAAAAATACATTTTTTTAACGACAGAAATTAACCCATAAAAAGATGTTTGAGCAAGAAGGATGTGTGAATCAAGTGTGTTCAATCTTTTTCAGCAGAACCACCTGAAATTCACAAAAGCCAAAAATAGATTAAGCTAGACATCAAGATGTCTGGATTCTATTATGGGCTTTGCTAGTAAGAGCTCATATGACCTCTACACTTCAATTTCCCTAACTCTAAAAAAAAAGTATGTGAACTTGATGAACTTTGAAATTATTTCAGACTAGAAAAGTTAATGGTATTATGAATGAAATGAACATTTTGATAATATTGCCAATAGGAAGAAACCATGGCTGAGAGAGCCAGTGGTGACTAAGAGGACAGGTGTCCCACCAGGCCGATCTGCTATGAGCATTCAACATTTGAGTTGCCAGGGACTTTTTAATGACAATGAAATCAAGATGATGGAATGTCTCATAGAATACATGCCATAAGTTCCAGGCAGAGTCTGTTCATCACCCAGATAACCAGTAGACAAATGTACACTGTGCAAAAGGTAGAAAGAGACTAGCTGCCAGTAAGCCAAAGCATTCATTGCTTGCAAAGTAGAAGCAAATGTTGCTCACATCAGAGCATATGAAGCAAGGCCTCCTATTTCGGTGTGTGTTGGTATCCATACATTTCTTTTAAAAAAAGGTCAATTTATACTTGGTTATATTTGATTATTAAAGGCTAAGATGCTGCATTTGACTGTGAATCTGGAAAACTCTCAATCCAAGAAATTCTCAAGAAAGGTAATCTCAGATTCCTAGGAGCTCAGGTTTCAAAATTCATCAGAAAGAAAGTACTGGTGGAGGACTGCTTGGAGGATATGCTACCTCTTGATGACACTGGATTCTTTAAAATCTATCCTTCCATTGAGTCAGACCATCAGAGAAACAAACTTCTAAGATGTCTCACATTGTCCAATCTATCCCCCCTACCTGCTCGCCACAGAATTGCTTTTACAGAATCAGAGTTTGCTGCAATGCTATAAACATACACTGATGATACTTACTTACAGCATAGCCACACGTTCTGGGGTGCCTGGGACAATCCTAGTTTATGCCTATGGTCCTAACATAATGACTGATAAATGCTTTTCCAAGAACCACTTTTCTCTAAATGAAGGCAACTTAAACAATTCAATCATTTATTTTTTTTAAATCACAAGGAAAAGGAAACAAACAAACAAACATGATTTAGTGGACCCTCTTATTTTTCCTAAATCAAGTGGGGAGAAAGAGAAGCATTCTCAACCAATGGATTTTCACCATTCTAGAGCAGGTATGGCAAATACTGACACTGAAAAAGGAAAATTAATTAACATCTTACTGCTTCTTGGTCACCAAGGAAAGTGGATCTTGACTTGAATCACAAGTGGCACAGTGTTTCTGTGATCAGGGTTCAGCAAATAGATGACAATTGTATGACCTGATACATGCCGGCTCTCTTGCCTCTGGTTGCCCTGGAGAAATGACGAAAGGGCCATAGGTCCCTTACTTTTTGAGGACCACGTTTCACTGCAAGCAGCCAAGCATCTAGCACCCAGAAAGATTAGATAAAAACAACTCACCAATCCTTTTCAAATATATCACTTCCCTTTAAAGTACAGCGATTTGTTCCTGGATTCAATTAGCTACACAATATTCTAGCTACAGCAGTTCACTATACTTTTAATATACCCAAATTTTAACTAATTAGTGGGACACCAAAACGATCAAGTGGAGAGTGCAACATTTGTTTCGGAGGAACCAGACTCTAAAATATTATCATCTACATCCTTTTATTTTCTTTAGTTTACATTGATTATAGCTTGTCATTTTAAATCATTGTTGGAACAAGGCAGTTTATAAATAAAGAATAGAAAAGTATGAATTAAATAGTGAGATGACATGATATTTCCCAGGGTTCCTGAAATCATACTGAGACTTTCCAAGGGAAGAATGATCCTTGTTTATTTAACAATCAACAAATAGCAATGTGCACTACGTTAGGAAAGATAACACTATATCACCCCCTGAATATTCTATGTAGCTTTAGGTGGTCTTACTATTTCCTTTCCTTCTCTAGTAATAAAGGGCAGTTGCACACAATGAGCATCTCTCCGATGTGCAGCTCTTTTAATGAACAGGTCATATATTTGCTTGAAAGATAGGTCTGTGGAAATATACGGCAATGGAAGATTTTGTTCTGCCCACTAATTTATTTAAAAATCCTTTGGATTGAGTGGAAAGACCATTTTAATGGTCTTTTTTGCATCCTACAAGAAATATAATAATCAACAGCTAACCCAAACATAACTTTTGAAGGAATCATAGCTAAAAAAGAAAATGGGAAGGTAGTGCTGTGGGTTAACTTGTGTCCTCCATAAAGACAAACTGAAGTCCTAAACCCCAGTACCTATAAATGTGACTGAATTTAGAATTAGGGCCTTTATAGACATAACTAGCTAAGATAACATCATACTAGGTACAGTAAGCCCTGTATCCAATGACTGACACCTTTATGGAAGCCCATGTGAAGACACAGAGACACATAGGGAAGAAGGCCACATAAAAACTGAATTAGATATTAGGATGATAAACTACAGTTCAAAGAACAGCAAGAACACCAGTAATCACCAGAAGCTGGAAAAGACACAAAAGCATTCTTAAGTAGAGTCCTTAGAGGGAGCAGGAGCCTGTTGACACCTTGATTTCAGGTTTCTAGCCTCCAGAACTATGAGAGAATACATTTCTGTCCTTTTAAGCCATACATTAAGCAGTACTTGGTTACAGCAGCCCTAGGAGACTACAGCAAGGGACAAACGCCCTTTGTTAGGATCCCCTTGTCACTTCCTTTCCAACTTCCTACTCTCCAGGGTAATATGCATTTTATTGAGATTCTATATTTTAAGTTAAATGATGACAGTATAGTTTGCCAGTAAACAGCGTGAGCTTTGGAGAAAGAAAGATCTGAATTTAAATCTGGCTTTACCATTTGTTAATGAAGCATCTTGGCCAAGTCACTTGATCTCTCTAATATTCAGTTCCATTTATAATTAAAGTGGGAATAATTACAATGTTTACTTAGAAATGTGATCATATAAGTAAACAATGAGCATTGATCTTACACAGAGGATAAAAGACACAGAAATAAGAGACATTAAAGTCATAAAAAAGGAGTTAAATTGTTTGCAGATGCCATGATATTACATATAAAAAACCCTAAAGACCACCAAAAAACTGTTGGAACTAAGAAAGGAATTCAATAACATTTCAGGATACAAAATCAACATACAAAAATCAGTTGTTTTCTATGCACTAACAAAAACTATCTGAAATCTGTAAGATATTGAATAAAGAAATTGAAGAAGACATAAATAAATGAAAAACTATTCTGTGGATTGGATTGGAAGAATTCATATTGTTAAAATGTTCATACTACCCAAAGAGGTCTATATGCCTAATGCAATCCTTATCAAAATTCCAGTGACATTTTTCACAGAAATAGAAAAAAAAATCTAAATTTGGATGTAACCATTACATAGCCCAAATAACCAAAGCAATTCTTAAGAAAGAACAAAAAAGCTGGAGGCATCACAGTCCCTCATTTTAAAATATATTACAAAGCTATTGTAATCAAAACATCACAGTACTGGCACAAACAGACACATGCATTCATGGACAGGAATAGAGAGCCCAGAAATGAACCCATACATATATGATTAATTACACTTTGACAAGACTGCCAAGAATACACAATGGGGAAAAGATAGTCTCTTCAGTAGAGGGTGATGGGAAAACTGGATATCTATGTGTAAAAGAATGAAATTGGACCCTTCTTATATACCATATTAAAAAAATTAACTCAACATAAAGATTTCGACGTAAGACCAGAATCCATAAAAGTCCTAGAAGAAAATAGGGGAAAACTCCATAATATTGGTCTTGGCAATCACTTTTTGGATATGACACCAAAAGCATAGACAGTAAAAGCAGAAATAAACAAGTGGGACTACATAAAATTAAAAAAAAAAAACAAAAAACAAAAAAACAAAAAACTTCTGCATAGAAAAGAAAACAATCCTCTGGGCATGATGTCAAATGCCTGTAATTCCAGCACTTTGGGAGGCTGAGGCAGGAAGATGCCTTTAGCCCAGTCGTTCGAGACCAGCCTCAGCAACATAGTGAGACCACATTTCTGCATTTTTTTTTTTTAATTAGCTGGGCATGGTGATGCATGCCTCTAGTCACAACTACCTGTGAGACTGAGGTGGGAGGACTGCTTGAGCCTGAGAGGTTCAGGCTGCAGTGAGCTATATTCATGCCACTGCACTGCAACCTGTGACAGAGCAAGGCCCTATCTCAACAAAAAAGAAAAAAACATCAACAAAATGAAAAGGCAACCTACAGAGTGGGGAAAATATTTGCAAATCATATATCTGACAAGGTATATGGAAATATATATGGTATATGGAAATATATAAGGAATCCAAGTAACTCAATATATATGGCAATATAAAAATACAAATAAACCCGATTTAAAAATGAACAAAAAACCTGAATAGACATTTTTCTAAAGAAGACATACAAATGACCAATAGGTATATGAAAAAGGTGTTCAACATTACAAATCATCAAGGAAATTCAAATCAAAACCATAGTGAGATATTGCCTCACTCTTCTTAGGATGGCTATTTTCAAAAAGACAAGAGATAACAAGTGTTGGCCAGGGTATGGAGAAAGGAAACCCTTGTACACCATCAGTGGGAATGTAATTTGGCACAGGCATTATGGAAAATAGTATAGAGGTTCCTCAAAAAATTAAAAATAGAATTATTATATGTTCCAGCAATATATACTTCTGGGGATATATCCTGATAACTTGAAATCAGTATAGTGAAGAGATATCTGCACCACATGTTGATTGCATCATTATTCAGAATAGCCAATGGCTACACATAATCCAAGTGTCCATTAATGGATGCCACATGTATCATGGAATATTTATCAGCCATAAAAATAAGGACATTCTGCCATTTGCTACATCATGATAAACCTGGAGGACATTAGGCTAAGTGAAATAAACCAGACAGAGAAAGACAAATACTATTTAATCTTGCTTGTGTGTGGAATCTACAAAAGTAAAACTCATAGAAACAGAGAGTAGAACAGTGGTTGTCAGGGACTGAAGGGTGGAGGAAGTGGAGAGATATTGTTCACATGGTAAAAACTTTTAATTATTGTTCAGTTTTATTGATATAACTGACAAATATAAATCATATATATGTATGAGCAATGTAATTTTTTGATATGTGTTGTGAAATGTTTAAATCAAGCTAATTAGCATAGTCATCACTTCACGTACTTATTTCTTTGTGTTGAGAACATCTAAGATCTACTTGCTCAGCATGTTTCAGGTATACAATACATTACTATTAACTGTAGTCACCATTCAATCAGACTAAAACTTTGTAAAAAGGGTAATGACTTTGTTGTAAGAGGGATATGTTCTGAGGACTAATGTATAGCATGGTGACTATAGTTAATAATACTGAATGGTAACAGTGGATTTTAAATGTCTTCAGCCCCCTATACACACAAATGATTAATATGGCTGATGATGGATGTGATAATTTGATTGTGGTAACATTACACAGTCTACACATGTATCAAGCCATTGCATTGTCCATCTTAAAGATATACTATGTTGTCAATTAAATATTTAAAATAAGAAAAATAATAAAAAACCATTGTGCTGATTAGGTATCCACTAGTTCTCCAGTTTAGGATTTAAGTGCATGCCAGCCAGGAGTATGATTACAACAGATATGAGGTAGAACTGAAATGGACAGCATATGGAAGTCTTTTCTAGCTATGGGGTCTGATGAACCACTTAATACGGCAGTGGTGGCTATAAGGATTCCTGCAGATTTGACAGAAAACTCAGCAGGATGTTGAGACTCTGCTAGAAGCAAGAAACCCTGTTTTTCTTTATACCCCCACCAATCTGTCAAGATTTAGGGTTTGGATTAGAAATTAAGACAAAGATGGTAGCAAAAGAAAGCGCAATGTAATTTTTCATCAAAGGGCCTCAGCTAAACTGCTCTTAAAGACTCAAACTGGAATATGTCACCCAAACTCTCATTCTGTTCTATTTTTAATTTCTCAGCCATCGCAGATGTTGGTGTGTGTGTGTGTGTGTGTGTGTGTGTGTGTGTGTGTGTGTGTGTGAACTACTTAATTTTATTTTGCATTATGGCACTGCAGCTCTTGTTTTGGCTATATTTCTCCTGTAAGTCAAGAAAAAATAAGCAGAAAACAAAACAGCAAAGTCACACATATAATTACCACTCCTCTAACATTTATCTAAATCAATATTTAGATAAAGGAGTAAAAAGCAAAGAATAAACCAGAAACTGTGGTATTTCTGAACCTTTCTATTACTACTTCTTACATCCTCTGGTACCTGCTAGAGTTTAGACTTGTGGTCATAGATTTGAGAAAGCAAAGGACATATCCATACACGCAAAAATGACAATGAAGTTCACATCCATGCGATACTATCTTCCACAGTTATTTAGCTGACCATGGAGAAAAAAAGAAGTCTTAGCTAGATGAACAGGGGCAAGGAGGAAGGGGAAAATAATTTTGCATTAAGGCTCTACAGTGTATGCACCCCACATTATTTCTCTTTTAAACATGAAATTCAAAGCACATAAATCATTAAGATATAGCAAAAACCCATGCTTTACTGGAATTTAGGGAATATAAATGTTTAAATACCAAGCATTAGTATTCTTCCTTCAGATGATTTATATTTTGAAGTAATCAAAGTAGTAAATGTGCATTCCTTCTCTCCTAGGAATAATTTTCCAAATAACCCTGTCATATTGATTTCTACTTTCTCACACAAATACATATATATACACACACACACAAAACACAAGTAATCACAGAAGTTGATGTCACAGAAATGTGTTATATATTTTGTTCTTTATTTAATGATCATCTGCCATAACTTATTAAAAATTGTATATATTCAAGGTGTACAACATGATTTGATACATGTATACAGATAGTTCCCAACTTATGCTGGTTCAATTTATGTTTTTTCAACTTTACAATGGTGCAAAAGTGATATGCATTCATACAGTACTCATAAAACTATTATGTTTTTCACTTTCAGTAAATCACATGAGATATTCAACACTTTATTATAAAACAGGCTTTGTGTTACATGATTTTCAAACGACGTTATTTTCAAATTGCGATGGATTTATTGGGATGTAGCCCCACCGCAAGCCAAAGAGCATCTGTGCATTGTGTAATGATTATCAAAATCAAATTAAATTATCACTCCAAATACCACCAATGCTGCACATTAGATTGCCAGAACTTGTTCATTTTATAATTAAAAGTTTGTACCATTTGATCAGCATGTCCCCATTTTCCCCAATCCCCAGTTCCCGGGTGACCACAGTTCTACTCTCCATTCCTGTGAGTTAGACCTTTTAGATTTCACATATAAGAGAGACCATACAATATTTTTCTTTCATTTCACTTAGCATAATATCCTCCAGGTGCCATGACTCCTTAAGTAAACTGTGTGTTTCTTGGTGGCAGATGCTCTTTCCTTCTTTTATGTCCCCAATAGTTTCGAAACCAAGACTGCACAGAAGTGCTGCAGGAGTGCTACCAGCGATAGAAGCCATAGTTCCAGTTTCTGGTATTTATTTATTGTGGGTACCACAAAATGTAGATCAAGGATTTATAAAAGAAAATATTAATTCTTGACTTTTAGTGGCTAGTTTTCATCTGACCCCATATATTGAAGGAAACCGTAAATCCAGGATGGAGTAGAGTCTCACAGCATGATATAATCTCAGCAAGGCTATGGGCTCCTCTGAAACTAAACACACAGGCAGCAGTCAAACACAGTGATGATTTGGGGATGTTAGGATTCAGGACATTTTATATTCTGGTTCTGTAATCTAGGCAAAATGCTAAAGATACGTTTTGATTGCTTGGAGAAACAGAACGAATAGAAAGGGCAAGTATCATGAAAACTGAAAGTTTCTAAAAGCTTTCTTCAAATGCAGGAAGGACTCTCACATGGAAATGGACATGCTATTTCATACAGAGCCAAAAAAGACAAAACAGCAATAGAAGTAACCATGAAATGTATTATAATAACTAAATAACTTTATTAATAAAAATATGCTCAAAAGAAAAGGTGGCCTTCAGATATAGCTTACGTTTATTAGAATCAGTGAAATAAAATCTTGATTGAGTACTGGCCAAGGACACACAGGGATTTCAAGTGTGTGTGTGTCTGTGTGTGTGTGTGTTTGTGTGACCTAAGTTACTGTCCAATTCTATGATTTTATGAAATGTAGCCACCCATTGCAATCAAAGGAAAATTTTAAGTGACTTAACAGAGATTAGACACAGGCTCATAGACCATTAAGATATCATCATAAATCTCCAAAGAAAGGAGATAAGTTAACATTAAAAAGATGCTTTGATTTTTTGACCCTATGTCACTTTAAAATTGCAGAGATCCTAAAAGAAACCAAGATCAAAATTCAGGCTATAGACTCTTTCCCAGTGACTACTTACATCTAGACAGTGAAATGTTTCCTGATAAAACACAGTGATTTATGTTTGTCTTTTAATTTTGAAAAATGAAGACAACCCTGGATTTAATTCTGGAAAATCAGTATATATTTGGTCATGCCCAGGTACCCACATCTATATACTATTCATGCTCTGCCATGTTTTACAGTGCTCAAGCCCAACTGGTTTATGGTAACTGGGCCTAGCTCTTCATGGTAGCCTGGAAAAAGATGAAGTGAGACCATTAAACATGGAGAAGAACACTTACTAAGAAATCAAAAATGTATTATAATACAAGTATATTAAAGCTATCCTCTCATTGTGGCCCAACATGACTATCTCGGTTCATCTGATACTATACTTACTTTTATCTAAGAAACTTATGCTGGACATGATGATATTAAAGGGAAGGAAAACAGAAAAGTAAGCTTTCCTCTCTAAGTCTTCTTTCATAGCCGGAGATTCTAGACTCTGCGGATTAAGTTGCTCTATATTTTTTCTCTGTTCTAGATTATTGGCCTAAGAAACTTCTAAAGAAGAGTGGGGAATAGGGAAGCTTCTTTGAGATTCCTCAGAGAAAAAAAAAATGTTCCTCATATAGCTCCCCAGGTCCTAAGAACCAAGGTCATAACATTCTACTCTCCACCAATACTCAGATGATAGATAAAACCAGAATGATAAAACTTCAGATCCTTTAATATTACCATGATATAAACTCTGTGAGGCCAATGATTATTGTCTAATTTTTCTATAACTCTTTTTTAGGGCATGGGACAGTGCCTATCACATAGAAAGCATTCAATAAATGTTTGTTGAATAAATGAATGAATAACAAATCAATGTGTCATTAAATTAAGTTTGATAACAGCATCAAATTATAGAGAAAGTATTTGCAAATCCCTACACTCAAGAAAAGAAAACATTTTATGCATTAACATGATCACTGAGAAATTGATGTTTTAAAATTAGGCTCCTGCAGAGTTCCATTTTACTTCAAATATATATCTATATACCTCCAGAAAATCAAACATTATCATTGTTTACATGTTATTGATTTAGCTCTCTGGACTACATTTCAGAGCTGATCCTGCACCATCTCACATTCAGGGCTCTTTGCAGGTACAGGTGCAGGTGCAGGTGCAGGTGCAGGTGCAGGTACAGGTGCAGGTGCAGGAATTGCTCCAAGAACTCCAGAAACAAAGCTTCTTCTTTGGAGCAGGTTTTCATGCTCACATTAAGAATGTGGGAACTTGTCAGATCTTTCCTTCCCACTGTGTTTCATTTGTTTATTTGTCTTTAACTAGCAAAAGTGAGAAACTCTTTATAGGTCAATGGTTATGAGCAAGGCCCCTGAAGTCAGACTGCCTGGGTTTACCATTCACATCACTTAAAATCTGTGTTATTTCACCTTTCTGAGGCTTAATTTCTCCATCTATATAATGGACCCAAAGTAATACCTAACTCACAGATTTATTTTGAAGATTGAGTTTGGAGGTGGAAGTTCACAACACAGTGCCCGGTATACAGTAAGTGTTTAATGATTGTTAGATTAATAGGTAGTAAGCATGGTGATAACCGTATCCCACCCTTTCTTTTTGCATTCCCTGCTATGTACTATTCTGCTACCCCTGTACTGCCGCCTTACACGAGAATCCCCTGAAAACATGCTGCTATTTGAAAATTCTGCATTCCAATGAAGGCTGTGCGCGTGGAGGATCCTGATGGTACCTGACTGTGTGCAGATGCAGCAGCCCAAACTCTGTCTCTGACCCTACTTCTGTATCTTAAGCCCAGTGGATCCCTTGCAACTATATGATTCCTCTGTTAGCAGTTGGTGATAATGGTGCCGGAGAGGGCAGAATTGTTTCAGAATTCAGAGAGAGGATGGCATGTTAAAATTAGAGTAAATATTCTAGATCAAGACCCTTATTCAGTAAATGAGGACAATGAAAGCAGAGAAGCAGTGCGCCCGACCCAGGTCTGGCTTACTGAAATTCCTGGCTGATGTCTCTGTGCCCATATTCCTGCCCACCCCTCCCACCTCCCCAGAATGTTTAGTCATGACAACCAGAAGAGATTTGTTAATCAGGGGACCCACTCTGGGGAAAGGAGATGATTCTGTATCATTAACAGATTAAATAAAACAAATTCCAGTATAACATTTACTTTTCTTTTTGCCACCCCTTGGAGGAAAATTTCAAGAAGAAACAAAACTAACTTGCAAACTACATGTTAAGCATTCCAATATTCTGTTTTTAACAAAATATTTTAGTATTTTAAGGAAAAGAATATGAGGACTTTAAAGTGGGGTCCAATTTGTCTTTGTTATTTTAACTTTTGATGAGCCACATTGTTCTAGCTATATTAATTTGAATCCATCTGGCTCGCACAGAGAGACATTTCAAGTGCTTTCAATAATATCAGGAAGGAACGATCTCATGAGGAAAGGATTTTTTCATGCTGCTGGATTCTTGGAGGCTTTTGCTGAGAATCATCATGTAGGGTGGGGTGGAGCATCATGCATTTATTTAACAAATATGTATTGAGTAGGTGTCGTGCCAGGCACCGTGTCAACTACTAGGTTTATGAAAGTGAGATTCAGATCTTATTCTCAAGGAGCATAGAATCTAGTAGGAAATACTAGTATGTTAATTAATTACTAATAAAAGTCACAGTAAATGTCATGCTAGCGTATATTCAGTGCGCCCTACTAGTCTTAGAAGTGGCCCCTAGATCATGCTGGGACTAAAATAAGAGATCTCTGAGGAGCTGACTCTTGATGGACAAACTGGGAAAGAAAAACTCTTTGAATTAAAGAACAATGGGAGTCCAAAAGTTTTTATTTTAACTTAGCAGATAACTAGCAAAATCTAATCCAGTCTCACCTCCCTTTCCATTGAAGAATTTATTAAAATCATACAAATTATCACACTCTGGGAATACTCATTAAACACCTGTAAGATTTTATGGGAAATTTTCATGAATCAAAGCCCAGATGTGACCCTATGGTCAAATATTTACAGACTATTTGAAAGAAGGCTGATTTTTCCTTATATCAGTTACCTGCTCCTATCTAGTAACAAGGTTTCTGTCTATGAGGAAAAGCAAGAACACTGGATATGTTTGTGGCTCTGAGTGGACCTTTCTAATAGTGCTGGCTTTCATCCTATCTTCTGCCCAGGTTGTGACCTTAGTAACTAGCACATTAACCAGCCTTTGCATGTGAGCTCGCCTTTCCTCTTTATGGGTATGTTAAAATAATAATCTAACTGCCTGACACTTAAGCAATGGGATATTTTTTAATCCAAAGGGCAGTTGTTTCATTAGAAAGAGCGTAAATCTTAGCAAAGTTAAGGTTTTAAGCAGTGGTGAGTTTCACAAATAGTCGTAGTCCCACAGAGCACCCTCATTCTTGCCATTACTTTACATTCATGGCAGGTTTAGAACATTCTCTGGGTTTCAGTTAGGAAAGGGGCCTCAGGGGCTAGAGCTCTGATTGGAAATTAATATGTGAAATGTCAGACTTTGATTACAAATGTCACAATTATTTCCTTGGTTAGGTCAGTTTCACAGCTTCATGTCATTGTTCAATTTTATTAAATATCCACTTTATGCCAGGCACTGGTCTATATGCTAGAACTTACCAGTAAATAAAAAGCTAGGGGTACCTACACACTGTGATTTCTGTAGAACTTGGAAACTGTCCATCATAATGGCACATGTCAGTCCAATTGCTTGCCAGTTCTATCACTGCTTGTAAGTGATAGTAAATTCAACTTTTCTTTGACTCTCAAGAAATAGAAAACCTTTAAATTGGTAATTTTATTATAACAATGACTAGTGTAGCAAGGAGCTAATAGAAGAGGAAAGTTAACATAACCAGAAGATGTAAATCTTAAATATAGGGCATGCTTGTTTATAAATATTCAGTATAAGTAGCTTTTGCTACCTATACTTAAAACTTCTCTCTCTCTCTCTCTATATATATATAATATATATAATATAAATATATGTTTATATATTTTTATATATCATACAATAAGTCTACAGATCATAAGTGCACATTCCTTGATTAACAGCTCGTTTTAATTTTTTTAAAATTTTATTTTTGGATTACAAAATAATAAAAATTCCCAATATTCGTAAGACTCAGCTGATGTGTACATCCCCAGCTTCATATCTAGAAATTGATAAATATCAGTTTAAGATAATGAATTTTAGATTAAAATATAAAAGGCAAATGGCACAAAAATTCCAGGGCCTAAAATAGTGATCTCTGCAAAAAAAGTGATAATACTTTACAGTTCAGTTTAGGATGTAGGTAGTGGTCAATTCTATACATGCTGCTGCATTTCTAAAATCTTACCTTTTTTAGTAGAAAAACTAGAAGGGAAATTGACCACATAAATGCATGTGCACACACACACACATATCAACCCTCCTCAATTCAAAAGGGAATAGAGAAAATTCTGTTCATCTGGTATTTCTCCAGAACCTGAGATGTAAAACTAAAATAAAATATCCCCCATAGAATCCAAAATTGGGATCCAAATTTACACCACACATGGTGCATAAATTATGTGATGAGAACTTATTGTTAAAATAGGTCTAGGCTTATTAAGTTTTCCAAGCTCCTGGAAGAAACCGAACTCCAGATTTCATCAATTAAACAGAAACTACTATAACCCAACATGAGCAAAACTCCCATGGAGAAATAATTCTTGCCAATGATAACCTCATATCAAAAGTCACCCAATACATGAAGAAATGATTCTACCTAATAGGCAGTTTATTGGCACAACACAAAATAACATCACAGAACTTGATATAATGGTACAATCTGAAATAGGTTCTTAAATAAGTATAAAAATGAGATTAAAAGGATCGAAGATAAAATATAGAAAACAAACCATAAAAAGAAGCCATGAATAAACAGAAGAGATTTTGAGAAACAGAATTTCTATAAATGAAGACTAGTCATTTAAATTTAAAATGTAGAAGATGATAAATAGCAAATCAGACATGGCTAATCTGTAAACTGAGGATAAATTTGAAGAAATCATCTGAATCCAGCACAGAGATATAAGAACTAGAGCAGTAAATCTCAAAGTGTAGTCCTCGCATCAGAATTTCAGCATCACTGAAAACTTGTTAGAAATGAAATTCTTAAGCTCTATCTTAGATGTGTGGAATCAGAGATTCTAAGGATAGGGGTCAGTAATCTCTCTGATACATGCAAAACTGAGAACTGTACTAGAGAATATAAAAGAGAGGTTAAGAGATATAGAAACATAGAAATTGTACAATGTACTTTAAGTATTCTAGGGGAAATTAAATAGGACACATTTAAAATGAAGCAATGTTATAAACTATATGGCTGAGAATACCACCAAAATGAAAAAGGAGAGAGCTTTCAGATTGAGAAATAAAATGAGCCACCAACATAATAAATGAAAGCAAGTCCAATTATATATATTAGAGTAAGCCTGCAGAGTATCAAAGGCAACCATGTTATTTTAAGGGCAACCAGAGGAATTTACTGTCAAAACAGTGGTGTAAAGAATATAGTGAACCATGTTCCCAGTCGAAAATAAAAATCATTTAGTGAATGAATTTTTTTTTAACTAACCATGCAAAGTCTTTGGAAATTGTCATCTGGGTATATAGTAAATGAACAACCATTTATTCAAGAAAATCTACTAAATGTATGTAAGAACAGTCAAAATATGTGGCACTTAAGCCACAGCTCATTACCATTTCTATCCTGCCCCTCCTAGATCTGTGTGATGAAAACACTAGTTCAGTCATTTGAAGACATGGGGCTTCCTCCCTACCTCACTCTCACCAAGGGTTACAGTTTTATTCCAGGAACAGCATGAACATGTCATTCCACTCCAGCTCTGAATTGTAGAATCTCTATTCTGGGTACCATGAGTGGGAACACTGATCTCCTTTACCTTCCCCAACACCCACTCCAATTGCTGAAGTTATGCCCCAAGCAAAACACATCAAGGAAACTGGAATCTAAACAGCGCTGCCCAACTTGTTTAGGGTAGAGGTTCAATGTCAAAAAGGACAAGTTCAAAAGTTCAGGCTCCCTTTCCCTGCCTAGAGGACCACTTGTTGAGCAGAGGTGTCACCCTAAAAGAAGTGGACCACTGTCTTCGCCCTCAGCCCAGCTAAAGTCACACAGAAGTTCTATTCAGAGGAGAGGCAGACAATAAGAATGAAGAGCTCAAATCTCTTCCTAAATGAGTTTACTTAATTTGGAAGAAACTGTGAGTTCGTGACTGAGGGCATTGTTGAACCCAATGGAGATCATGAAATGAGCAATGAAGAGGAGACTTGTAGCTCTCTGACACCCATAACAAAAAGCAAAATTGTAGATGAGATAGATATTTAATAGAGAAAACCAGAGAATAAGATAAGAGCCTTCATGGATTCGGAGCAGCCTTCAAGACTGGAAAGATTCTCCCCCTGCAAAGGGGCCTTACTTTTAACTGGATCACTCTGTGGAACAATTTATGCCCCAAAGCATTGTTTCAAAACAATAGAAGAATTAGAAAGCAATTTGTGGATGCTAAAAGCTAGGTGTGATATTAATAGAAGCAGACTTTCCCAGGTGCTCAGAGAGACTCTGCATGCCAAGTCTGCACATTCTGAGAAGCAACATCAGATGCTGTACACTACTGGGGAAATAGAATTCACTGAAGTAGTCCAGCCATCTCACATTACTAAACAAATAGACACACAAACAAGAACAAGAGTGCCAAAAGGAGTGAGAAAGATAAGAATTCAGAGTTGCTACAGTATATGAAGTAAAATATCTAGTTTTCAATTCAAAATCATGAGACATACAAAGAAACCGGAAAGTGTGAGCCATATACAGGAATGTTATCTGCTTTGAGGCAGACAATAGAATCTGCCTCTGAGAAGGCCCAGATGTCAGATTTAACAGAAAAAAAAAAGAACTGAGTCAAAGTATCCCTTATAAATATATCAAAAAACTAAAGGGAACTATGCTTAAATATGTTGAAAGAAGCTATGAAGACAGTGTTTTAGCTGAGATTATAAACATAGCCACATGTAAATTCTGGAGTGAAAAGTTCTGTCATCAAAATATAAAATCCACTAGAGAGGCTCAACAGTATATTTGATACAGTTAGCATACTTGAAGATAAATTGATAGAGATTATGTGATCCAGAAAAACAGAGAGTAAATCAAATTTCTAAAAATGTATAGAATCTCAGAGAAATGTAGACACCATTAAGCATACCAACATGTACATAAAGGGTGTACCCGAAAAAGAGAAGAGAAAGGAGCGGAAAAAAATATTTTAAGAATAATGAGTGAAAACTAAAAATTGATGAAAAAATAATCTGCATATCAAAGAATCCCAAGTAGGATGAATGCAAAAAGATTTACCCAGGCATATCAGAGTAAGAATGCTGAAATCTAAAGACACAGAAAATACTGCAAGCAGCAAGTGGAAAATGACTTTGCTTGGATACAGAAACTTTAGTGAGATTAAGATCTTCTCATCAGAAACAATGGAGACCAGGAAAGAGTGGGGTGACATATTCAAAGTACTGAAAGAAGAAATAAAAAACAAAAAAAACTGTCAACCAAGAATCATACATCCAGCAAAACTATCTGTAAAAATGAAGATGAAATAAATATAGTCTCAGATAACAGAAGCACTGAGAAAATATATTGTTAGCAGACTCATCTTACAAAAATACTTAGAAATTTTGCCAGGCTGAAAGTAAGTGATCCCAGAGAGTAATTCAAATCTGCATGAAAAAAGAATGATTACTGGTAATGGCAAGTATGTAATTTTAAAAGATAGTATAAATGCATGTTTTGTCTCATTTCTACTCTCAACAGACTGATAAAATAATTGTCTAACACAATTTGTATATAGTTGTACTTTTTATATTGGGCATATACCATGCAGAAATCTGGTACACAGACAGTTTCTAACTTTTGATGGTTTGACTTACGATTTTTAGACATTATGATGGGTTTACATGGACAAAACCCCATCCTAAGTTGGGCAGCATCTGGACTTAGGATGGTTTGATTTATAAATTTTTAATTCTATAATGAGTTTATAAAGATATTAAATGCATGTTTGACTTACAATGGGTTTATGGTACATCCCATTGTAATGGAGGAGCATATGTGTTTGATAATAACAGCACAGAGGGGTCAGGTGGGACCAAAGCTGTTTTGAAGTATAAAATGCCATCAGTTGTCCTTTGAATCCATAGGAACAAAAGAAGACAATCAGAAACAGAAAATAAGAATAATAATATAGCAAACTTTATAAATACTTCATCTTCTTTTTTTCCTGTTTTTTAATAAATATAAAATTATATGAAATATCATTTATAATAATATTTTATATTATAACATATAAATGTAATATGTAAAATGATAATAGCATGAAATGAAGAAGATGGAATTGAGATATATAGGATTAATATTTTATATTTCATTATAATTAAGTTAGTATAAATCTGAAGTAGATTCTGATAACAAACATATGGTAAGCCTAGACCAATGACTAAGAGAATAAAAACGTGAAAACAAATGTAAAGTAATTAAAACATTACATCAGAAAACCTTGGCTTAACACAAAAAAAGTCAGTAAAAGAGGAATAAAATAGGAGGAAAACACATGAGACATATAAAACACAAAAAGAAAAATGGCAGACTTAAACCCAACTGTATCAATAACAACATTACCTGCAAATGCATTAAGGGCAGGGTTTTTTAGACTTTATGTATTAAAAAAAATTCTGACAATATTCTGTTCTCAGGATGGAAAAATAATTTGTATCTTTAGATTCAAATATAGGAACAGGTTGACTGTAAGAGGAAGAAGACAAATATAGCAGGCACACAGCAATCATTAAAAAAAACTGACCTATACTGACACCACGCAAAATAGATTTTTGAAACAAAAATATCAATAGAAGGATATTTTATAATGGTAACAACATCAATAAATCCAGAAGGAATAACAATTATACATAAATATACACGTAACAACACAGCCCCAAAACTCATAAAGTGTATAAGAGTTGAAGGAGAAAGGGACAATTCAACAATAGTTAGATATTTTAATATTCTACTTCAATAATGGATAGAACTAGAGAGAATAACAAAGATATAGATACTCTGAACAATACTGAACCAACTAAAACTAACAAATATTTATACAGCACTTCACTCAGAATACACATTCTTCTCTGGTACTATGTAATATTTTCAAAATAGACAATATGCTAGACTATAAATCAAACTTCAGTAAATTTAAACACATTAAAATCATAAACCATGTTTCCTGATCACACTGATATTAAATAGAAATCAATAACAAAAATAAATTTGGGAAATTCACAAATATATGGAAATTAAATGACACACTCCTAAATAACCAGAGTCAAGGAAGAAATCACAAGATAAATTAGAAAATTCTGAGATAAATGGAAACAAAAATACAACATACTAAAACTTAAACGTATAAGTGGGAACTAAAATATTGCTGACAGAGACATTTATAGCTTTAGACATCTATATTGAAAAAAAGAAAGATATCAAAGTGATAACCTATTGTCATAAGTAATTGGAAAAGGAAGAGCAAGCTCAACACAAAGCAAGCATAAGACAGGGAATAAGTATGTGAACAAATGAAATAAACATAGAGAAATCAACAAAACATACTCTGGTTCTTTGAAAATATTACCTAACTGACAAAAATTTAGGATAAGAAAAAATGATAAAAAATTCAAATTTCTAAATCTAAAGACTCAAATGTGTTTGGAACTGAAGCTCTGATTGGCATATAGTTGCAATACTCTTTCCTTATTATTCCTTTATTTCTGTGTGTTTGGTACTGACATTCTCTTAATCAGTACCAAACACACATAATTTGAAAGAAATTAACAAATAAAGTTTATTTTATGCTTTATACAAATAAAAAGTAAACATAAAAAGGAGATTAAATTAATAATTTCAATACTTTTCACAAAGAAGAGCTTAAGATTCAGAGGGCCCTCTTGGTAATTTCTACCAAACATTTGAAGAACAGTTAATACTAGATCTTCACAAACTCTTTAAAAAGGAAGAAATTGTCTGTGAGATCAGTATTACCTTGATATTAAAACCAAAGACATCACAAGAAAAGAAATCTACAGGCCAATACTTGCTATGAATATAGATACATAGACACAAAAAATATTGAAAAAATATTCGCAAACCAAATCCAATAACACATAAAATGATTATACTCTATAACCAAGTGGGCTTTATCCCAGGGTTGTAAAGCTGGTTTAATATCCAAATATCAATAAATATAAAACACCATATTAATATAATAAAGGGAAAAAAACTATACAGTCATCTCACTAGATACATAAAGGTGAGTTCGTGTCCTTTGTAGGGACATGGATGCAGCTGGAAACCATCATTCTCAGCAAACTATCGCAAGAACAGAAAACCAAACACCGCATGTTCTCACTCATAGGTGGGAATTGAACAATGAGATCACTTGGACACAGGAAGGGGAACATCACACACCGGGGCCTATTGTGGGGAGAGGGGAGGGGGAAGGGATAGCATTAGGAGATATACCTAATGTAAATGACAAGTTAATGGGTGCAGCACACCAACATGGCACATGTATACATATGTAACAAACCTGCACGTTGTGCATATGTACCCTAGAACTTAAAGTATAATAAAAAAATATATAAAATAAATAAAAATAGAAAAGAAATCCAATCTCGTTTCACAGTTAGGAAAAAAAAAAACAACACTCAACAAGATAGGGAAAAAAGATAACTTGCTCAACCTGATAAAGGACATCTATCAAAACTCTCAGTTAATCTCATACATGAGGGTGAAAGATTGGATGCTTTCTCCTAAGATCAGGAATAATACAAAAAGTCAACTGACATTATAATAAATGAGAACAAGGACACAGACCTTACTTCAAAATGATATGGTTGTCCCTAGAAATGAAAGAAAATTAACTTTAAAACTTTAAAACAATGAAGATATAATAGTGAGAATATAATATATACAAAGCTCTTAGCTTTTTATATTCCAAAACTCTTCATCATAAAACAAAGTCTAGAACCAAAATCAGGAAACTATAGAAATTCATCATAAAATGTGTAAAAAGTTCGAATAAATGTAGGAATAGATCAGCCATCTGGTGGGAAGAAGTAAATATATCTAATATTTTCAAAATTCTGCAAATAATATATATGTACCAAACATATTTGAAATCCTGATGACATTTTTTACAAAGTTATCTTACAGTTTACCTTAAAAATTTCACCTATGAACTTTAAAAGATTTGAAAAAAAAATACTGAGGGAGTATTTGCTTTAAATATTAACACTATTGTATAGCTTTTATGACATTATGCCTAATAGAAACATCACTAGACTGTATGTTGGCATCTTCATTTATTCAGTGAATAGAGCCAAACATTTCAGAGTACACACTGAGACTGACAAGTCACCTTGAATTCCCTTGTCATCTTCCTTGAGAGGGTAATTGCAAGGGGCTAGTCCTCACTGTCTGGAGAGATGTGTATAAGATGTCCTATGTTTGGGGGATTAAGTGGTTCAGGTAAGGTAGGGAGTGGTTCTTGGCCTGTAGCAGGCTTGGTGCCCAGTCCATAAGGTCACCGCAATGTCAAGGCTGGTTTGCACCTAAGAAGTGACTGTGTAATGGCTAAGACCTCAAAAAGTACGGATCTTGTAACTAAGCAAGATACTGAAATATCTTATTCCTTTAAAGAGCCACTCTGAAGAACTTCCATCAGTAACAAAGGTAGCAGGCACAAAAAAAGACCTGTACTTTGCCACATCATCATAACCTCACCTTTCAAGACTGTTTTCCTGGTAAGGTCACAGTTTATCCCCTTCTAGCTCAAGTCTTCTATGAATAAGATTTCTCTTCATACATGGAGAGAACATGCATGCTATCTCCATGTTTCTCTTCATGCATCTCTTCATGTTTGGGAAGTTCTTGTTTTCTACCAGGGAACCTCAAATGTACTACATTTTATACTTTCTCATACCCAGTGGGCTATGCCTTGATGTCCAACTGAACCAGGGCACCATAGCCAGAACTCTACCATCTTGTTTCCATGAGATAACAGAGACTGTGCTATTCTGTCTAAAACAAACAAACAAACAAACAAACAAACAAAAAACCTCAGTAAGTGTCAATAAACCCATTGAAATGTTCATTTAGAAAAGCCTGGCCTTTATGGCTAGGAACCTTAGCTGCTGAGGGAGATGATTCCATTTTAGCATCCATAGCTGGGACATGACCAGAACTTGATTCATCTACTGTACTTTGAACAGGATATGCCAAGGAGTTTTTTAAACCACAATTCAAGGCAGAGAAAACCTGAACACTCCCATTCCAAGAACTCGTAAACACTATAGAACCCCTGACTAAATAACCAAAGATTAAAATCTTGGGGTGGATGATTTTCTGAACTGTAGACTATTACTATCAAGTTAGAGGTTTTTAGAATTTGTACATTCCTATCATACACCTATAAAAGCATGTCTTCTGAGTAAAATGGGGAACCAGTGTTTATATGACATACCTTTAGTATGTGTATTCTCATTTAATCTTATAACATTTCTGTATTGACAACTTAAATTTTAACTTTCTCTTTTGGTCATATTGGCCTTCAGGTTTAGGAATGCTATTCTTAAATGCTATTTTGCATCTGCATCAATTTCAGTCCTAATATACACACTTCTCGTTTTAGAAAAAAAAAATATGTTTTCAAAGAAATTAAAGCCAATAACTTTGTCCTGCAATTCATAAATTCTGAGAACTTCAGTGAAATTTCCTTGTTTGCAGATCTCCGTAAAAATGTTTGTCAAATGCTCCAGAAATTCCTTCCTCACTTCCAAAGTCCCAAATAAATAAAATGAATATTGGCAATAAACATAAAAAAGCTTTCCCCCCGAGGTTTTGCATCCTCACCTAGTTATTTGGTTCAGCCCTGAGGTGGATGCCCAACATCTCTGGGGGTAGAGGTCTCTGACCACAGTCATTGGAAAGGATCAGATTAGACCTTTTACTTTTGCACTGCTTTCAGTGGTAGAAAGTTTTCCTTTGTCTTGTGTTGAAATTGACTTCCTTGTTCTTCTTTGTATGAATGTGTCCTCTGGAGTGCTATTGAATGAACTGAAACAGTTTCTTGCCTCTGAGTTGCTGTAGTTGCCTTCTATCCCAATCTTGCATATTACATGTCTTTTGTATAGTGACATTTTGAATCTTTCCCTGCGACATTTCTCCCATACCATTGGCCCAGATTTGGTCACGTTACTACACCCTACCTGTGGCATCAGATGATAGGGTACAACTCATAAAACCAGGTGATGCTTTGGGGGCTTTTGTAAATGTATCATCAAGTCGTAGACATGGCCAATAACCTATTCAAGCTATTTCCCTCTTCACCTTTCCTGCCTGTGTACTTAATCGACTACTATAGCCTGAAATATTCATGATTTCTCACTCATAGAATCATCCATCACATGTGATTTCCCGCAAAAACAAGCAGGTTTAAAGGAGCAGCTTTGTGCCAAAAGTTTGCAGAGTAAAGACTATTTTTTCAGTCATTTCACAATACCCTGAGTTATTGCTGTGGTTTATTAATTCTAACTCTGTTTGTTTGACTTCATGTTTCAGTATAAGTTACTATGAGTCGGTTTCTGCAAGGTAGCGATATGTTCTCAACTGCTAGTTATTTTCCAGGAATGTCTTTTCTTGTCATGTGTTCAATTCGTCATTTTAAAAAACACATTTATCACTACAAAGCAAGGCTAGGATTAATGCTGATCTGCTTCTTTTTCCTGGATTAGTGCATTTTCCAACTGTTTGTGCCTCAGCATATGGCCTCTATGTTCTTTTATTAAGAAAAAAAGAAAAACATTTACATTGGCCATCTTCACTGCATTTTGTTAAATGTCATCTAAAAATTCTATGTGTGCTCTGACCATCACTTGTTCATATTTGAAGTGCCCATGATATTATTTACTGAGACATTTACTACAGCATTTGGGATCCTTTTGATCTAAACATGTTCACATATTTTAAAATGCGTTTCATCTTTTTAATTTAGTTGGTTCTGGGACTCAGGTTTTGGAATGCTATTCTTAAATAAATCACAGTTGATGATAAGAAGTCAAAGTTACTTCCTGAATTTGTTTCAGAGCTTTGGAATATGGAAAGCAGAACGCATGCTATATTTAGGGTAGACTATAATGTTTTTCTGTGGATTCAAGTTATTTCATTCCTCTTGTGAGGAACAAAATTGAACAGTCTCATAGATGGCAGAATGGTCCATGTGTGGTGTAGTTCTGTTGCTACAAAAAAAAAAAAACCTGCTTGAGTCTATACTAACAATATCCTATTCATTTCAATCTTATGTGCAACGGCTGAGAGATAACAGCTGTTTCAGTGAATATCAAATCTTGCCCAGAGGAACACATGCATTGCTCTGTCTGTCTATATAGAAACTTATCTTGGCTTTTCTGCCCGTGCACATCTGCTGGTGTGCCATGGCTCAAAAGGCAGCAACCACTCTCACTGAGCACCAAGGGGAATTGAAGTTGGTCTTGGTACTATTTGGCATAGAGTCATTGGTCTGGGCTAAAGACAAAGGGATAGACTTCCTGAGATGCTCCTGCTAAGGAAAATCAGATGATAATAACTATATATTTGTAAACTACCTTATAGCTATACTATGCAGAGAATATTCACAAATATCATTTCCTTCTTGTTTCACTGCAATCATGTGAAGTCAAGTAGTAGAATTTTTTATTTTTATTTTTTTGAGATGGAGTTTCGCTCTTGTCACCCAGGCTGGAGTGCGATGGTGCTATCTCGGCTCACTGCAACCTCCACCTACCGGGTTCAAGTGATTCTCCTGCCTCAGTCTCCCGAATAGCTGGGATTATAGGCATGTGCCACCATGCCTGGCTAATTGCTGTATTTTTAGTAGAGACTGGGTTTCACCTTGTTGGCCAGGCTGGTCTTAAACACCTGACCTCAAGTGATGCATCTGCCTTGGCCTCCCAAAGTGCTGGGATTACAGGCGTGAGCAACCACACCCAGCCGACATTTTTTATTACCTGTTCACCACCTTCCCAGGTGTTTACCCTTTCCAACAGCTTCAGCTTCTGCTTGGGAATCTCTATAGGTTCAAAGAAGCTGCTTCCTTTACCCACTCTAGGCTGAAACTCATAACTGAATCTAAGCTAATCCACTTGTTTAATTTCCCTGGTCACAGTGATTGGGACAGGCATGGTCATGGAACATATGCTGATCCAGTCAGGGTGAATCTCAGGAAATTTTCTAAGCACCCTGGAATGAAGACATCACGTTGTTCACATCTCACATAAATGACAATGCATCTTACTGTGGAAGCTTCTGGAACACATCTTGGGATCATGAGGGATAGCAACCATAGGATAAAGCTGGTATATTAGAAGGCTAAGCAAGGTGGTGGAGAGAAATCAAATCTTTGGAATACTGGCACTTTAGTAAAAGTGCAGGAATAAATATTTTCTCTGGGACTTTTAACTGTGTGAATCAAATAAATTTCTTTATCATAACAATCCATTTAAATTTGGTTTTAAGTTACTTACCTCTGAAAGTGAATTCATTAAAAGGGCTGTCTTTGATGAACTCTCCTACAGACAGAGCCTGAGTCAAAGGTTTGGGTGCACATAGATAATTTAAGGTAAAATTTAACAGGATGATGCGAGTGGAGAAAGAAATTCAGAGCAGGAGAAAAGCCAGTAAAGGAGGTGTTAGGGTAAGGAATCGCAGTAGGAGTGCTACAGTAGGCAGAGCAGGAATGATTAACATTTTTCATTTCAATGTGTTTAAGAGAGGTTAAATAAATATCTTCAAATCCAAAGACTATAGGCAGCGGTTATGTCACAACAGTGCTAAAACCTGAGATTTATTGAACATTCACTGTAAGAGGATTATGCTAAGTTCTTATCGTGCACTATCTCATTTAATCTTTAAAATAATTTCTGGAGATAGTTATTATAATGCTTAATTTATTTAAAAAATGAAATTCTGGGTAGAGGAAATTGTGTAATTTGCTCAAAGCCACATGTCAAGCATGTCAGAGTTATATCCCAAATTCAGGTCATTCGGACCCCAACACTCCATGCAACACTGCCTTCTACCCAGCTACAACAGGTAAGCCAGCAGGGGAAGTAGTAGTCACCAACATAAGGAAACACTACTATTATTGAAAGAAACACATCTCTAAATGTCCTAGGTGAATTTGTAATCTTATTTAATTTAAAAACAAAGATGTCCTACTTTCTCAAAGATTCAATTTTATCTTTCAGTAAGATGAAAGGGTTCAACCACAGTATCTCTAAGAGCCCTAATAATTCATAGATTATATAATGGTCTGATACAAGCTTTTCAAATGCGAATATAAGTGAGTTTTAAAACATTGTCCATATGTAAGTGCATCTGAGAATACATTTTATTTAATAAGTAAAATTGCAATGTGTATTTGGGTGTTTTCAAGACTTGAGGGTAAACAAGGGCTGTGTGTGGAACAATCAGATATAAACACAGATTAATACCATTCAGTCTTTCAGGGACATTTATTGAGTATCCTCTTTAGGTCAGGTACTATGCAGCCATTGAAATATCAGTCCCTGGAAGCAAATAAAAACAAAAAGACACCTAAGAGTCATTGGCAACCAATTTCATGCCACCAAACGAAGTTTCTTTTCTTAAGTAGGATGAAGGTAGTGCAGGCCGAGAACAGAAAAGATAAAACAAATAATCTAATTCTAATTTGCACTTCAGTTTTTGCCAAATTATAAAACTGGTTAGAGACTTATTTAGGATATAAAAATTTGTGTGAAAGCCTCTGAGCGTGCGTGCGCGTGCACACACACACACACACACACACACACACACATAGAGGCATCTATAATATGGCAGCACCTCAATATGGTTCTCTCTAAGGAGGCAGCATTCACTGGTAGAAAGAACAATGATTTGGGAATTAGGCAGATTTGGAAATAAACCTTCCCTCAACCATTTTCTAGCTGGGTAATATCACTTTACCTCTCTGAGTGTTTCTGTCTTTTGAATGACTTGTTTTAACTACAAATTTTTCAGCTAGGTTGATGTATACATAGTTCCTGACCTAGGTACTCAAATAGATTAATAATAATAAGAAGAAGAAATAGCTACTATTCATTGAGGTATTTTTAAAATCACTTAAAGTATGGGTTTTGAGAAACTGTTTCCTGGAAAAATAAAATCCCCACAGCCTAAATCACAAAGGAAATTAACAGTTTTAAATGTCACAAATGATTGTACATAATTAATGACCACTGGCAAGATTTAAAAAAGAAAATCTAATGTGAGTGAGTGATTCTCCCCGGGATCCAAAAATTAATTTTAAAAATATTGGTACTCAAGCTAAATTAACTTAAGTATAGAGACCATTTTTCTATTTTAGCATCTTTTTTTCCTTTGCTTTAAGCAAATAAACATATAAAAATAAAGGACTTAGAAAGCATATTTTTCCGAGTTATCAAACATAGCCATTACAGTTTTAAATTGCTGAGCACAAAGGCTGAAGCTTACATTTTGGAAAACCATAAATACTAAAGCAAAGTTTCGATATGCCTATATCATTTACCTTAGCTGGTGTTAGTTCTTATTATCAGAGTTCAAACAGTTGTATAAAAGTGTGTCCAAGAAATTGATATGATACGAATTATCTATTTTTTCCTTTTAATGTTGATGATAAACTCCATTTACAGGTATGTGATTTGTCTCTCTGTAACTCTTCATGTATTATGTTGTAAAAATTTTGTTGTATTGTTAATGTTTGTATTAAACCTAACTGTTTAATGTATTTATATCTTTTCTCCTCAATAAGATTATAATATTATTGGTAAAAGATTCTGTGTCATGCTGTTCCCCTTTGTAGCCTCTGAGGTCAGGTAGCACATATTCTTTGTGTACAGCAGGAGCCCAATGTATAACACATTTAGTGCTGGGCTGAAATTTCGCTCATCTCTATATTCATATTCATCTCTTTATGCTGATTTGTTTCTGCTTTATAACTCCTGTTCCTCCATTTGACTTATCTGTCATAGTCTCTGTTTTATCAAATTCCCTCCTCATTTTAAATCAAATCAAATCCTTCTGTTTACTTTCCACTTACATTACCGCCTGCAAGTGTCTATCAGGTATACTTATACCTAGATTATTTATGCTGGGGCTGTAATGCTTTTCACAATACCATATGCATCAAAGATGCTTCCCAAAGCAAAACTCCCATTTTATTGCATCTAGTCAATTTTGCAAGCCCATAACTCCTCCCAGTTGTCATTTTCACAATAATACAAGGGAGGACATTGTTTGTATGAAAATTTTACAAAATGCCTCTCTCTGTCTAGCCCAATTTTTAGTTAATCAATTTTTTTATTTTATTTTATTTTGCTGGTTCCAGGTAATTATTACCCACTTCATGTTCTTCTGTATTTGAAATTTCTACAGGCTCCACCTCCTTTCATTCAAATTCGGTTCATTTTATACATGAGCTTCCCCTCATGGACATTTTAATCAGCTGCTCCATGTACCAAGAAAATGCTTTGAAACATAAGCAAACTGCATCTCTAGTAGAATCATTAGTAGAATGTAGAATTTGTTGCCGATTTATCTCTACCTAAGTAAAAGGCAGAGATGTGGATTGTAACAAATCTGTTACCTTACTGTAACCTGTCATAGTGGCAACCAGTTACAGTATGACTTGCTTTTCTTTTATATACATAAAGGGGTTGGTGATGGGCGAGAAGATCTCTAATATTCTTATTTGTAGGCACTACCCAGTGTGTACTTAGCAATTGCATGATATAGAAAATATATCATTTTCTCTACTGAAAACCTCTTTATTTTATAATTATTTAGTGGTAAGGAAAGAGGCTTTATAAAATTCTGACTGAAAAACTAGAATGTAGAGCTATGGAACTATTTTTGGAGGATGCCTTCTCTGATTTTTAAGAGTTCAATTTCAAAGGAAGTGTCTCAAGCAAAGGGCATATCTCTTTCCTGAGACAGCTTCTAAGAAAGGCAGTGAAAGCTGATAGGGAGGACATGTTCCTAGGATCTTGCCGCCAGAGACTTATCTTTGTGCATCTACTGGCCAATGAATAGGACATCTCCCAGGGCCAAGAGTGAACTTAAAAAAGGACTGAACATCTGTTGTCATGTTGCTAACAGATTCCACGTACACTTGGTTGAGAAGGAAATCAAGACTGTCTTTAATATTAACTATTTTTGAATTTTAAAACACTGGGTCTGGGGACAGTGGCTCATGCCTGTAATCCCAGAACTTTGGGAGGCCGTGGCGGGTGGATCACAGGTCAGGAGACCAAGACCATCCTGATCAACATGGTGAAACGCTGTCTCTATTAAGAATACAAAAATTAGCCGGGTATGGTGGTGGGCACCTGTAGTGACAGCTACTCTGGAGGCTGAGGCAGGAGAATTGCTGGAACCCGGGAGGTGGAGTTGGCAGTGAGCTGAGGTCACACCACTGGACTCCAGCCTGGGTGACATAGCAACACTCCGTCTCAAAAAAAAAAAAAAGGAAGATGTTCTCTAGAAATATGAATATCCAGATGTGGTTATTAGAATAGCCCATTTAAAATTATTTTTGTCCAAAAAAACTGGGGACATACGGTCACTGCAATCACAGCACACCAGTTCTCTCCGTAAACTCCATCCTCTGAGCTGTGCATGTGTACTTCCTAAGAAGAAATACTGAATAGAGGTGCCTCAAGACTAATCAGATTTAGTAGGGACAATCTGCTTTCCTGTTCATACTGAGAACAAAATCAGACCTAAATTGACTGATCCAGAATTAAGGACTTTACAAATTTACAATATAAACAGTGACATCTTGTTAGGGATCTATGTGATACATTTAACCACACTAGTTTTCCAAACAGCATTTGTGAATTCACTTTGTTTTTTGGGAAGGCTGTTAACAATGAAGGTTGGTTGAGGAAGATTTCTATTTTTATGTATCTTTATTAAAAAGGCTTGAATTTAGACATATCTAGAGAGTGCCACCTTGTGGGTAAAAGGCAGTAAAGTCAGATGGAGAAAAACATACCACGTGTGCATTTTCACTATTTCTAACTGATTGTTGTCTTTATATTTAACTAAGCCTGACAACCCAAATATTTCTTCAGTCATACAGAGAGAAAATTATATAAGAAGAAGTGATATAAATTAACCTAAAGATTACAGAGAAATATTTTTCTGCTTCAATAATATTACACAAGAAAAATATAGTGTTGCAAAAATATATGTATATATACTGTCATATATGTGTCTGTGTCTGTGTGTGTGTATATGCTTTTGATGGTGGTGTTCATAAAATATACCAATACAAAAAAATCAGCAAACCATCTTGAAGATACAAATATTAAATCTAGCTTCATATTTTGATTTGTTGGCTCATCCTCAATTCTACACAATTATTAATTCTCAGGCACATGGACTAAAAATCTCAGCATAAAAATTGATTTCTTGATATTGAAGAAAAACATGGTTATGGACAAAATATGGTACTGCAGCAGTGCATTGATGGCAACCTCTTATTCTATACACCATGTTAACATTATGCAGCTTTAATGTGGAAATGGAACACATCTCATTTCTGAGGATACCTCGTTTGAGCTAGGTTTTTATACTCTGCAAATCATGTATTGTCATTGATTCTAGAATGATAAGCCAAAAAGAGATCAAAGACAAATAATTTCAAATAAATATCACCATTGATGTTTATGTCTGTAGTTGTTTAAAATTTGTCTCATTTGAAGAGCTAAAGTTCAATTCCTTGACTGCATTGAATTGTTCAGAAGAAAGAAGATTTGGATACAAGGACCTTTTAGTAATTATTATAAAGAAATCAATTTCTTCGTGGTTTACCAACTATTTTTGAATCTTGATGAAAGAGACAGTGAATATGCCAGCTGAACTCTATTTCTAACTTCAGATGAAACTAACTGTTCATATATAAAGCTGATTTGTCCCATAAAACTTTTGGTTTAGTTCTTTATTTTCAAAATGTCTATGTTCATGTCCTTTCCTGCCTCATACCCTGACTCTGAGCCGTTGCACATCCATGTCTCCATCTGTCCCAGACAAGTCTCAGAGGTATATGTCATAAGGGAAAAAGAGCAGGTGGTTTAGTTAGGAAACACCTTCCAGTTCTCTTGCTATTTCTCTTGTTTCTTTCCATCTTGTCCATGAAGCCATTCTTGACTTTTTCTTCCTCTCCAATCTCCCTCCACTTAAGTCTCCTGTAAATCTTCACCACACAATTAAACCCTTAATTATATAATGTGATGTGTGTCCTCGAATTGTTTTACAAGTGTTTGTCTTGTTTTTGCACTATATTGCGAGCAGCTTGGGAACAGGAACTATATATTTTACTTCTTCTAAATCCTGCACAGCATTCATCAGAGTGCAGTCCTCCATAAATATTTTAAAATAAAATTAATTTGGAGGATGACAGGGCCTTGGCCTTGTCCTGTTTAATATTTGGGGAAATGACTTAGAGGGCCTAAAAGAAATGCTTTTCGAATTTGCAGATATCCTAAGGTTGGGAGTGAGAACTCAGGCCCTAGTGGGAAAGACAGATATGCATTCATTTAGATTACCATGCATTATCAGATGTTAGACTAAATACTGTCAGAAAAATTCAATGGAACTTCCTGGAGGAGTCAATAGATACCGAGAAGCAGGTTTTGAGCAAGTGAGAGGGTATTCTGGACAAAGATGGCATGCAGAAAACAACAGACTAGAGAATGAGGTGGAATTGCTTGAAGAATGATGTGCTCATGGAGGCAGAAATGCATGTGGGTAGGTGAGATTTGTAATCCATTATTGCATGAGTTATAAATTAAGTACAGGTTGTAAAGAACATTATGTACCTTGCAAAATGGCTATGATTTAGATACATGGATTTTGTATATTTCAGTATTTCTCTCCTTTCTATTCCCAATGCTGCAACTCTAAAGTTTCTCTTTCTAGCTTTAAGGAAATAATATAATAACCCCCTAATTAGTCTCCCCATCCCTAGATTCTTTCTAAATAAATCAGGCTTCCACACAGTTGAGTAATATCATACCTTTACATGAAAACCATTTGTAATTTTCCAGTTTCCACCAAATTGAAAAGAACCTCCCTGTAACAAACTAACCTTGGCAATAGAACCTTGACTTAAGTACCCTACATTCTCTATATTATTCCTTATGACACAGTAAGATGTAAATTATCTTGCTCCCAGAGATATACCCATCTTGGAAATTATCCATACTTTCCAGTTATTCATGCTTTGCATTTGCTTCAAGTACCCTATTATCTGCCTACCAAATTCTATCTCCTTCAGGTCCCATCATGAGGGACAAATCCTTCATCAGTCATCCTCGGAAACCCACTAAACCATATGATTTCGATCTCCTTTGAATCTCTCAAGTCTTTGCTTATACTATGAGAACCTGAAACATCTTCTGTCCTATAACTATATCCGTTATTTGTGTTCTTGTCACCACATAATCACCATATCTATCTCACCTTGTTCTCTCCTTGACAAAAAAAAATTTAAAAAGATGTGGAATATAGCAATCTTTGCAGACCCCAAAGCAGTAGGCATTAAGAAGACCTTGCTCATACCAATTTTTAGCACTGTTTGCTCTTTGGTGACCTGCTAACACTAAGAATGTATTACAGAATCTGACACTCTATGTCCTCTACAGAGTCCACAGTGTAGACGGAGAGAGCTTACTAGGTACATACATAATAAAACAAGGTGGAAAAATGAATTGGGGAAAATAATGGAATTCCTAAGTATGAATTCAGTATGGAAGTGGCAAGATTCCAGCATTCAAATTGAAATAATGTGGTCAGGTGCAGACTTTGAATCTTATCTCAGATGTATGGTAAGTGGACTAAAGTAACTTCCTGGGCAGTCACATGTAGAAGAATAAATTTCATGAAAAGGAATGAGGGCATCCTAGACTTCCAGGGATGGGTGGGTCCAGTGACATTCCTTACCAGGATCCGTAGGCTGGATAAATGGACTGCTGAGGCCCTCTTTAAGAGCAGAGCAGTTATGGATTGTTTTTATGTCCATAAAGAAACATATATTTCTTATAGAATATTTGGAAAGTAGAATTTTGAATACTTGCCTTTTAAACAAATTTATAAGCATATTATTTGAGATTATATTACATCATGTTTGAATCCTGACTTTTTTCCCTACCAAACAATAGATTTGAAAGATTTCTCCTATGTCATTATAGAGTCTTTAAAAAGAACAGATGCCAGTGCTACACTATATCTTTGCATCATAATTTATTTAAATAGTTGAGTGGGACCACTTTTAAATACATCTAGGTTTGCATCAAAGGGTATACAATTAGCTGTATTTTTTAAATTAGATTAAGTAGTGGACAACAGCGGTTGGGGAAAACTACTACTACCGCAACTACTTAGTTCCATCATCTGTCGACCTCAAGTTATTTTAATGTTATTTCTGCCTAATGTTCCTCCCCTTGTATTCTGTAACATCACCAAACACAACACATAATTGGGACCTAGGTTGACAGAATGTGTCCTCTTCTGTAGTGAGACAACTTCATTAATTCATTTACTTTCAAAGACGAATAACTCAAAGCAGAGATTTCCCTGAAAAGAGATAACACCTCCTTTCAGTACAAAGGGCCAGCTGCTTTATTAAGGTGGACTTCAGATAGGAAAGCAAAGGAGCAATACCCAAGGAAGTCACCGGGAAAGTGTCCATTTGTTCTTAAAGGCATCAACCCCTCTGCTCCGAGCTTTTCTTCTCCAGAAGGAAGCACAGAAGAGGGGCATGGAGTGGGCACCGAGTCACGCAGGACTGGGGTCTGCTTCATGAGCAGATTCTTTCGTCTCTGTCTAGATCTTATTTTACAAATGCAGCTGTTATTAATTTTAAATAATTAATGTGGGGTTTGAAAATAAATAATAACAGCAAAAACAACAATAAATCACCCTTAAAACTGATGAGGAAACAATATTCTTGCACAAAGACTGCAAGAGGCAGGTATGTTCTATAGAATGAAATGCAAGTTCTATCTACATGTGGATACTAAGGGAGCCTATTTTTAGATGGAAGGGGGTCAATGAAAGAATGAAAGACTGTGTCTACTGATAGACACAACCTCAAACCTACCTTAATCATGGATTTTATGATTCCTTTAAAGTCCTAAGATATAATCTCATATATGTCAGATAAAGATATATAAACTTAGGTGTAGAGGTATATATAGACATAAGGACATATACACATGCATAAAAAATTTAGTACTTAGCCAGGAACCCAAAAAAGTGCTAAGTACTTTATGTACATTATGTTATTTAATTTAGTAACTCAAAAAATCTATTATATCCCTCATTCTTTAATGAAGAAAATGAGTCTCAGATTTGCCATTGATCTTACACCTAGCCTTTTAAACCAGAAGACCATATTCTCACCATACTACCAGCACTGCAGCTGCTACTTTTTTTTTTTTTTTTTTTTTTTTTTTTTTTTGAGACTGAGCCTCACACTGTTGCCCAGGCTGGAGTGCAGGGCCGTGATCTCACTCACTTTCTGCAACCCCCACATTCCGGGTTCAAGCGATTCTCCTTGCCTCAGCCTCCCAAGTAGCTGGGATTACAGGCACTTGCTACCGCACCCAGCAGCTGCTATTTTTAATAGCACTGATATTATATTTCTCCCATGCCACTTTATTATCATTCATTACATTATTAGCATCTATTTACTGAGTGTTTGAACTACATACTAAGCTAAGCAATTGATATATGTTATCTCCTTTAAACTCTGTGGTACCCTGTGATTAACGTCTAGTGAGTAAGTAGAGATCTTGATTATTGTTGTTTACTTGATTGTTTTTCTTTTCTTCAGGAAATTCCTCTTCCCTATTCTTTTGGCGCTGCCAATGAAACAGACTTGCTCTTCTAGATATAGGGACAGACAGGAGAACAAATGAGCACAACCAGATTCTCTGTCCCAAAAATATGAATCTTAAAAAAATACAAAGGAATGGCCAGGTATGGTGGCTCACGCCTGTAACCCCAGCACTTTGGGAGGCTGAGGCAGGTGGATCACTTGTGGTCAGGAGTTCAAGACCAGTCTGGCCAACATGGTGAAACCCCATCTCTATTAAAAATACAAAAAATAGCCAGGCACGGTGGTGCACACCTGCAATCCCAGTTACTCGAGAGAGTGAGGTAGGAGAATCGCTTGAACCCTGGAGGCAGAGGTTGCAGTGAGCTTAGATCGTGCCACTGTAATCTAGCCTGGGTGAGACAGAGAGACTCTGTCTCAAAGAAATAAAATAAAATAAAATACAAAGGGAGATGGAACATAGTTGAAGCCCAGCTATCTGTTCAGAAACACCCAGTTTTGCTGTGGTTTTTACTCTTCCCGACAATGCTTCATTGCTCAATTCTTCCTTTCATGCTGTGAACTACAGTAAATTCTTTTTCATTGTAACCTAAAAAAAATTGTTTTTCAAATATCAGTCACTTTGATTCCTCTTGCTTGCATTCCAATTACTACCCTCTGACTCACAGATAAGGCTACTGAAGTTCAGAGACAAAACGTGATAGCAATGTTTGGAGAGGACAACTGCAGAAACTCATCCAACTGGCAAGTAAAATTTAAATGCATTTCAGGCTGACCCCCAAGCCTGTATTGTGTTGTGCAGGTTTGCCTCTTAACAGGGCTTCTAGTTCTTCTCATGGAATCTAAGCCATTCTCAAAGTGAGGGAAGACTTGACAGTACTATAAAGATACCCCTCCCCTCTTTTTTATTAGAAGCAGGAGTGCTATTCCTAATCTTCAAAACTTGGTCAGGCAGTCACAACTGCTCTCATCCACAGTGTTGAAACAGAGGTCAACAGACCACCTGTGGGGCCAGATACAAACTTGGATCCTGAAAATCAAGTGTTCTGAGCCAAGGTGGCCCGGGCAGCTGGGGAAACTAGGGGGCTCAGGGCATGGCTATTTACCAGCTGATATGGAAATAGTTCTGCTGTGTTTTTAATAAACAAAAAGACCAGACATAGCCAATCTAGTACACATGGTCTGAATATCAGACCTGAATGGAAGGTGATCTTTGAAGGGATATTTGTGAAGAGAATCGTAGTAAAACACATCAGCATGAAAAACAGCAAAATCGGCTCCACCTGTGGCTTCCAGTGTGTATAGGCGGATCTGAAGATTTCTTTACCTTGCCCCCCAATACTGTCATGGGCACAGATGAGAGGCAACCTGGTGGGTGTTCTGAATATATTTTCACTCTTCTTTCTACACCTAGACTGGAATGGTATGGAATATTTATAATTATTTGAGGAAAAATTTGAAAGCCATCTACATAGTGAAACAAATGAGGGGAAAAGTTGAGAAAAAAAGAAAGAAAATGTTCCAGAGATTGGCAGTGACTAATTGGAAAACATAACCAACCTACTGGCGGGCATGTCTGTGCTCCCACTGGCCTGCAGCCAAGGTCTCTGCTGTCCAAGAGGTGGGGAATGAGGAAAGCCATTTCCTCCAGACAGAATAGATGCAAGGGAGCCTCGCTTAAGACTTCTGCCTCTTAGGCTGAACTTGTAGAAAGGAAGAGGCTGTTGAAGGTGTGCAGAAGCTCAAACTATCCACCCCAGAGGCAATTTCCCGCCTAAGGCTTTGTCTGAAGAAACAGTGCTCTCTGTCCTGTTTGAGATCATATTTCTATAGGAATACACATACCCTTTATGCTACACTGATCTCTGGCAAAAGAGATTGTCTCTATATGTTTACATTTATGTATATATTTTTTAATACAAAGTGTTGTCCAATGTCCACATAGAGGGCTCGTGTTGCACAGGCTGAAACTCCCATGCTTCATTAGGCCTATTTAAAATACACAGTTATTGCATGAAACAGAGAAAGCAGACTTAAGCCCTGTTTCCTTTCCTCATTCATTCTCTCTTGGAAATAACAAATAGCTTGTTCCTTCGTGCGGCTCTGCATGAATTCCCACTATTCTATGTGATTTTCCTACATAAAACTGTTAACTGGAGTCAGAAACTAAAGCAGATGAATTGGACCTGAGGGGATAGCATACAATGTGTTGTGCTCCCAGACAACTTCATTACTTTAATTACCTAAAAAGTATAAATAGTTTGGCAGGGTACGAATCTCATTTCTCAGCCTAAACGATAATAGTTAGCTGGGAGAGATTGTCCCAAATCCTGCTGCTTATAGATTGCCCTATTTTTTTTTTTTTTTTTTTCCTAAAAGCAGATCCATTGACCTTTATGTGTATGCAGTCTTTGCCCTTCAAAGTGGCTGAGAGATTGACTTTTGAACACACAGGAAGTTGAGAATGGATATTTGGATATTTACTAAAGGCCTATTATGTGCCATTCTTCGAATCAATGAATAATTATGATGTAGCTCCAGACCAGGTACTGTTCTGGTCACAAGTAATACAACAGTGAAAGGTAGTTGAGGTTCTTGCTCTCATGAAGTTTATATTCTAACTAAAGTAGGAGGAGCAGGAGAACATAATCAGAAACAAATACACGGATACACTATTTCTAGATGTCAAAAAGAGGAAAAGGTGAAGATCAGGAGACAGAACATTCCAAGGATATAAAAGCAAAAGTAAAAATGCCCTAAAGTGGACATCAGCTTGGCATGTTGAAGGCTGAAAAGTAAGTCTGGGCTGAAAAGATGGGGCTGGCATCACATCTGATAGCTTAGCTCTGCCACTTAGTTTTCATTTTCTACTTAAAAGAGTTATGCTCATCTCTCACCTTATGTTTCCATATCATTATATGTGGCTTACAATGCTTCCACTACAAGGTTTTCTAAGGATAAATTACAGAACGTACACTGACCACTTAGTGCTTGGCAAATATTAAAATGAGAATATTAGTTGTCACTGATATTGTTATTAATTTGTAATATCTTGCCTGTCTTCCACAGTATACCATACTCCAAACTGAATCATTATTCTAACTATTATTATTATCATTAGCAGTATTAATATTATTTTGTAGAGGAGGTTCTTGCTTTCTTTCCCAGGGTTGTCTTTAACTCCTGGGCTCAACTGAACCTCTGACCTCAGCTTTCCAAAGTGCTGGGATTACAGGCTTGAGCCATCAGGCCCAGCCTAAATGATTCATTATTCTATAAATGTGATGTTTCATTTTTCAGAAGTGCCACGCCTCATCCTGAACTCCACGCACTGAAACATTCATCACTACCCTCACCATCTTTTCTATCAGCCCGTTCAAAAGTTCCATCTTTCCGGATGGCTCTTGAATGACTCTGTCTTCACATTTGACCATATGTTAATTGATTCAATATATGCCTGTATTACAGATCCATGCTAAGTCTGTATTGTCTTCACCAGTGTTCAGATACACCTAGGTAGGTATTTTGTAGGGTTGGGACTCCTGAGGTCTATTTACATGGGGCTATATCAGGAAAGTGAAACCCATTCCAGGTAGCCAACTAGTAAGGTTTTAAAATAGAAAACTAACTACAAACATGTGGGAGGAGCTGAAATACCAAAGAGTTGATAAAAAGGTAACCCCCAAATTAGCAAAAGCAGAAAGTTGCTATCACCCTTAGGCTATAAGAATAAGGGAGGGAATGGAATTTCCAGAGTCCGAGAGACTGGTTACCTTGGTGGGGTAGAAATGGCAGGAGGTGAGGTCAAGGGGAGATGTCCAACAAGAACAGGAACCATAGGAGACGTGCAGTCCTCTCTAAGAACACTGCCAAAAACAGAGAAAATGGCAACTAACTCAGGTTTTTCTTTTCTCCTTCTGTTCAAGCTCTTGTGAGTGTTCACTGTTGGCGAGATCTAGCTGGAAGTCAGGAGAGGGAGTCCTGGGAAACAGTGTTTGCAGGTGTCAATCCCCTGTGATATGAAACCAAGCAGGGGAAAGGCAGGAAAGGCACCTGAACACAGACACATGAAACAGACAGCACAGGAACAGACACCAGGACTGCCACAACACACAATGAACATGCCCGCCTGAACACTCTGATGTGATATTTGTGCAGCACACACAGGCAACTTGGGAATGATCAGACACCTAGGAAAAATTTTGTCTTTGAGTAAGAGTCAGACATTCGTATTTTCCTGAGAAAGGGGACACTGTGTGATAAGCACACATTGCCAGTCACTTAACTTCTCTCTCCAGCCTGAGCTCAAGGACAGTCTGCAAACCAAACCCGAAAGAGCTGTGTAACTAATACATTCAAGTATAAGGAGTCCCAAGCTGAACTGCCTTGAGTTGTGGGCAACAGAGATGATACAAAGGTATAGCCAAAAGATCTCCCACGTTAGCAGAAATTAGACTGACTTTTGTCATAATAAGCTCAAATCACTCTTGTAGTAACAAGCCTTCATGCTCCCCATAGTTACCTTGATGCACCAGAATTTGACTGCTAGACACCCCAGTTCAGGTATCAGCAGACAGCAACAACAACAACACAGCAAGAAGTCTTGCTGGGGCCCTGCTATAAAGCCCACATCATGGTGCCTGGACCTAAACATTGGCTCACCACACTGAACTGGATCAAGAAGGAATTAAAAGATAGAAATATTAACATTGCTGATGTGATTGTCTGTGAGCCCATGATACATATCATTTATTGTTATATAAATTTGTGCTTTATATAATTCTCTCTTTCATCACATCTGAGACATTGTGGATTCTAAATCACATCCCAATTTCAAAGATGCTGAAATAGAAAAATATGCACTTCAGAGCCAATGAAATATACGATACATATAACTATACACATATTTATAATATATAACAATGGATCACTTATTTTACATCAGGCACTGGACCAAATATTCTTATTCTCATTAATCTTTATAACAAATATGTGGGGGAAGTGCTTTGTTTATCTTCATTTTACAAATGGTGAAACTGTGATTAGGAAACTTGTCTATGGTCGCAAAACTATTAAGCTGTGTAGTCTGGATTCAAATTGCAAGCTCATGCTCACATCCATTTTTTTACACTGCTTCTATGTGAATCACTTCTTGAGAGCTTTCAAAAAAGTAATATCTTAGGAAAGATACTAAAAAGAGGATATAGAATATATCTGACAATGCTAAGTAGGAGACAGGAGAATTTAGGCTTTTTGTTTTGTTACTGTGAATCAATAACTACATCCATTGCACACATACACATAGACACGCACACACAAAAACACACATCTCACACATACATATACAGTGGCGTGACCTAAAGCAAGCTGGATTACATGTAGGTGCTTAATCCTAATGATATCTGGGTTTTGTGGGTGGACCAGGACTACGTATGTCTTATCACTATATACCCCATCGCATCTGTTTCAGTGATTTTCATGTGAATACTCAACATGTATTTTCTTAGTGAGTGAATAAATTAATATATTAAGCATTGTGTGTGTACAGGTTATATGGGTACAGTGATGCTGGGTAAAGAGGGTCTAAGAGACTGTTCCTAGCTTGATTAGGGCTTAGCTAATCAATGTCATCTAGGTATAAGCAGAAAAAGATGCCAATTGAAAGGTTAGATCTCTTTTAATTATACTGGGGAAATTGCAAAAAAGGGACTGTCTCATAAATGTTTCACTAGCTAAAATGATAAAATATTGATTCAGAACTCACAATTAATCCTCATATGTAGACGAGGCTTTTAATAATTCAGAGCTGTCTCTCCACAGTCTTGTTTGTTCCGTACCCATGGCTGGGTAGAAGCTGCTTTCTGAAAAGATGGAGACCATTATTACCCAACAGCATCAGCTCAGATTCCTGTGATTATAGCACAGCATGGTAAATATTAACTAACTCTTAAGTACTTGGCCTCATTCCCCGATCACTTTCTAAAGCAGAAACACAGGTCATTCTCCTTCCATGCGTGCCTACTTGAAATCTGTTTTCTTTTAGATGTTCAATTGGATACTTTCTTCTTTTGACTTCCAATTAACTCTGACACTCTTTGAGTTATAAAACACACTACAGTTTTGAGAATGTAGATATAAAAATGACACGTAGACAGCTTCTCAAAGGGTTGCATACAGGGTGACTGGAGACTTGAAGCCCTGGCTCTGTCATCAACCTGCTTTGAGAAAGCATGGCACCGTACTAGGCATCAGTTTTCTTATTTGGAAAATGTTGGTCCCTCAAGCCCTCTTTTGACTTAACTAACTCTCTTGAGCCAAAGTACTACTATTCTACGCGTACAGGTACTTTTGGTTCACATAAATCCTGTAGAGTACACTTAGTAAGAGGGGCAATTTTTCTTTTTTTTTTAAATTGAGATAGAGTCACGCTCTGTTGCCCAGGCTGGAGTGCAGTGGTCCGATCTCAGCTTACTGCAACCTCTGCCTCCCGGGTTAAAGTGATTCTCCTTCCTCAGCCTCCCAAGTAGCTGGGACTACAGGCACGTGCCACCATGCCCAGCTAATTTTTTGTATTTTTAGTAGAGAGAAGGTTTCTCCATGTTAGCCAGGCTGGTCTCAATCTCCTGATCTTGTGATCCACCTGCCTCAACCTCCTAAAGTGCTGGGATTACAGGCATGAACCAATGCACCCAGCCAAGGGGGGGCAACATCTTAGTCAAAAAAAGAATTTCCTGTTTTAGTAGAAAAGATGCCAGATGTGAGGCTCTTCTATTCCTGATGGTTTAAGGGTTTCTATGATGTTGTTTTTGGTCCATCTCCAAGGTAAAAAAAATTCCCATTTAAACTATGTTCTCTGATGCTGTAATCCAGATGTTATTTTTTCTTTTGTTTCTATATTCTGAAAATCTTAGTTGGCAGACATATCTTGGACCCACAGGGGAAGAACACATATTATAATATCATTTTTATGTTTATAATTCATATCGAATTAGGGCAATTGCAGAGATACAGTGTTGGAGAGAAGAAGAGGTATATATTTCAAGTAAGGTCTCTATATACGGAAGTACAAAAATGTGTATTTTGATCAAGCAGATGGAATCCTCTGGCTCTGTTTCCTAATTTTCTCTAAACTTCTGCAGTTTCTTCTCTTATTTTCCCTCAAAATATAATTTGTTCCTATTCTTTGGTTTTTGTTTTCTACTTTGAAAACAAACTTTCAATTCCAAGTGACAAGGCAAAGTCACTAGGTAAAGACACTTAAATTTGAGACACTTTAGCTATAAAGAAGTTGAGAAGCAAGTTGAGGTCCAACTATTTAATTGCCATATATTCTTTATTATCTTCTAGAAGTCTGCATTCTTACTTTCTCTTATGGCTTGACCTACTACATTCACCAATGAGTCTGATACTTTTTGCTTTCTTTTCTTATATAAATATAAAATCTATCTTGCTATAGATTGCTTCTTCATCCCTTCTGCCATGTGAGGACACAGTGAGAAGATGGACAACTATGAATCAGGAAGCGGGCCCTCACCAGACACTAAGTCTTCCAGCGCCTTGATCTTGAACTTTCTGGCCTCCCGAAATGTAAAAAAATACATGTATGTTGTTTATAATCACCTAGTTTGCAGTATTCTGTTATAGCAGCCCAAATAGACTAAGACACTAGGTTTCTAACTGTTGATCTTATATTCTTTTCCTCGTTCATCTCTTTATAAATTGTGGTCCACTGGAGATAATATTCTGTAATATATTGATCATGTTCCTCATTGTATCTCTCCTTGCAAAACTAATACAAGAGATAAACTTGCTAAAAATTATATAACTCAACATTCTCATAAATCCTATCCAACTCCTCCCCATGTAGGAACCCCCTTGCCCCAACCATACACACACACTCACACACAAAGAACACTCGGTAACATCTTAACAGGAATGTTAATATTCTAAGAATACAGTTGGAGGAAGTCACATTGACCATGGCCAGAACACTATGAATTATAGGATAGTAGTTGTAGTACCCATCGTTTTCTGGAGTGCTGACCTGCCTGCCAGTCCTTGATTCAAAAGTCATACTTCTGTTATATATGTCTGGTCAACTCATTCTGGTACGTTACTTAAAATCAAAGCCTGCTTCTTTGTTAGTAAAATGAGTATAATAAAAACCTTATATGGTTGTTTTCAAAATTAAATGGAAGAATACACATAAATAGCCTGACATAGAGTAATAAACTCTATTGGTAATTGTTGTTATTGCTACAACTATCGTTATTGCCATCTGCTGCTGGCCTCTGACACAATGCCATGCGGATGTAGGTATTGCTGCTCTCTGCTGGAATTGTTTCAGCCTCTTTTGCCTCCTAAGACAAATGAAGGTCATTGATCTTTTCACAAAACCTCCCAAATTCTTGTCAGCCCTTCACCCAGTACTGACCTTCTTAGCGTTTGATGCACTGACCTTGCAAATGCTAAGAGGTAGATAATTAGCCATGCTCTTAACTCATACAGATCGTCATACCAGTCACTTTAATGTGGGGTGATAAAATTTGTAATTTTTATGAGGCTTACCCTGCAGATCTAAACTATAAAATATGCCATGGAAAGATAGTGGATAGCTGGGGGAAGTGCTACCTGAGGTTTAAAATATGACCCTAACAAGTTCATCTCAATTCCACCAACCAGGCTTCAGAATTCAAGATAATAGGTACCTGCAACAACAAAAGCATCCGCAGAAAGATGTCTCTTCTTCCTTTCTCTCTCTTTATTTTTGTTTGTGGTTTAAGACACTTCTAAAAGTAGTTTCACATAAGCAATTACAAATGCCATTTAGATACCTCACTTCACATTGGGCCAAACAGACCGCATATTTAATGAGTTACTTGCCGAAGCCATTCTCTCCCATTAATAACGGACAGATGGACCACTAGCTCAAATCAGTTTTAATGAGTGTGGGCTAAGGCATAGGCCTAAAATAGCCAGACTCCCGTATTTATGTTTTCCTGATATTTTCACCCTCGACATCATAGAGCTTTTTCTTTTTCCTTTTTCTCCCAGAGTAGATTTTTTTCCACCTGTCTGCTCACAATTAAATTGTAAACACTCACCAGCTTAATCTGTCCCATTTCCTCTCTTCATATCACCTGAGGATTTAAACGTGCCTTATTGATTCTCAATCATGCAAATCTTTCCTATAAACAAATCTATTCATTCAGCTCTGATCAGCAGCTATTAGTAAGCAAGACACATTGGTAAGGTAAACTAAACACTGGAGATGAGTTAGGAAAAAAATCACTGATGTGCTTGTCCACATTCTGTGTGGCATGTGAAAATGTTTTTCCCTTACTTTTTTTCCATGATGACAGCTGTATAAGTGCCTAAGTTTCTAAGAAAAGATTAAGATGAAAAAAAAAAAAAGATTAAGATGCTGGTGACTTAAAACACAAGATGACTTGGAGCCCAGAAATGGAGCCCAGAAGATTTTTATGATTTCAGATTCCTTTTGAGTTGACAAAACACAAATATTTATATTTAAGTTGATTTCTCAACTATAAATTGATTCTGAAGCTAAGTTCTGCTTATTTATGGGCTAACACAAAGAACTCAAGACAGTTCCTGGGAACTAAAAGTTACAACATAACCTCAAAGATCACCCAACCAATCCAATTACCCACTGTCTGGCAAAGGGACTGTCTTTCCAGAAGAAACCCACTCCTCTTCTTGGTCTTGCACTGAGTTTTAATTCCTGGGTCCTGACGATGTCAGAAAATGATTCTCAGCTATGTCTACACACTGGAAACACCTGGCCCTTCCTCATATTAATTCAACCAGAATTTTGTCGAGTTTTTGTTGTTCAGGTCAGTACCTCAAATCAGAAGCATCAGTATCATCTGAGAGGTTATTAGAAATTCAGAATCTCAAGCCCATCTCCAGACTTAATGAATCAGAATCTGCATTTTAAGAGGATTTCCAGGCAATCTGCATGCACATTAAAAAATACAGATGCTTGAGTTCCCTCCTCTCAGAGATTCCCATTGAATTATTTTGAGATGAGGCCTAGGCAGTGGTTCATCACCATCATCACCTGGGGAGGTGTTAAATGCAAATTTTATGTGAAGGAGTGCGTATGTTAATTACTCAGTTTAGCTATTTTATAATGTATACACGTTTTATAATGGCATGTTGCATACAATAAACATATGCAATAAGAGAAAAATATATAAATAATTGGATCTCATACCAGCTGAAGCAGAAATTCTGGATATCGGGCCCAGGAATCTGTATTTTAACAAACAATACAGGTGATTCTTACGATGCTAAAGTTTGAAGACTCTTGCTCAGGGGAATATGCCAAATTTATCAATATATTCACAATCTATTTCTGACAGTTTTGGGTCAGGGATGGGCTCATAACCCAGACCTCCACCATTATAACTATCAGGGATAGATATGAAACTGAATGTGGTAAATTTATTGAAACAAACATTTCTTTTGTCTAAATATGAACCAAGTGCATGCAACTCAAGATCAATGCCAACCTACAGTCAACATGAGGAAAGCCAACCTGAGAAATGAAATTTAACCTCTGGTGTCAAGGGTAGATAACCCTCTGGGTCTAAACTATTCCTGAAGCTTGCCCTATCTCCTGACTTCCATTTACATAAGCTAATGAATTCCTTTGTAAGTTAAGCTGGTTTGAGTAGGCTTGGAACATAGAAAATATCGGTGTTAAAGAATTTCACATATCCAATGGAAAAACTGGGAGAGAATAATGCCTCTGATGAGAGGTTGCATAGCATGTTTTAAAACCTTCAGTGATTAGAAATTCATCTATTTCAATGACA